>NC_056728.1:770769082-770866582 GCF_019279795.1 Protopterus annectens | reverse complement strand
GATAGGTACCAAAACACTTTTTCTCCACTCCTCAGGCATCCTCTGACTTTCCAAGATTTCATTAAACAATCTGGTTAAAAACTCCACTGCCACTTCACCTAAACACTTCCATGCTTCCACAGGTATGTCATCTGGACCAACAGCCTTTCCGTTCTTCATTCTCTTCATAGCTGTCCTTACTTCCTCCTTGCTAATCTGTTTCACTTTCTGATTCACTATCCCAACATCACCCAACCCTCTCTTTCTCATTCTCTTCATTCATCAGCCCCTCAAAGTACTCTTTCCGTCTGTTCAACACACTCTCCTCGCTTGTGAGTACGTTTCCCTCACTATCCTTTATCACCCTTACCTGCTGCACATCTTTCCCAGCTCAGTCCCTCTGTCTAGCCAATCAGTACAGGTTCTTTTCTCCCTCTTTAGTGTCCAACCTTTCATACAATTCTCTATATGCCTTATCCTTAGCCTTTGCTCTCTCTCTTTGTCATGCGCCTCATCTCCTTATACTCCTGTCTACTTTCTTCATCTCTTTGACAATCCCACTTCTTCTTCTCCAGCCTCTTCCTCTGTATACTCTTCTGTACTTCCTCATTCCGCCACCAGGTTTTGACCTCCTTCCTTTGTCCAGATGTCACACCAAGCACCTTTCTAGCTGTCTCCTTTACCAGCTCTGCTGTAGTTACCCAGCTATTCGGTAACCCTTGACTGCCCCCCCTGTGCCTGTCTTAACTCTTCCCTGAACTCCACCTCACAATCACCCTTTTTCAACTTCCACCATTTGATCCTTGGCACTGCTCTCACACTCCTCCTCCTCTTCTTCTCAATCACCAACATCATCCTACAGACCACCATTCTATGCTGCCTAACTACACTTTCCTTGGTCACTACTTTACAGTCTCCAATCTCCTTCAGACTGTCCCTCCTGCATAGGATATAATCCACCTGTGTGCATCTTCCTCCACTCTTGTACATCACCCTATGCTCCTCCCTCTTCTTAAAATATGTATTCACCACAGCCATGCCTGTCCTTTTCGCAAAATCCACTATCATCTGACCTTCTGCATTCCTCTCCTTAACACCATACCTACCCATCACTTCGTCATCCCCTCTGTTCTCTTCACCAACATGCCCATTGAAATCCGCTCCAATCACCAGTCTCTCACCCTTGAGTACACTCACCACAACTTCATCCAGCTCACTCCAAAATTTTTCTTTCTCATCCATCACACACCCAACTTGTGGAGCATATGCACTAACAACATTCATCATTTTACCATCAATTTCCAGTTTCATAAGCATCACTCTATCTGACACTCTTTTCACCTCCAAAACATTCTTATTTATTTATTTATTTACATTTGGTGACTGGGAGTGTCCGACTGGACGTAGGTCCATTTTCAGCGGAAGCCCGGGGAGAAAAGCTCCACAGTAAAATATACAGACAGTAGTTACATTGGATTTACATAGCAATTAACAATTTGATCAACATAGCAATTAAAAATTACAAACGTATTTACAGATGAAGAACAAAGTACATCAGTAGACAACTAGAATCTTTATCATCTGTGAAGTACATAATAGACATTAACAATTGCTACAATAAGAAGTTCCTGCTCTATAATAAGTAGTTAGGCTTATGAGCATCTGAGCTTGCTATAATCAAGGTAGTTAGTGGGGTGGAAAGAAAGGTAGTGGGTGGATGTGGATATTAGAGGGGGAGTTGCAAGGGCATAGCCAGCATGTTTTTAGGTGCGCTTTTAGTAAAGTTTTGAAGTAGGTGCATGATGGTACAGAGGTAATTGTGGGTGGGAGGGAGTTCCATAATTTGGCTATGGTGCAGGAGAACAGTGCTTCTCCAGCAGAGTTATTGGTTTTAGTGACCTGTAAGAGATTTTTGTTGCTGGATCTTAGTGGTCTGGTGATGCGATAGGGTTGGAGTAGATTCTGCAGGGATAGGACTTTTAGTGCATGGTTTACTAGTTTGTGGGCAAGTGCGAGTTGATACCATTGTAGGAGGTGAGGGAGTTCAAGCCAGCCCAGTTCAGCAAGTGAGAGACATTGGTGACTATGGTAGGATGCCCCTGTGGTGAATTTTGCAATTTTGTTGTAGCAGGTCTTGAGCCTGTTTAGATCGCATTGCCTTAGGTTGGTATATATTGGAGAGGCATAAAGTAAGGTGGAGATAAGGTGGGAATTTGCTATTGAAATCTTTGCTGCTTTGGTGAGAAGTTGCTTGTTTCTGTATAACGCTCCTAGTTTTTTGTGGACTTTTTTTATGGTCATGGATATGTGAGTGTCAAATTTTAGTTTATTGTCTATTTCCACCCCTAGCAATTTGGTGTGTTCAGTTGGGTATATAGTGGTGTTGTCTTTTGCTGTGATGTTAAAGTGAGAGTTGTTTTGAGTATATTTGGTGGGTTGGAAGATGAGTAGTTTAGTTTCCTTTGAGTTGAGTATTAATTGGGCATCGGATAACCAAATTTCAACAGAGGAAAAGGCTTCCTGTGTGACTTTGTGGAGTTTGGGTAGGGACTGGGCTGAGCAGATGATGGCTGAGTCATCTGCATATTGTATGAGTGTGCCATGTTTGGTGTCAGAGGCTAGATTATTGGTGAAAATAGAGAAGAGTAGGGCTCCGAGGATGGATCCTTTGTGAACCCCTATAGAAACATGTAGTTGGGGAGATATGTCATTCTGCCATACAACAGATTGTTGGCGGTCAGACAGGTAACTCTGAAACCTGTTGGTGACTAATTGAGAGAAGGATAGGTTATTGAGGACAGAGATGAGTTGTTTGTGTGGGACCATGCCGAATGCTCTAGATAGGTCTAGGAAAGTAGCAGAGGAGAGATAGCCATTGTTTGTATGCTGAAGGATAGTGTTAGTAAAGAGAGTAAGGCAGTGGTGGTGCTATGGTTTGGTTGGAAACCATGCTGAGTATTGAAAAGGAGGTTGTTAGTAAGGAGGTAGTCTGAGACCTGAGAGTGAATGCATCTCTCTAGTATTTTGGATAGTGGAGAGATAATAGCTATGGGGCGGTAATTGGTTAGTTCTATGGAGGGGCCGCCTTTGTGGAGGGGAATTATATGTGATACTTTCCATAGTGTGGGAACGTAACTTTCTGACAGAGATCGGTTAATCAAGATGGATACTGTGTAGGCTAGAGCATCAGCTGCAATTTGTAGGTATACACTTGGAAGGTTGTCTGCTGCTAATTTGGTGGGCTTAAGTTTAGTTAAGAGTTTTTTATGTTGGAGGTAGGAACAGGTGAAAAAGATAAAACAGTGGGGATATTACTAGTTGAAGGTGTGGGTTGGAGGGTAGGGGGGTTGTGTTGTCTAGCTAGTGATAGTATGGTTTATGTGAAGTGTGTGTTGAATGAGGTAGCAATATTTTCAGAGGAATGAGAGATATTAGGAGGAAGGGTACTGACTTTATCTGGGTTGAGGATGTAGTTTATGGAGGACTAGAATTGTTTGGGGTCGTGTTGGGAGGAGTCTAGGGCAGACTGGTAGTATTGGAATTTGTCCTGTTTTATTAGCTTTTTGACTCTATTGCGTAGATCTAGGAATTTCTGTCTAGTTGAGGGGGTTTTGGTTTTGCACCAGTGCTCCCAGGCTTTATCCCTGTTTTTCATTTCTGACTTAGTGGTTTTGTGGTGGTGCTGCAGTAGCGTTGTCGTCTCACAGTTAGACGTTGCCCATTCGATTCTCAGCTAGAGCATCTTCTGTGTGGTGACATGCATGAACGGGCGTTCCTTTGTTGAAGGTTGTGCATTAGGCCTGGCAAGCCAGCACGTAAAACTGTGCTGTCAATCATTAGCGGACCGGAGTTCCGTTGTGGTGACACAAACAATCAAACTTAGTGGTTTTCTCTAGCCATGGGGAAGGTGGTGCTTTGGTTCTGGAAAGTCTTATGGGGGCATGGTAATTAAGGATGCTCAGGAAGGCAGTATTAAAAAAATCAACTGTATCATCAAGACTGAGGTACTTTAGAGGATTCCAGTTACATTCTTTGAGGGATGAGATGAATGTGAGATGGTTAAAGTTTAGTTTTTTACGTATTTGCTGGTAGATGACAGGTTTAACTTGGTACATGTGTTTTTTGAGTAGGAATGTTGGGAAGTGATCGCTGAGGCTATCTGATAAGCAGCCTGCTATATATGACTGGGGGCTCTTACTGACTAGTATCCATTCCAGGGTAGTGTGCTTGATGGAGTTTTTATTTATCCTGGTTGGTGACTGGACTAGTTGGGTGAAGCCATGAAGGTTTAGATGATGGGTTGGACAGTTGTCAGAACAGGATTGCCAGTCAATATTGGAATCACCTAAAATTATAGTTTCTTGGGGGAGATGGTGGGTAGTTCAGCTAAGGAGGTTTTCTAGTGCAGGGATGTTTTGGCCAGGTGGGAAGTAGCATCCAATTATATTGATAGTTTTATTTTGGTTTATTTTGAGGTTGGTATATATTATTTCTTCATTGCCTATTTGTGGAGCTGATGATTTTAAGATCTGGATGTTTAGATGCTGTTTAAATATTATAGCTATACCGCCTTCTTTCTTGTTTAGTCGATCTACTCTTTGTATGCCATAACTGGTAGGGAGGATTTGCTCACTGGTAATGTGAGGTTTTAGCCAGGTTTCTCTCAGGATGACTACATCTGGGGAGTACAAGTCTATGGTGTCATGGAGTTCATGGACCTTGTTGGATATACTTCTAATATTTAGGCTTAGTAGAAGGAGGTCATGCCCAATCCTCAATGAAGGCATGCCCATTTACGCATGTCTTTCGAATGCTACTCCTCCCCGCAATCAAGTGGCATTCGAAAGACATGCGTAAATGGGCATGCCTTCATTGAAGGTTGGGCGTCGAGCTGGCACCTCGGCACAGTAAAAATCTACTGCCAATCGTTAGCGGACCGGAGTTCAGCTGTGGCGACCCCTAACCGGGAAAAGCCGAAAGAAGTACAAGAAGGAGGTCACTTGGCTTTCTATTGGCTGTGATTTGGGAGAAGTTGTGGTTTCTAGTCTGATTATGAGGAGTGTGGTTGGAGATAGCAGGGCCAGGGTTGGGGTGGATGTCTCCACTTAGGGCTAGTTTTGATATGCATGAGGTTATTAGTTTTCTCAGTTTTTGAATGAGTTTGTTTATTAGGGAAACTTTATGATTGTGCTCTGTGGGTAATAGGTATGGTGGGAGGGTTACTATGTTAAGTTGTAGGGATGCTTTTTGTTTGAGTAATATAGTTGATAGAATATGTGGGGGATGCATAGGGATGGTTCTTGAGTTGGTGGGAGGGGAGCTGATTGAGGGTGAGACATGAGTGGTGGTGAGAGTAGTAGCAGTACAGTGGTAGTGATTGAGTGGGGGAATGATGGAGTTTTGGTAGGATGTAAGATATGCAAGGAGAGTGCATGCAGTGAGCATAGGTATGGTATGCTTATACATGTTAGCTGAGGAGGAGTGATAGTAGTGGGAAGATGGAGGAGGTAGTGTTGGGTTTAGGGCTGTGGTTGGCTGTTGGAAAAATGGGACGGGTTTGTGTGTGTAATAAAGGTAGGACCACTGGGGGCGGGTGGAAATTGGGGGCAGGGCCAGGACCGAAGCAGACAGAGACCCTGTTAGTTGATCTTACGAGGGGGCTGGAAACAATCAGGTAACAGAGTAAACAGATATAAGAACATGCAATAGTGAATGTGGAGACTCAGGTAGGTACCCTGTATTTCCACGTTCAGTTAGCTGTGCCCCAGTTCAAGCAGTTTTAGAAAGGTTTATGGCAGGGCTGAGCATAAAGTGCTCAAAGGGTGGTTGTAGTTTTAAAAATGGTGCCTTCCACAGGTAATATTTATTAATTTTGGGATTGGCTTAAGGTAATAAACAGGGAAGGGGCAGGGGGAGAACAAGGGTGTGAGCAGGCAGTTCTTTTGTACTGCTGCTAATGAGCCAAGATCTAAGCAAAGACAAGTTTGTGTTTAAGAAACAATTAGAAAAGGACTTCTTTGAAGTTGTAAGTCATTTCCTAACCATTTCTCAGGTGGAAAACAATATAACCTTGTATCAGTAGGCTACTGTGGTCTCAGTTTAAATTAACAAACACACAGTATTTGATCAGTTATGGATACTATTTGCTAACAGAAGGGAATAAAAGAGAAAATGGAAGATGAGTGTGTGTGTTTGGGGGGCTGCTTACAAGCCAAATCAGAGTGCTCTCCAGGGGATAATGAATATTAGCTCAAACAGATAGACACATACTCAAAGTTAACTTTAGCTGCTTGTGTTTGCAGACAGTTCAGACACGGACTGCGCTTTTCTTATAACAATGTATCCACTGGCTGGGTAAAAGATAAAGGTGGCACTGCAGTTGAATACTTAAGAGTGGTGTTAGGTCTAGAAAAGAAGAGTACAGAGAGGAGTAAGCACTTTTGAGATGGTAAAGATATATTATATAGATTACAAAAACAAACTGAGCAAATAGCTACTGCATACAGGAAAATATGTCTTGAATCAACTGCTAATATATTCAGATACTGAGCCAATTGGAAAAACACATCAGCGAGAAGGGACCTCAGCTGACAGGTATGCAGTGACAGATTCTTGGCACACTATTCCTTCAGGATAACCCCTACCCCATTTCTCCTGCCATCCACACCATGATAGAACAATTTGAACCCTCCTCCTATACACCTGTCCTTACTCCCCTTCCATCTGGTCTCTTGCACACACACAATATATCAACCTTCCTTCTCTCCATCATATCAGCTAGCTCTCTCCCTATACCAGTCATACTGCCAACATTCAAAGTTCCTACCCTCACTACTACACTCATAACCTTCCTCCTCTCTTCCTGCCTTTGGGCATGCCTTCCCCATTTTCTTCTCCTTCGGCCAACCGTAGCCCAGTTTCCACCTGCACCCTGTTGGTTTACATTATTGGTGGCGGTCATTGTTAACCCGGGCCTCGACTGATCATCGGTATGGAAATCTGTATTGTTGTTCACATATGTCATTTGGCAGAGGTTTTACACCAGATGCCCTTCCTGACATAACCCTTCCAATTTATCCGGGCTTGGGACCAGCACAAAGAAATGCACTGGCTTGTGCATCCCCAGTGGCTGTATGAGAAAACCTCCTCTATCCATTACAGCAAATTTTTTCTATTCCCTTAAAGCAACATACTCAGTCTGGAAAAGCAACATTTCTTCTTAAAATAAAAAAGTGTTTTATATACAATAAAGTTACTATAACAGTTTTGAATGCATTACAAACAGTTCTGTGGCCACCTGTATGTCACCATGTGGAGAGATCTGCCACTACTGCAGTACGTACAAAGTGAGTGTGTGTGTGTGTGTGTGTGTGTGTGTGTGTGTGTGTGTGTGTGTGTGTGTGTGTGTGTGTGTGTGTGTGTGTGTGTGTGTGTGTGTGTGTGTGTGTGTGCGCGTGCACGTGTGTGTGTGTGTGTGTGTGTGTGTGTGTGTGTGTGTGTGTGTGTGTGTGTGTGTGTGAGTGTGTGTGGTGGTAGCTCCTCCCCTCCACCATAGGTGTTAACATTTTTGCACTACTGAACATTATCTGTTAGATATTGATGAACTTTGAAGTTAATTTAATCAGTATGTTTTTAAATAAACTAACTTGCAGATGATAAGACTTAGTATCCTTTTCTATGTAAGCTTCACGATTATGTACAGAAATGCAGACCACATGAGAGTATGTTTCTTGACTGCTTAGCTCAGGAATGGACAGTTTATAAATGTTGCTTTTATTCAGTTAGTTAATAGAGTGAATGGATTTCCATTAACATGGATTTTTTGAAAAGCTGATGTCTAGCAAAGCTAGAGTTTTCACTGTGTGATTCCTTAAACCTCCTGTATTAGAGGCTCATGGGATATATGTGTTTCAGCTGTATGGCTTGTGAACATCCAAGTCTTTTTACTTTTTATGTTTTTGGGGATACATTCAGGCCAATAAGCTAAACCCCACTATCTGTGGATATGCATGTTTCAGCCTTCTTGTGACCTCATCAGCACAGCAGATGCAGACTATTTGGCCGTACTTTAGAAACACAGGGTCTTTACACCCAGCTGATGGCCATGACCATTAAGGTGTTTACAAAACATCCCAACTAACATCCAACCCAAAAAGTAAAAATGTCACATGGACAAATCAATAAGTAAATCTACAAAAAAAAAACCTAACCAAGCTAGACTTTTCGTCATACAGTGCTGACAAAGTCATGCATGTCCACAACTAGTGGGATTTGGCTTTATTGACTTGAATGTATTCACAAAACCTTAAAAAGAAAAAGTAAAAAGTCATGGACATTCACAAGCCATATAGCTGAAACACAATGTCCTTAAGGGGTCATTTGGATGTAACACATGGGCCTCTATTACAGGAGGTACAAAGAAAAGACATGAGCAGGACAAGCCTTAGCAGCTGCAAGACCCAGTTTGGACTATATTGCTGGGGATGTTAGCTGACACCTTCCCCCCATTACCACTGCATCCCACCCTCCACGTGCTGATTTTTTGAACTTGAATTATTTTAGATTAGGTATCACAAATCTATGCAGTTATACTGAATTACAAATAAAACTATATGTTTTATTTGTTGATTTATATCTTATAATTAGGCATGTTAAAAAAGAGGCACTCTTCTGAACTCCTGGATTACCCCCAGATCCAATATCTCCTGTAGTTTATGTCTTTCTGTGAGTCTGCTTAACTCACTCAGGCACAATATAAGGGGCCTGTTTGATTGGAAACTGTGGCCCTGTGTCTACAGCATACTTCATCAGGTGGGTGCACCCCAGTTTGCAAGTGAACATGTTCCTAAACTCCTGTAGTACTGCGCAAATCTCCTGAACCTGGCTAAGAGTTAGCTGCACACTTCCCCTTGTTTCTTCCTCCGCACTTTATTTTTTTTTATCTTTCTTTCTTTTCTGCCTCCATCCTTTCTCTTTTTCCCATCATGTTACTCATGCCTTATTGTCCATCATCAGCCATGCCCAGCAATTGTATATGTTTTAAATACATTGTACCTTACACATTATTCTGTATATAGAAACAGTAGAAACATACTGTATGATGTTATGATAGTGCAGAAGTACCTGTCTTACCTATTTTATTGATTGAATTCTTGTATCATGTTTCTTATGATTATGTTCAGTGAAGTGATATATATTATTGAGACATATCTCTCTGCATGTTTGCTCTTACATGTTTGTGTGTGTGTGTGTGTGTGTGTGTGTGTGTGTGTGTGTGTGTGTGTGCGTGTGCGTGTGTGCATGTGTGTGTGTGTGTGTGTGTGTGTGTGTGTGTGTGTGTGTGTGTGTGTGTGTGTGTGTGTGTGTGTGTGTGTGTGTGTGTGTGTGTGTGTGTGTGTGTGTGTGTGTGTGTGTGTGTGAGATGCTGAAGACAACACCAGTGTGACCCCAGAAGCAGGCTTATTTTAAAACGTGAATCCTGGAAAAATCTTCTGTCTCATCACAGTCCCCAGTTCTCACCTCCCATGCCTGATGTACTCAGATACCAGGAAGTACTGTACAGATAAGTCACTGGAGATGGCTTTATGGTTTTGGGAATATTGTGGGTACAACAAAAGCATGAACATTTTATAACCTTTATTTTACATTCTAATTTTATATTATCCCTTTCTTCCTTTACAGGATTCCAGTCACCTCCTGCTCTCTCACTAAATAGTCAGAGTTCCTTATCCAGATAATTCTCAAACCTTGCTACAGTCAATGTGTTTCCAACAAAACCATATAAATGGTTGAATTTCCTTGGAATGCTCAACAATAAAACCTTCATTAGTTCATAGGTTAGGACTAGGTTAGCTGCCCTTCTAGGCCATTTTAAACCTAGCCACTTTCCCCTAAAGCTGAGAATCAGACCCAGTACCTTGTTTAATAACAATAACAGTAATAATCTCAATCCTCTCCTCCTAAATGGCATTACTCGCATCATCATATTTTGGCAGGTGAAAGGAAATCAGACTGACTTAAGGAACCCTAGAGAGATGTAGGAAGAACTTCCAGTTTTCAGATTTTGCTTTAATACACTTCCCCCTCAAAACTTCGCTCCAACCAATTTCTAGCTTCAGCTTTCTGCACACTCCACTATTTTGTATGTGACACTGAAAATGTGACAACCCTACAGTACATTTATGAATCAAACTATTTCTGTTACTGTTTTCTTTTTCACTTTCTGCTAGTTTTACTGTATTTCTTTCCTTACGAGTCAAACTGTTTCTGATTATATTTTCTTTTTTCCCCACTTTCTGCTAGTTTTACTATTGTTTTGTCCATCTGTGCCTCACACCAGTGAGAATCCACACCTCATTTTTCAATTTTCTGGGATCATCTTACTCTTTTCTATGAATGCAGCAAGAATGTCTCTGTTATACTGTTGAACTGGTAAATTCTGTCACAGAATTGCAGTATGCTTTCATGTTGTCAGAGACTTCTTATTCTACAATTTTATAACCAATCATAAACACCATATCAGCACGAGAAGCAAAAGAAAACATAGTGCTCCTCTATCAGTCTTCACATTAACTCTTGTTTTATGTTCTCATAGAGTAACTGGAGTGGTACACAAAACTAGATGGTTAATCCAAACAATTTTGGGTTGAAAATCTTGCTGAATGCTCAACAACCACTACTCATTACTCAGGGAGTGTGAGTATCTAATACTGTGGGCTGCACAAGAGGCATGAAGCTGAGCAGTTCATGATGGGAAATGTTGTCGTCTCGTCTAATGAGACTGTAATTCTATAACAACTATGGGAAGAAGACTACCAATAGGAAAATGCTTTGCACTTTGCTGTAGTGTCTTAGGCAAACCTTTAATTCACATATGGGTGATATCCTTGGTATACATAGTGCAGGCCCCCCTCCCAGAGGAGCACAGGCCCTATTGGGCCCAGTGGGGCCATTTAGCCCAAGACAAGCCCTGGACATGAAACAAAATCAGGGACATTTGGGAAAGATATATGAGAATGCTATTCACAGTGAAGGTATGATAATATTAGTGCTTGTTTGAATGCAGAGTTCATGCATCTATTGCTGATGACTTTGCCCTGACTACCCATTTTTTCCAAAGTTTTTAATTAATTAATGTGATCAGGGTCCTTTTTGTAATGTGTAGTGCTATTCACTCCCTTCTCCCTCCTCTTTTGAGTTGCAAAGATAAGAAAATGAGAATGACTCCTGCCTTCATATTCTTTTTTTTCATTCTAGCATTAGATTCATTATTAAACACGGTAAGTCCCTGTTTGCAAAAAGTATTCCCAATTAACAGGGTCAGCCTAAATGCATAGACCAACAAGGCAGCCACCTATGCTGCCATGCCTCTAGGTAAGCTATTTTCATATTTAATTACTTATTTTTGGAGCAATTAAATACATCATTTCTTTGCTCTTAAAAATAAATAAATAGTGCACCTTTGTTAAAACAAAATGTGCTTGTGGCATGACAGGTGCCCAGAGTGGAGAGGGGGGCCAGCATTTGACCTGAGCATTCACATCAAGTAACATAATGTTATACTTGAATGTTGTGAGGTCATGGAGAAGAGACCTCTCACAATGTTCAAATATAGTTGCAAAGCTGTGGTGCTCAGTTAGGAGGTTTTTGCATCAACATAATGCATTTTTTTGAAAAATAAAAAATATGAATTTTCTCAAGACTAATGTTAGAGTTATGTACTACAGCTAATAAGCAACTGTGCAGTTGAGTTAAGTAAAGTTGCTATGTATTGCTGTGGCCCTTATTTTATTTTTTGTTTTGTTACAATCAATAAGCTGAGATGTATACAGACATCAAAGGAGCTGCAATTTCTGGGTACTGGGGTAGTCTGTGACTGAAAATGACTAACTGCTGTTACTAATTATTCTATACTAATGGAATATGTGTGAAGCAAATTAAAATACCTTTCTATGGCTACCATTTGTGTGAAGCAAAATTGAAATATGTTACTGTGGTAATTATTTTATCAGACAGTTTAGGTATACACAGCAAACAGCATGGCTGTAACTGTTAGGTATGACAGCTATCTGTGGATAAAACTAGCTGAGACTGCTGTCATGATCATATTAAACAGCCAGTGTTGTGGATTTGCAGCACTAGTGTGCATTTTTGTAAGGAGACTGGAATACTTTACTGAGGGCATTTTTATTATAGTGAGGCATTGGTGGTATACACAGTCAACAAAGTGGCTGTAATTGATGGGTATAGAGATAATCAGTGAATAAAAGTTGTGTGATCACTATTAAACATTCACTGATCTGGTATGGCAGGAACAGTATCATACAGTATCATACAGTGTATTGTTTGCTCTGATAGTGTAAAATTGACATTGCTTAGACTTATGTTTCTGTGTGTGTGAAAGTATCCACATGCATGTTTGTGTATGTATAGCTGTATATGTGGATGTGTTGGGATAATGTTGCAGCATGTTGAAGAGTAACAAGTTGGCCATATTTGTTTTACTTCCAATGACAGTCAAAAATGAATATTGTACACACTGATTGGCTATCTTTGGTAATCTGGGTAGGATGTGTTTTTAATCAATTTATTATATATGCATGGTGCAATGATTAGCTTTGCCATCTAACAGCACTTGGTGTTGTGCTTGACTACTTGGCTGTGGTTTCTTCAGTGTGAATCTGCTTGTTCCACCTGTCTCAATTTGAGGTTATCTTGTGCTCTGGTTTCTTCTAACTTTTAAAAGACATGCCATAGGTGAATTGCCATTCTTCCTTATGGTATCTAAGCAGAGTGTGTGTGTGTGTGTGTGTGTGTGTGTGTGTGTGTGTGTGTGTGTGTGTGTGTGTGTCTGTGTGTCTGTGTGTGTGTGTATGTGAAAAAATATCTGCAATACTAAGTATTTCTGGAAATATACATAATTCTTCTGAGTATCAGTAAAAAAGCTATCATAACATTATCTTTAAAAATAAGGCATTAGATTCATCATAAAGTATTTACAGTAGATCCTCAGATTCCCCCCATACCTCAAGCTATGTGAATTTATTTTGACACAGGGTCTCTACCACCTACTTCACCTAGTCTAAAACTGGTGCTGTTCACAAGTGTTCATAGAATATTACAATAATTTGTGTGTTGGCTGGGGGAATTGTGCCCATTATTTCTTTAATTTTCATTTCATTCAAACCTTAGAGGTTTGCAGAGATTGTTATACTAGGGACTGGAGCTATTATGGTCAGTATTTCTTTAATTTTGCTTACAATTAAACATCAGAGGTGTACGCTGAAGATCAGTGTAAATTGTATGGGGCATTATTTCTTTAACTGTCCTTACAGTCAAACTTTAAAGGTGTGCAGAGAAAGTCATTACATCTTGTCTAGGGTAGGTACTGTCCTGCAGCAGCATGATGGAATACATCATTGTAATTGTTTCTTTTTTCCACTTTCTTTGAAGTCAAGCACCAGATGTGTATACATGTGGCTATCTTTTAGGGGATAGGGTAAGAAGACATACTGTTTCTATATGACTAACAACAACAAGTTGAAATATGTCATTGTGTTCTGCTTGATTTTCCACATGCATACCAATCTGACATCAGAGGTGTGCACAAAAGGTGGCTGTCTTTCGTGGGTGGGAGGTGAGGAAGCATGATATACATATATATCACAGTAGCACCTTCACATATATGACTGTGGCCATTTGTTCCTTCAATTTCTTTCTAATTATGATACCAAAGTGATCCACTGAAACTATCTTTTTTTTCTGAAGGGGTAAGGAAGCATATACTATTCATAGATATGATTTATATATACTTATAAGCACTTATCTTCTTAGTCTTTTGGCATCTACTTTTTTGTCAGTTTTGAACATTAAACCTTAGATGTAGCTTATTACTTCCTAGAACAAAATGAGTAAGACTGAATTTCCATCCATAGTCTGATTTTCGTTTAGGCCATAATTGATAAAATGGTTAAAAAAAATTCTAAAAGCCACCTTAGAGAATCTAACAGCCCACAGTTTCTGATGTTTAATTACCCCAAACCACTCACTTAATTTAATTATTTATTGTAGTGCAGTCTTGACCAGTTAGGATGTGTTGAAAGAGTGCAAGAAAAGGTGCAAGAAAAAGCTTTACTGTAAGATATAATGTTGGAACCAAGGAAAACAATAACGTAGTGAGGACACTGACATTGATTAGATCTAGGCAGTAACATTGAGTGTTGCCAGTCTTAATAGAATATCATCTGCATTCTGATAGAACAAAGAATAATGCAAAAAGTATTTTGCACTATAATACCCCCGTCTTTTCTGATCGCTGTTATTTAGGTCTGAAATAATTAGTACTAAATTATTTGGAACGCTGAACCCATATAAATCAGAACTTTGTGCTCCTATTAGTTGTGTATCAGACACATGACTGCAGTCAGCCAAAAGAGATTAGGTGACTACACTTTCTCCCACTGTGTGGTGTATAAATGAAAATGAATGATTTATAGATGTAGAGAAGGGAAAAAGAGCCTTTTTATAAACTTGTACTTCATGTGTATTAATTTTTGTGTCTACTGATGCCACAGAACATAGATGAATATCTCAGAACACATTACAGGATGATCCATACAAGACTGGTGCAGATAAAGGTACTGATTGTAACTTTTAGGAGCACAAGTTGTGTAAAACTATGTTCAGACATATTAAATAAGATTCTATTCAGTACTTTTACAGGAGATATACAATATTTACTTGAAAATCTGTACTGAAGCAGGAAATAAAGGCTTCCTATTCTCCAAGGGTATATGATTCAGTAGCATTTTGAGGATGGCTTTTAATAAGTGAGTTCAAGGTCATTCTTGGTACAATGCTGATGTGGTGGTTATTGTAATTTACTTGAAAAAATGATTGTATTTCTGCCCTTCCATGTTGTTTCTTGCATCATTTCTCTTGCCTGCCTGGTGCACCAGTTGTTAATGCAATTATCAGATGTCTCAGTTATATGCTACATTTGCTAAAAGTAGTTGCCAAAAAGACTTTATGACTTGAGCTTTAAAAGTTTGTACATCTCCAAAATGTGGATTTGTGCCAAGTCTTCTTTTTTAAATTATTTTAATGAAATATTTTAGCTGTTTTGTGTGATTGGCTGAGGGCACAAACATGCACGATACAACAGTAGTAAGCTGAAACAGATTTCTCATGTGGTGGCATGAACGCAGGAACAGCATCAGGGATAGAAGTTACACTGTTTGGACTGATACATTCTGTAGAGTTTTCTTTATGTTAGTTTTTTACATTTTTTATGACGGCCCACTGATGATCAGACCTTCCCTTGGCACTTCAGTGATCATTTAGGATATAATCTGCAGTGCATTTGCTTGCTGCCTTGTTGATGTGGGAAAGCTGGCCCTCCCATTGGCAAAATCTTACTAGCAAACATGTTTAAAATATTAAGACTTTATACTGGGTTACTGACTGACCCATGACTGTCATACTTGCATTTTGTTTGTCCTCACCAAAGCATTGTTAAAATGTGCAGCGGCTTGTCACATTGTGCGCCTCTCTGAAACATTAGTTATGGAATCCTTTGACTTTGATGACATAAGGCTGTGGGTAAATACATTTTTCCCATATCCAGTATGTTTCAGCAACTCTGTGTAATCCAAGTGTTTCATTCTTCAACAGTCCTTCAATCTCCGTACTTTGATACAAAGTCTCAGAAACTGATATGTCTATAAAATCTTTGATTAATCTTTTCATGCAGGGAATGCCACAGCAAATACATGCTCCTAACAGTAGCAATCCCACACAAATGGCAATCAGTATGTTCATTAGGATGGAACCCCACCCCCCAAACAATTCTGGAAAAAGTCCATCAGTGGGTTTGGGCCTGGCCTGGTCATGTCAGACACTTGCTGAATCACCTCCAAGTGATCATTAATCTCATGTTTATTATCAGGTATATATGAGCAGCACTTGTCTTTGATTAAAGCACACGTACTACCTCTCGCCGCTAGGGTGAAGTCAAGAGCCATGCGGTTTTGAAGTACTACAGTTCTCATTGCATTCATTTCATCAGTCATTAATTCGAGAAAAGTTGCATTGCTCATAACCTCGAGAAGTTTGGATAGTTTTCTCAGTTCCCAAATTGATTTAACTGCACCATATGCAGGGCTATGCCAGCCCAGGATATAATAGTGTCACTCAAGTCCATGTGTGTTAGTTTACTTTTGTCTTTCACGGAGTTATGGTTTCTCCAGCCTGCTTCGATCTGTCACATCAGATTTTCAGGTTTCTTGATTGAATTTCCAGGTTTATTTGTGACATCTCTGACATTTCGAATTCTCCCATGAGGCAAAGCTATAGTGTGTCATATGGCCAGGACCAGGTAACCCAAAAAACAACTGCCGGACCAATTCTCAGGCAACCATTTGTATGCCCTGTTCCCACATACAAAATAACAGTTTTCTACTTTAGTATTGATATACACTTTCCCTCCATGAAACATTTTCAGGATTATGTTGTGCTTCACTAACAGTTTTTTGCAAGGACTCAAAGTATGAGTCATAATCTGCATCACAGATTGTTTCTGCATTTTTAGCTTTAATATAACATTTATAAGAGACAGTCACATTACATTTACTCCAACCCACCTGAATTGTATCATTCTTGTAGAAACACACAATTCCTTTTGGTGTAACAGGTAGGAGCAATGCAATTTTGTCTCTAGATTTAACAGGTATAGTCTCAAAAATTAAGTTTTCCCAGGTCTCATTGACCCCTAGGGGGACAGCAGCCATTAATAATCCCCTGTATGCTGTTGGTATAGCTGTGCAAATCCAGCAATTTGAAATATTAAAAGTCTCAGCATACACATATTTGATTGCTTGGTAAGTGTTAAAGTTCGGATGCCAGTCAATGAGTGTTGAATCATGTTTGTTCAGTCTAGCTGGTGTGGTTGAAGAAAAGAAAGGCCACAGCAAAAAGAACATTGTCACTAATACAGTTATTAGGATGATTATGCAACACTGCTGAAGTTGCTCAGCATTTCTATTAACTCTGGGTCTTGTCATTCTGCTGCTGCTGTGTATTAGCAAGAGTTTTATCAAGTTCAAAGTTTTTAACTAATTTACAGTGTGTCAAATTAATCCAAGATGAACGTTCCGCAATCTTGACTGCTGTGGGCATGCTCAGCAGTACTTGATATGGACCTTCCCACTTCGGTGTCGTCCAATTCTTCTTTTTGATTGCCTTCACCCAGACCCATGTGCCTGGGGCTACTGCCACTTCAGATGGTTTGGTTTGGTCTTTATCTGAAACAGAATTAAACTGTAAAAGATGTTTGTTATTCAGCATACTCCTCATATACTTTGCAAGTGTCCAATCTGCTTCCTGGTCTGCAGGCATGAGAGGTTTCCACTGAGGTATATAATAAGCTCTTTCGAAAATTTTTTCGAAAGGTGTCAGTCCTTTTGCATTCGGAACAGTTCTCATGCTCAACAGTGCCAGGGGCAGACAGTACACCCAGTTTTCTTGCGTATCAGTCATGAGTTTCTTAAGCTTATTCTTTAAAACTCCATTGTGCCTCTCTACTAACCCTGCAGATTGAGGGTGATATGCACAGTGATGTTTTAAAGAAATCCCAAAATACCGACTCAGCTGTTGTACAGTTTGGTTTACGAAATGTGTACCATTGTCACTGTAGATCCTTTCCGGTATGCCAAATCTAGGAATAATTTCTTTAACAAGGGTCTTTGCAACAGTGGCTGCATCCAGTTTACTGGTTGGAAAGGCCTCCACCCATTTGGAGAACATATCCACAATGACAAGGCAGTACTTTTTATTTGCACATTTGCTCAATTCTATGAAATCCATACAGATTGTATGAAATGGATACGGTGGTGTAGGGAAACTCCCTTGCTTGGGCTTTAACGCCCCTTGTGCATGATGTTTATTACAAGTGTGGCATGACAGGCAAAATTTTTTAGTATAGTTTGTAAATCCATACGTAGTGAATACCCAGTTTACTAACTGTACCATCCCCCCTGTTAAGACATGGCACCGCCCATGGCTCAACAAAGCTGCATATCTAAATAAATTAGATGGTTCCCTCTTTGGAGATGTACAGCCCTTCCTTGAGAATTGCTCCTCGTCTTTCCCACTTTTGTTTCTCAGCTCGTGTAGTAAGTGTCTGCATTGTTTTCAACATTTCTAAGTCTAAAATCTCAGAAGGTTGTAATTCCTCGTTCAAAAGAAGTGCTTCTGAGGCTGCTTGCTTTGCAGCTGTGTCAGCTCTCGCATTGCCTTTTGAAATCTTATCTTGTTGTTTAGTGTGAGCTATGCATTTACAAATAGCTACTTTCTGAGGTAACTGAATAGATTCTAACAAATCTAAAATGAACTGTGCATGATTAATCGGTTTGCCAGTAGCTGCCACCATTCCTCGATTTTTCCACTGCTGTGCAAAAACATGTACAGTAGAAAAAGCATACTGGCTGTCTGTAAAAATGTTCACTTTTTTACCTTTTGCTAAGGTACATGCCCGTGTCAAGACAATCAACTCTGCTGCTTGTGCAGATAAGCTATGTGGTAAGGATTTTGCTTCTACAATCTCAGTATCAGAAACTACTGCATAACCTGTTAGGTTCTGTCCTGTAGAACTCTTTTTGCATGAGCCATCCACGTAATATGTCACCTCGGCATCATCCAAGGGAACATCCGTGAGGTCTTTTCTAGGCAGTGTCTTTTGCTTAATTACCTGCAGGCAGCTATGAGGTGTGCCATCTGCAGGAGTCGGGAGCAAGGTAGACGGATTCAAAGTTGTACATCGTTCAATTTTCATGTGAGGTTGGCTCAGCAATATGGTCATACAAGAAAGATGCCTAGCAGGGGAACGATATGCTTTTTCTTGCAGTAAAATGATTGCAACTGCATGAGGCACTCTCAATGTGAGAGGGTGGAATAACACTACTGAGGCTGAAGCCTGCACTGCCATTGCGGCTGCAACTACTGCTTGTATACAGTGGGGTAGAGGCCGCGCCACTGGGTCCAGTTGTGATGAATAATAAGCAATGGGGCGTTGCTTGTCCCCATGCTGTTGAGTCAACACCGATGTCATATAACCTTGCTTGCAATCTACAGTTTGGAAAAAACGTTTATGATAGTTTGGTAATCCTAATACTAATGATGATGCTTTCAATTGCTTCAGTTTACAGAAAGCTAATTCTGCTTCTGGTGTCCATTGTATTAAATCTTGTGCTGCCATAGGCTTCTTAAAAATCAAGTTGGTTAATGGTGCAGATTCCAAAGCATAGTTTGGGATCCAGCTCCGACAAAAATTAGTTGTACCCAGGAAGGACATAATTTCCTTCTTGGTTGTAGGTTTTGGTGCTTGTAAGATCGCTATTTTTCTGTCCTCATCTAATGTTCTGCCATCTTTGGATATTACATAGCCAAGGTATTTAACTTGTTTTCTCCAAAGCTGCAATTTATTTTTGCTTACTTTGTGTCCTTCAGCGGGTAAAAATTTCAATAATGCTACAGTAGCTTCCTTACAATCTTGCTGGGTGGGGGCAGCCAGCAAGATGTCATCAACATAAAGTAAAATTTGACTACCTCTCGGCGGGGTAAATCCCGCTAAATTACTTGCCATCTCTTGCGAGAATATTGTTGGGCTTTCACAATATCCCTGTGGTAATCGCATATATGTATACCGCTTCCCCTGAAATGTAAATGCAAACCAGTACTGGCTGCCAGGGTGTATCGGTATTGAAAAAAAAACGCATTGCTGATATCTACCACAGAAAAATACTTCTGTTGAGGTTTTAAATCATTCAACAAGGTGTGTAAATCTGGCACCATAGGTACTCTTGAAATTACTGCGTCATTTACAGCTTGTAAATCTTGGACCATACGCCATTCTCCATTTGCTTTTTTAACTGGGAATAAGGGTGTGTTACATGGCGAATCAGGAGATTCCACCAGTATTTCCTTCCTTAAGTAAAGCTGCTATGACATGTTTAATACCTGCCTCTGCATCTTTTCTTAAGGGGTACTGTCTTTTTTGTGGTCTAAATGCTGACTTTGGCGTGATAGTAACTGGTCCTGCTGTGCGAATAAGTCCTACGTCTGATTTTCCTGTTGACCAGAGAGTTTCTGATATGTCTAATAAGGCTTTTTCTTCTTCTTCTAATAAGAGGATTTCTCAGCTGTCTTCACTGGACTGCAAGTGTACAGCTGGATGTGTTTGTGTTATCCAGTTCAGTTTTTGTCTTTGTTCTCCCTGTTCTGATAGTTCTGATTCTGTCTGCTTTTCCCATTTGGTAACTTTTTCTCCCAGATTTACTCATTTTAAATCTTTCTCTTTAGTTAAACTAACGTGGTAACTGATTTGATTTATAAAGTGCAAAGAACTCCTGGGGTAATGAACAGCTAACTACACTGTTTCCTTTCATATCCCAGTACAGATTACACAGTGCCAATCTGTTTGCACGATTTTTAAACAATTCTTGTTCATATTCTTTGTCAGGTCCTGATGTATTACAATAATACAGAGTACAGTGCAACAGGTGTTGTATATCAATGGAAAGGGAGGGGAACTTATTGATAGCTACATTCATTAAATCTTCAGTAATTGCTCCAGGGCCGGTCGTAACCAAGTCCTGGCTATACCAATAAAATGTCTCACCTTCCGTTTGCACTGAAAAAGTATTAGTTTGTCGCTGTGCTTCCATACCCTGCATAGTTGGAACCACTGCTATGCCAAATAGTTGCATAAGATCTCTGCCCAAAAGATTCACTGGGCATTTTGCAGAAACAGCAATTTTGTTTTTCCTGAGTCAATCCTGAAACAGGATCTGTTATTGTAATGTTATGGGAGAGAGGCTCCCGATATAGCTGTCCATTAGCTGCTTTCACTAGTATAAAATCATGTGATTCCTAATTTTCTGGTAGTTTGAAGGGGTGTACCAGGGTTCGTGATGCCCCTGAATCGCACAAAGATTTGACTTCCCTCCTCTCTACCAGGAGTGTAATTTTTGGTTTTGTGTCAGCCAAATAGAGCTATAAGCTCAATAAGGCTAGGTCTAGTATTTCATTTTTTTCACTATCGGTAGCTTCCTGTACTTCCTCTATCTCTTCTATCACATTCTCTGCTCCTTCTTTCACATTTTCATTTGTCCCTTCTCTATTATTCCTATCTAGTGATTCCTGACTTTCATATAGTCAGTCCTCACCCTCATCGTTTTTATCCTCCATTGCTGCCTTCTTATTTTTCTTGCAATCCTTTGCTAGGTGTCCCTTTTTACTGCATTTAAAGCACTCACCTCTCTTCTTTCTCCCTTCAAAGTCCTCTGACCACTGATCAGATTGTTTGTTTCCCTGGGCATTCTTTTTGCCCTGTTTCCTGGACTGTACTAAATAAACTTCTCCATCCTCTACAGCAAATACTTGAGCTTTCTTTTTCTTTTTGTTATTAAAATGCCTTTCAGCATGTCTAGCATATTCAAGCAGTGATTGTAGTCTGCTTGTACGATGGTCTACCATATGTTTTGTAATAAAACTGCTTATGGGTGCAATACTGCCTTTTAAAAATGCATTCTTTAACTGCTGCTCATATGGGGAATCTTGTGTCTGGTCTTCAGGAACCTGCATTCCACAATGGTTATTAAAACATTCTAATAATCTGGCAAAATATCTATCAACAGTTTCACTTTCTTGTTGGATGCATTGATTAATGCAAGTCCAGTCTGCCCTAGGCTTCCATTTCTCAGAGATTCGGTCTGTTAGACCTTTTACTCTGTTGTCTAGTTCTGCACTGCTATGTGGGAGGGGCTTAAGTGCAGCGTCACAGGGATTCCAGTTGCCACTGATCATGTGCCAATCTGGACCAACTATTTGTCTGACTACTTTTTCTACTTCCTCTCCGTTTAAGTGATAACTTAATCTCATGACTTGTAAATCTTCTAAGAACTTTCTAAAATTAACTTTTGGATGGGGAATTCCCTCTGTGGCTTTCCGGATATCTTCCGGTGTCCACGGTCTGTATACTAAGAGAGTTGGGTCCTGTCCTTCTTGTCCTGCCTGAGGATTTGGCACTTCTATGAGTGGACATATCTCTTCTTCACTCATAGCTCATGAATTTCCATTTATTTGATATAATTCAATATCCCCTCTCAAATTACGTGTTCGAGACCTAGTCTCGATAGGATCTCTAACAAACGGTTTTGTAGAAATAGCTGGATATTGTGGAGGTGGGCCAGCTTGTTCATTTGCTTCATATTCCGGTAAGGGAACTGGTAAGGGAACCGGAACCGGAGGGGGCGGAGGAGCCGATGCTATAACTAAGTTATTATCCTCTTTATCTAAAAACATTGCTTTTGAATTTTTATTCTTTTGTTCCCTTCGGTTTACTTCCTCAATCCACCTGTGTGCCTGAGGAACTCCCAATTTGCGCTGTTTTTTAACTCGACCTTTGGAATCGGTTTTTAGTTGTCTAATATGTTTGATAAGCAAGGATCTCTCTAATCTCCCATCAAATTCATATTTCTTAACCCATTTTGTATAGTATCTAACATTATCAGCACGTTGTGATTGCATATATTTTGCGTCTTCGGTTAACGGTGGGTTTCGGGGTCTTTTTGTGCACGTATTACCCATGTTGTTCTGACTTTTAAATGTTATGTAACCCTTCTTATATTTAATGCGGTACCACAAGTGTTTATAGTCTCTTCAGACTACCTGCCTACTTATTCTGCTTCCTGATCTATGACAAGATAGCAATCTTTCTGTCCCAGAATTTAAACAAATTCTTAACAGAACAAATACAATCAAGTCCCTGATCTAAAACAGAAAAAAGTAGATTTCACCCTACCTGAGCCTCAGCGTTTGGTCACTCACTGTTCAAACGAAACCCGCCTTCAGTCGTAGATCAGAAAAGTGGCTGGCCTCTTTTGCACGACAATTTAGTCGGAAGTCTTTCAGACAAGAAGAACCGATGTGGTATCTTCCCTGCACAGTTTCATGCCACCTGGCCCATCTGATCCAAAGCTAAACGGAGGCTTCCGGCTCTCGAAGGACCAAAAACATGTTAAAGGAAAATACTTCAAAGACCAATCAGCATAAGGTTCAGTTCAGGTTTCTTTATTCTTGCGCAAGGAGACAAAAAATGCAGATATAGAGCTTGTCTAACTAAAATCAGGAAGTGTCACAATTAATATAACTTTCTTTCAAGACATTGCCCACTACGACTGACGTAGCAGATCACCAGTTCATAAAGTTGTTACTTTACAGTTGTTCTCACACAGTTTTAGCTGACTCTACAAAGTTTAAAAAAGATTTTTTTAGTAAACAGGATGGCCTTGATGACCACCGGTCAATTATAACTTTCTTGCTATGTGATATTACAAGTCTAGGTACTATGGCTAATTCAAGCACAATGCAAGTACAGATCTCTGAAGCAGTTCATTGTTTATAGTATCTAACTTTCTTGCAACTGTGCACTTTTTCATCAGCACGTACAGAGCTTATTGTCCATAATGAATGGATCTACAGAAAACATCATTATTCTTTATTTAATTTCCTGACCTAGCAGATAATCACCTGCTTCTCAGTACATTTCCAAAGGCATAAACATGTATTTTGCTGTGCTAGCAAACTAGGTCAGAGTGCATCTTGCAGTGTCAGAAAGCACAATTTCAGAAAATTATGTTTGCAGTTTCAAACAGAACTAATGCTGCATATAGAATAAAAATGTGTTAATCTTTACTTGCTTATAATAAGCACTATACACATATGTTAATACATATTTTTCTAACAGTAACCAATGACCATGATGTGGGACTGTTTTTTTAATTTTTGTGGTGATGTATGACAGAAAAAACCCTGCTTCTTGACCAATTAGGATGTGTTGAAAGAGTGCAGGAAAAGGTGGAAGAAAAAGCTTTCGTGTAAGATATAATGTTGGAACCAAGCAAAACAATAACTTGTAGTGAGGGCACTGACGTTGATTAGATCTAGGCAGTAACAGTGAGTGTTGCCTGTCTTATTAGAATATCATCTGCATTCTGACAGAACAAAGAATAATGCAAAAAGTCTTTTGCACTGTAATACTCCCGTCTTTTCTGATCGCTGTTATTTAGGTCTGAAATAAGTTGTACTAAGTTATTTGGAATGCATTTAAATCAGAACGTTGTGCACCTATTAGTTGTGTATCAGACACATGACTGCATTCATCCAAACGAGATTAGGTAACTACACTTTCTCCCACTCTGTGGTGTATAAATGAAAATGAATGATTTATAGATGTCGAGAAGGGAAAAAGAGCCTTTTTATAAACTTGTACTTCATGTGAATTAATTTTTGTGTCTCCTGATGCCACCGAACATACATGAATATCTCAGAACACAATACAGGATGATCCGTACAAGACTGGTGCAGATAAAGGTACTGATTGTAACTTTTAGGAGCACAAGTTGTGTAAAACTGTGTTCAGACATATTAAATAAGATTCATATCAGTACTTTTACACGAGATTTACAATATTTACTTGAAAATCTGTACTGAAGCTGGAACTAAAGGCTCTCCATTCTCCAAGGGTCTATTATTTCAATAGCATTTTGAGAATTGCTTTTAATAAGTGAGTTTAGGTCATCCTTGGTACAATGCTGAGGTGGTGGTTAGTGTAATTTACTTGAAAAAAATTATTGTATTTCTGCTCTGCCATGTTGTTTCTTGCATCATTTCTCTTGCCTGACTGGTGCACCAGTTGTTAGTGCAATTATCAGATGTCTCAGTTATATGCTGCATTTGCTAAAAGTAGTTGCCAAAAAGACTTTATGACTTGAGCTTTAAATGTTTGTACATCTCCAAAATGTGGATCTGTGCCAAGTCTTCTTTTTTAAATTATTTTAAGGGAATTTTTTAGCTGTTTTGTGTGACTGGCTGAGGGCACAGACATGCACAATGCAACATTATACAACG
This sequence comes from Protopterus annectens, assembly GCF_019279795.1. Lineage (NCBI taxonomy): Eukaryota > Metazoa > Chordata > Ceratodontiformes > Protopteridae > Protopterus > Protopterus annectens. The sequence continues at coordinate 770,841,637 of NC_056728.1, read as the reverse complement.
CCCCCCCCATTAATATTCAAAAATGTGCACGCTGATTGGCAGCGTGCACGTTGTAAATCTGAGTTATAGTAATGGAAAAAGGTCCTGTTGCCCGGACTTTTTCCATTACTATAACTCTTTTTTTACAGCAACGGAGAACGCAAGATCTCTGTTGCTTCACACTGTCTCACTATGTTAAACTCCTTTAACATAGCGAGACAGTTTGTAAAAAGCAACGGAGAACTTGCTTTCTCCATTGCTTTTTTCAAAACTGTCTCGCTATGTTAAATGGGTTTAACATAGCGAGACAGCTTTAAAAAAAGCAACGGAGATTTTCCGTTGCCATTTTTTAAAGCTGTCTCGCTATGTTAAACCCATTTAACATAGCGAAACAATTTGTAAAAAGCAACGGAGATCTTGCTTTCTCCGTTGCTTTTGCCCACAGCTCTGATGTACTGCATGGGCATATGCATGCGCAGTACATCAGAACTGCCGCAGAATACCAGACAGCTGCAGAAGGGCAGCAAGGAGGCATTATACAATGCCATTATTTAAGAAAAGTAATTATTTTTTTTCTTAAATAATGTAATTGTATAATAGCAATGACCCACTTCTGGGTGTGGGTAATGCTGGATTTACCCTTGATTGGCTTTGTTTGGCCACTCGGGCTTCGCCCTCGTGATCAAACCACACCAACCGTGGGTAAATCCAGCATTTCCCACACCCAGGCGTGGTTTATTGCTATACTAGCAAACATGTTTAAAATATTAAGACTTTATACTGGGTTACTGACTGACCCATGACTGTCATACTTTTGGTCCTCACCAAAACATTGTTAAAATGTGCAGCGGCTTGTCACATTGTGCGCCTCTCTGAAATATTAGTTATGGAATCCTTTGGCTTTGATGACATAAGGCTGTGGGTAATTACATTTTTCCCATATCCAGTATGTTTCAGCAACTCTGTGTAATCCAAGAGACATTTCTTTACTTGTCTTGTAGTCAGCATATGTCTTTATCGTGTCCCTAGCTGTAACAGTCTCTTCAGGAGTTGTCTGCATCACAGAGTAAATGGAGTTTGTCATGTTAATCAGCAGGTTGGCCAAAATCACCTGTGTTGTAAGGCATTCAACATTCAAGTGTTCCTTGAGCATCAAGAGTTATTACTTCCATGATACTCTTTTCATGATATTAGTTCTCACAGCTGTTCCATTTTTTTGCTACTGTCCTACTGATGATGGAACCTCCTCTTGGCACCCCAGTTGACCTATTTATCCACCCCCAGGACGAAAATCCTGTGTCACATTTATTTCCTGAAGAAGGAGAGCAAATCAGGATTAGTGCCATCAGCTACTTGGGAACCAGGGTTTTTATCTTGATTGGCAGCTCTCTTGATGTCTGCCTAGTATGTATGCCTGCCTAGTATGCATGCCTGCCTAGTATGCTTATTTGCTAGAGTGTAACCAATGACCACAATGTGGGACTGTTTTTTAATTTTTGTGGTGATGTATGACAGAAAAAACCCTGCTTCTTGGCATCAAGAAATAATCATTGTAATTGTTTATTTTTTCCACTTTCTTTGAAGTCAAGCACCAAATGTGTATACATGTGGCTATCTTTTAGGGGATAGGGTAAGAAGGCACACTGTTTCTATATGACTAACAGCAACAAGTTGCAATATGTCATTGTGTTCTGCTTGATTTTCCACATGCATACCAATCTGACATCAGAGGTGTGCACAAAAGGTGTCTGTCATTCGTGGGTGGGAGGTGAGGAAGCATGATATACATATATATCACAGTAGCACCTTCACATATATGACTGTGGCCATTTGTTCCTTCAATTTTTTTCTAATTATAATACCAAAGTGATCCACTGAAATTATATTTTTTTCTGAAGGGGTAAGCAGTTATCTTCTTAGTCTTTTGGCATCTACTTTTTTGTCAGTTTTAAGCATTAAACCTTAAATGTAGCTTATTACTTCCTAGAACAAAATGAGTAAGACTGAATTTCCATCCATAGTCTGATTTTTGTTCAGGCCATAATTGATGAAATGGTTAAAAAAATTCTAAAATCCACCTCGGAGCATCTAAGAGCCCACAGGTTCTGATGTTTAATTACCCCAAACCACTCACTTAATTTAATTATTTAATGTAGTGCAGTCTTGACCAGTTAGGATGTGTTGAAAGAGTGCAGGAAAAGGTGCAAGAAAAAGCTTTAGTGTAAGATATAATGTTGGAACCAAGCCAAAAAATAACTTGTAGTGAGGACACTGAAATTGATTAGATCTAGGCAGTAACAGTGAGTGTTCCAGTCTTATTAGAATATCTTCTGCATTCTGGCAGAACAAAGAATAATGCAGAAAGTCTTTTGCGCTGTAATACTCCTGTCTTTTCTGATCGCTGTTATTTAGGTCTGAAATAATTAGTACTAAGTTATTTGGAACACTGAACCCGTATAAATCAGAACGCTGTGCTCCTATTAGTTGTGTATCAGACACATGACTGCAGTCAGACAAACGAGATTAGGTGACTACACTTTCTCCCACTTTGTGGTGTATAAATGAAAATGAATGATTTATAGATGTCGAGAAGGGAAAAAGAGCCTTTTTATAAACTTGTACTTCATGTGTATTAATTTTTGTGCCTCCTGATGCCACAGAACATAAATGATTATCTCAGAACACATTGCAGTATGATCCATACAAGACTGGTTCTGATAAAGGTACTGATTGTAACTTTTAGGAGCACAAGTTGTGTAAAACTGTGTTCAGACATATTAAATAAGATTCTTATCAATACTTTTACATGAGGTTTACAATATTTACTTGAAAATCTGTACTGAAGCAGGAACTAAAAGCTGTCCATTTTCCAAGGGTCTATGAATGCAGTAGCATTTTGAGGATGACTTTTAATAACTGAGTTAAAGGTCATCCTTGGTACAATGCTGATATGGTGGTTTGTGTAATTTACTTCAAAAAATGATTGTATTTTTGCTCTGCCATGTTGTTTCTTGCATCATTTCTCTTGCTTGACTGTTGCACCAGTTGATAGTGCAATTATCAGATGTCTCAGTTATATGCTGCATTTGTTAAAAGTAGTTGCCAAAAAGACTTTATGACTTGAGCTTTAAATGTTTGTACATCTCCAAAATGTGGAACTGTGCCAAGTCTTCTTTTTTAAATTATTTTAAGGGAATTTTTTAGCTGTTTTGTGTGACTGGCAGAGGGCACAGACATGCACGATACAACAGTAGTAAGCTGAAACAGATTTCTGATGTGGTGGAATGAACGCAGGAAAGCATCAGGAAGAGAAGTTACACTGTTTGGACTGATACAATCTGTAGAGTTTTGCTTTATGTTAGTTTTTTTCTTTTATTTTATGACGGCCCACTGAAGATCAAACCTTCCCTTGGCACTTCAGTGACTATTTAGGATATAATCTGCAGTGCCTTTGCTTGCTGCCTTATTGATGTGGGAAAGCTGTCCCTCCCACTGGCAAAATCTTACTAGCAAACATGTTTAAAATATTAAGACTTTATACTGGGTTACTTGATGACCCATGACTGTCATACTTACATTTTGTTGGTCCTCACCAAAACACTGTTAAAATGTGCAGCGGCTTATCACATTGTGTGCCTCTGTGAAATATTAGTTATGGAATCCTTTGTTTTTGATGACATAAGGCTGTGGGTAAATATATTTTTCCCATATCCAGTATGTTTCAGCAACTCTGTGTAATCCAAGAAACATTTCTTTACTTGTCTTGTAATCAGCATATGTCTTTATCGTGTCCCTAGCTGTAACAGTCTCTTCAGGAGCTATCTGCATCACAGAGTAAATGTAGTTTGTCATGTTAATCAGCAGGTTGGCCAAAATCACCTGTGTTGTAAGGCATTCAACATTCAAGTGTTCCTTAAGCATCAAGAGTTATTACTTCCATGATACTCTTTTCATGATATTAGTTCTCACAGCTGTTCCATTTTTTTTTTTGCTGTTCTCCTACTGATGATGGAACCTCCTCTTGGCACCCCAGTTGACCTATTTATCCATCCCCAGGATGAGAATCCTGTGTCGCATTTATTTCCTGAAGGGGGAGAGCAAATCAGGATTAGTGCCATCATCTGCTTGGGAACCAGGGTTTTTCTCTTGATTGACATCTCTCCTGATGTCTGCCTAGTATGCATGCCTGACTAGTATGCGTATTTCCTAGTGTGTAACCAATGACCATAGTGTGGGACTGTTTTTTTTTTTTTAATTTTTGTGGTGATGTATGAAAGAAAAAAACCTGCTTCTTGGCATCAAGAAGTAATGATTGTAATTGTTTCTTTTTTCCACTTTCTTTGAAGTCAAGCACCAGATGTGTATATATGTGGCTATCTTTTAGGGGATAGGGTAAGAAGGCACACTGTTTCTATATGACTAACAGCAACAAGTTGAAATATGTCATTGTGTTCTGCTTGATTTTCCACATGCATACCAATCTGACATCAGTGGTGTGCACAAAAGGTGGCTGTCATTCGTGGGTGGGAGGTGAGGAAGCATGATGTACATATATATCACAGTAGCACCTTCACATATATGACTGTGGCCATTTGTTCCTTCAATTTCTTTCTAATTATGATACCAAAGTGATCCACTGAAACTATCTTTTTTTTCTGAAGGGGTAAGGAAGCATATACTATTCGTAGATATGCTTTATATATATTTATAAGCAGTTATCTTCTTAGTATTTTGGCATCTAATTTTTTGTCAGTTTTGAACATTAAACCTTAGATGTAGCTTATTACTTCCTTGAACAAAATGAGTAAGACTGAATTTCCATCCATAGTCTGATTTTTTTTTCAGGCCATAATTGATGAAATGGTTGAAAAAAATTTTAAATCCACCTCAGAGCATCTAAGAGCCCACTGTTTCTGATGTTTAATTACCCCAAACCACTCACTTAATTTAATTATTTATTTTAGTGCAGTCTTGACCAATTAGGATGTGTTGAAAGAGTGCAGGAAAAGGTGCAAGAAAAAGCTTTAGTGTAAGTTATAATGTTGGAACCAAGCAAAACAATAACTTGTAGTGAGGACACTGACGTTGATTAAATCTAGGCAGTAACAGTGAGTGTTCCAGTCTTATTAGAATATCATCTGCATTCAGACAGAACAAAGAATAATGCAGAAAGTCTTTTGCACTGTAATACTTCTGATCGCTGTTATTTAGATCTGAAATAATTAGTACTAAGTTATTTGGAACACTGAACTCGTATAAATCAGAACGCTATGCTCCTATTAGTTGTGTATCAGACACATGACTGCAGTCAGCCAAAAGAGATTAGGTAACTACACTTTTTCCCACTGTGTGGTGTATACATGAAAATGAATGATTTATAGATGTAGAGAAGGGAAAAAGAGCTTTTTTATAAACTTGTACTTCATGTGTATTAATTTTTGTGTCTCCTGATGCCACAGAGCATACATGAATATCTCAAAACACATTACAGAATGATCCATACAAGACTGGTGCAGATAAAGGTACTGACTGTAACTTTTAGGAGCACAAGTTGTGTAAAACTGTGTTCAGGCATATTAAATAAGATTCTTATCAGTACTTATGCATGAGATTTACAATATTTACTTGAAAATCTGTACTGAAGCAGGAACTAAAGGCTCTCCATTCTCCAATGGTCTATTATTTCAATAGCATTTTGAGAATAGCTTTTAATAAGTGAGTTCAAGGTCATCTTTGGTACAATGCTGATATGGTGGTTATTGTAATTTACTTGAAAAAATTGTTGTATTTCTGCTCTGCCATGTTCCATGTTGTTCCTTGCATCATTTCTCTTGCCTGACTGGTGCACCAGTTGTTAGTGCAATTATCAGATTTTTCAGTTATATGCTGTATTTGCTAAAAGTAGTTGCCAAAAAGACTTTATGACTTGAGCGTTAAATGTTTGTACATCTCCAAAATGTGGATCTGTGCCAAGTTTTCTTTTTTAAATTATTTTAAGGGAATTTTTTAGCTGTTTTGTGTGACTGGCTGAGGGCACAGACATGCACGATGCAACATTATACAACGACCCCTCATTAATATTCAAAAACGTGCACGCTGATTGGCATTGTGCACGTTGTAAATCTGAGTTATAGTAATGGAAAAAGGTCCGGTCGCCCGGACTTTTTCCATTACTATAACTCTTTTTTTACAGCAATGGAGAACGCATGATCTCCATTGCTTCACACTGTCTCGCTATGTTAAACTCGTTTAACATAGCGAGACAGCTTTAAAAAAAGCAATGGAGATTCTCCATTGCTTTTTTTAAAGCTGTCTCACTATGTTAAACCCATTTAACAAAGCAAAACAGTTTGTAAAAAGGAACTGAGATCTTGCTTTCTCCGTTGCTTTTGCCCACAGCTCTGATGTACTGCATGGGCATACGCATGCGCAGTACATCAGAACTGCCGCAGAATACCAGACAGCTGCGGAAGGGCAGCAAGGAGGCATTATACAATGCCATTATTTAAGAAAAGTAATTATTTTTTTTCTTAAATAACGTCATTGTATAATAGCAATAACCCCTTTCTGGGTGTGGGTTATGCTGGATTTACACACGGTTGGCTTTGTTTGGACACTCGGGCTTTGCCCTCGTGACCAAACCACACCAACCGTGGGTAAATCCAGCATTACCCACACCCAGGCGTGGGTTATTGCTATACTAGCAAACATGTTTAAAATATTAAGACTTTATACTGGGTTACTGACTGACCCATGACTGTCATACTTACATTTTGTTGCTCCTCACCAAAACATTGTTAAAATGTGCAGCGGCTTGTCACATTGTGTGCCTCTTTGAAATATTAGTTATGGAATCCTTTGTCTTTGATGACATAAGGCTGTCGGTAAATACATTTTTCCCATATCCAGTATGTTTCAGCAACTCTGTGTAAAAAGAGACATTTCTTTACTTGTCTTGTAGTCAGCATATGTCTTTATCGTGTCCCTAGCTGTAACAGTCTCTTCAGGAGCTGTCTGCATCACAGAGTAAATGTAGTTTGTCATGTTAATCAGCAGGTTGGCCAAAATCACCTGTGTTGTAAGGCATTCAACATTCAAGTGTTCCTTGAGCATCAAGAGTTATTACTTCCATGATACTCTTTTCATGATATTAGTTCTCACAGCTGTTCCATTTTTTTTTTTGCTGCTGTCCTACTGATGATGGAACGTCCACTTGGCACCCCAATTGACCTATTTATCCACCCCCAGGATGAAAATCCTGTGTCGCATTTATTTCCTGAAGGGGGAGAGAAAATCAGGATTAGTGCCATCATCTGCTTGGGAACCAGGGTTTTTCTCTTGATTGACATCTCTCCTGATGCCTGCCTAGTATGTATGCCTGCCTAGTGTGCATGCCTGCCTAGTATGCTTATTTGCTAGAGTGTAACCAATGACCATAGTGTGGGACTGTTTTTTTAATTTTTGTGGTGATGTATGACAGAAAAATCCCTGCTTCGTGGCATCAAGAAGTAATCATTGTAATTGTTTATTTTTCCCCTTTATTTGAAGTCAAGCACCAGATGTGTATACATGTGGCTATCTTTTAGGGGATAGGATAAGAAGACATACTGTTTCTATATGACTAACAACAACAAGTTGAAATATGTCATTGTGTTCTGCTTGATTTTCCACATGCATACCAATCTGACATCAGAGGTGTGCACAAAAGGTGGCTGTCTTTCGTGGGTGGGGGGTGAGGAAGCATGATGTACATATATATCACAGTAGCACCTTCACATATAGGACTGTGGCCATTTGTTCCTTCAATTTTTTTCTGATTATAATACCAAAGTAATCCACTGAAACTATCTTTTTTTCTGAAGGGGTAAGGAAGCATATACTGCTAATAGAAATGCTTTATATATATTTATGAGCAGTTATCTTCTTAGTCTTTTGGCATCTACTTTTTTGTCAGTTTTAAACATTAAACCTTAGATGTAGCTTATTACTTCCTAGAACAAAATGAGTAAGACTGAATTTCCATCCATAGTCTGATTTTTGTTCAGACTATAATTGATGAAATTGTTGAAAAAAATTCTAAAATCCACCTCAGAGCATCTAAAAGCCTACTGTTTCTGATGTTAATTACCCCAAACCACTCACTTAATTTAATTATTTATTGTAGTGCAGTCCTGACCAGTTAGGATGTGTTGAAAGAGTGCAGGAAAAGGTGCAAGAAAAAGCTTTAGTGTAAGATATAATGTTGGAACCAAGCAAAACAATAACTTGTAGTGAGGACACTGACGTTGATTAAATCTAAGCAGTAACAGTGAGTGTTCCAGTCTTATTAGAATATCATCTGCATTCAGACAGAACAAAGAATAATGCAGAAAGTCTTTTGCGCTGTAAAACTTCTGATCGCTGTTATTTATGTCTGAAATAATTAGTACTAAGTTATTTGGAACACTGAACTCGTATAAATCAGAACGCTATGCTCCTATTAGTTGTGTATCAGACACATGACTGCAGTCAGCCAAACGAGATTAAGTAACTACACTTTCTCCCACTGTGTGATGTATAAATGAAAATGAATGATTTATAGATGTAGAGAAAGGAAAAAGAGCCTTTTTATAAACTTGTACTTCATGTGTATTAATTTTTGTGCCTCATGATGCCACAGAACATAAATGATTATCTCAGAACACATTGCAGTATGATCCATACAAGACTGGTTCTGATAAAAATACTGATTGTAACTTTTCGGAGCACAAGTTGTGTAAAACTGTGTTCAGACATATTAAATAAGATTCTTATCAGTACTTTTACACGAGGTTTACAATATTTACTTGAAAATCTGTACTGAAGCAGGAACTAAAAGCTCTCCATTCTCCAAGGGTCTATGATTGCAGTAGCATTTTGAGGATGACTTTTAATAATTGAGTTCAAGGTCATCCTTGGTACAATGCTGATATGGTGGTTATTGTAATTTACTTCAAAAAATTGTTGTATTTCTGCTCTGCCATGTTGTTTCTTGCATCATTTCTCTTGCCTGACTGGTGCACCAGTTGTTAGTGCAATTATCAGATTTCTCAGTTATATGCCACATTTGTTAAAAGTAGTTGCCAAAAAGACTTTATGACTTGAGCGTTAAATGTTTGTACATCTCCAAAATGTGGATCTGTGCCAAGTTTTGTTTTTGAAATTATTTTAAGGGAATTTTTTAGCTGCTTTGTGTGACTGGCTGAGGGCACAGACATGCACGATGCAACATTATACAACGACCCCTCATTAATATTCAAAAACAAAACATGCACGCTGATTGGCAGTGTACACGTTGTGAATCTGAGTTATAGTAATGGAAAAAGGTCCGGTCGCCCGGACTTTTTCCATTACTATAACTCTTTTTTTAACGCAATGGAGAACGCATGATCGCCATTGCTTCACACTGTCTCGCTATGTTAAACGAGTTTAACATAGCGAGACAGCTTTAAAAAAAGCAATGGAGATTCTCTGTTGCTTTTTTTAAAGCTGCCTCACTATGTTAAACCCATTTAACATAGCAAAACAGTTTGTAAAAAGCAACTGAGATCTTGCTTTCTCCGTTGCTTTTGCCCACAGCTCTGATGTACTGCGTGGGCATATGCATGCACAGTACATCAGAACTGCCGCAGAATACCAGACAGCTGCGGAAGGGCAGCAAGGAGGCATTATACAATGCCATTATTTAAGAAACGTAATTATTTTTTTTCTTAAATAACGTCATTGTATAATAGCAATAACCCCCTTCTGGGTGTGGGTTATGCTGGATTTACACACGGTTGGCTTTGTTTGGACACTCGGGCTTCACCCTCGTGACCAAACCACACCAACCGTGGGTAAATCCAGCATTACCCACACCCAGGCATGGGTTATTGCTATACTAGCAAACATGTTTAAAATATTAAGACTTTATACTGGGTTACTGATTGACCCATGACTGTCATACTTACATTTTGTTGCTCCTCACCAAAACATTGTTAAAATGTGTAGCGGCTTGTCACATTGTCCGCCTCTCTGAAATATTAGTTATGGAATCCTTTGTCTTTGATGACATAAGGCTGTCGGTAAATACATTTTTCCCATATCCAGTATGTTTCAGCAACTCTGTGTAAAAAGAGACATTTCTTTACTTGTCTTGTAGTCAACATATGTCTTTATCGTGTCCCTAGCTGTAACAGTCTCTTCAGGAGCTGTCTGCATCACAGAGTAAATGTAGTTTGTCATGTTAATCAGCAGGTTGGCCAAAATCACCTGTGTTGTAAGGCATTCAACATTCAAGTGTCCCTTGAGCATCAAGAGTTATTACTTCCATGATACTCTTTTCATGATATTAGTTCTCACAGCTGTTCCATTTTTTTTGCTGCTGTCCTACTGATGATGGAACCTCCACTTGGCACCCCAGTTGACCTATTTATCCATCCCCAGGATGAAAATCCTGTGTCGCATTTATTTCCTGAAGGGGGAGAGCAAATCAGGATTAGTGCCATCATCTGCTTGGGAACCAGGGTTTTTCTCTTGATTGACATCTCTCCTGATGCCTGCCTAGTATGTATGCCTGCCTAGTATGCATGCCTGCCTAGTATGCTTATTTGCTAGAGTGTAACCAATGACCATAGTGTGGGACTGTTTTTTTAATTTTTGTGGTGATGTATGACAGAAAAATCCCCGCTTCGTGGCATCAAGAAGTAATCATTGTAATTGTTTATTTTTCCCCTTTATTTGAAGTCAAGCACCAGATGTGTATACATGTGGCTATCTTTTAGGGGATAGGGTAAGAAGACATACTGTTTCTATATGACTAACAACAACAAGTTGAAATATGTCATTGTGTTCTGCTTGATTTTCCACATGCATACCAATCTGACATCAGAGGTGTGCACAAAAGGTGGCTGTCATTCGTGGGTGGGGGGTGAGGAAGCATGATGTACATATATATCACAGTAGCACCTTCACATATATGACTGTGGCCATTTGTTCCTTCAATTTTTTTCTGATTATAATACCAAAGTAATCCACTGAAACTATCTTTTTTTCTGAAGGGGTAAGGAAGCATATACTGCTAATAGAAATACTTTATATATATTTATGAGCAGTTATCTTCTTAGTCTTTTGGCATCTACTTTTTTGTCAGTTTTAAACATTAAACCTTAGATGTAGTTTATTACTTCCTAGAACAAAATGAGTAAGACTGAATTTCCATCCATAGTCTGATTTTTGTTCAGGCCATAATTGATGAAATGGTTGAAAAAAATTCTAAAATCCACCTCAGAGCATCTAAAAGCCTACTGTTTCTGATGTTAATTACCCCAAACCACTCACTTAATTTAATTATTTATTGTAGTGCAGTCCTGACCAGTTAGGATGTGTTGAAAGAGTGCAGGAAAAGGTGCAAGAAAAAGCTTTAGTGTAAGATATAATGTTGGAAACAAGCAAAACAATAACTTGTAGTGAGGACACTGACGTTGATTAAATCTAGGCAGTAACAGTGAGTGTTCCAGTCTTATTAGAATATCATCTGCATTCAGACAGAACAAAGAATAATGCAGAAAGTCTTTTGCGCTGTAAAACTTCTGATCGCTGTTATTTATGTCTGAAATAATTAGTACTAAGTTATTTGGAACACTGAACTCGTATAAATCAGAATGCTGTGCTCCTATTAGTTGTGTATCAGACACATGACTGCAGTCAGCCAAACGAGATTAGGCAACTACACTTTCTCCCACTGTGTGATGTATAAATGAAAATGAATGATTTATAGATGTAGAGAAGGGAAAAAGAGCCTTTTTATAAACTTGTACTTCATGTGTATTAATTTTTGTGCCTCATGATGCCACAGAACATAAATGATTATCTCAGAACACATTGCAGTATGATCCATACAAGACTGGTTCTGATAAAAATACTGATTGTAACTTTTAGGAGCACAAGTTGTGTAAAACTGTGTTCAGACATATTAAATAAGATTCTTATCAGTACTATTACATGAGGTTTACAATATTTACTTGAAAATCTGTACTGAAGCAGGAACTAAAAGCTCTCCATTCTCCAAGGGTCTATGATTGCAGTAGCATTTTGAGGATGACTTTTAATAATTGAGTTCAAGGTCATCCTTGGTACAATGCTAATATGGTGGTTATTGTAATTTACTTCAAAAAATTGTTGTATTTCTGCTCTGCCATGTTGTTTCTTGCATCATTTCTCTTGCCTGACTGGTGCACCAGTTGTTAGTGCAATTATCAGATTTCTCAGTTATATGCCACATTTGTTAAAAGTAGTTGCCAAAAAGACTTTATGACTTGAGCGTTAAATGTTTGTACATCTCCAAAATGTGGATCTGTGCCAAGTTTTCTTTTTGAAATTATTTTAAGGGAATTTTTTAGCTGTTTTGTGTGACTGGCTGAGGGCACAGACATGCACGATGCAACATTATAGAACGACCCCTCATTAATATTCAAAAACAAAACATGCACGCTGATTGGCAGTGTGCACGTTGTAAATCTGAGTTATAGTAATGGAAAAAGGTCCGGTCGCCCGGACTTTTTCCATTACTATAACTCTTTTTTTACAGCAATGGAGAACGCATGATCTCCATTGCTTCACACTGTCTCGCTATGTTAAACGAGTTTAACATAGCGAGACAGCTTTAAAAAAAGCAATGGAGATTCTCCGTTGCTTTTTTTAAAGCTATCTCACTATGTTAAACCCATTTAACATAGCAAAACAGTTTGTAAAAAGCAACTGAGATCTTGCTTTCTCCGTTGCTTTTGCCCACAGCTCTGATGTACTGCGTGGGCATATGCATGCACAGTACATCAGAACTGCCGCAGAATACCAGACAGCTGCGGAAGGGCAGCAAGGAGGCATTATACAATGCCATTATTTAAGAAAAGTAATTATTTTTTTTCTTAAATAACGTCATTGTATAATAGCAATAACCCCCTTCTGGGTGTGGGTTATGCTGGATTTACACACTGTTGGCTTTGTTTGGACACTCGGGCTTCGCCCTCGTGACCAAACCACACCAACCGTGGGTAAATCTAGCATTACCCACACCCAGGCATGGGTTATTGCTATACTAGCAAACATGTTTAAAATATTAAGACTTTATACTGGGTTACTGACTGACCCATGACTGTCATACTTACATTTTGTTGCTCCTCACCAAAACATTGTTAAAATGTGCAGCGGCTTGTCACATTGTGCGCCTCTCTGAAATATTAGTTATGGAATCCTTTGTCTTTGATGACATAAGGCTGTCGGTAAATACATTTTTCCCATATCCAGTATGTTTCAGCAACTCTGTGTAAAAAGAGACATTTCTTTACTTGTCTTGTAGTCAACATATGTCTTTATCGTGTCCCTAGCTGTAACAGTCTCTTCAGGAGCTGTCTGCATCACAGAGTAAATGTAGTTTGTCATGTTAATCAGCAGGTTGGCCAAAATCACCTGTGTTGTAAGGCATTCAACATTCAAGTGTTCCTTGAGCATCAAGAGTTATTACTTCCATGATACTCTTTTCATGATATTAGTTCTCACAGCTGTTCCATTTTTTTTTGCTGCTGTCCTACTGATGATGGAACCTCCACTTGGCACCCCAGTTGACCTATTTATCCACCCCCAGGAAGAAAATCTTGTGTCGCATTTATTTCCTGAAGGGGGAGAGCAAATCAGGATTAGTGCCATCATCTGCTTGGGAACCAGGGTTTTTCTCTTGATTGACATCTCTCCTGATGCCTGCCTAGTATGTATGCCTGCCTAGTATGCATGCCTGCCTAGTATGCTTATTTGCTAGAGTGTAACCAATGACCATAGTGTGGGACTGTTTTTTTTAATTTTTGTGGTGATGTATGACAGAAAAATCCCTGATTCGTGGCATCAAGAAGTAATCATTGTAATTGTTTATTTTCCCCTTTATTTGAAGTCAAGCACCAGATGTGTATACATGTGGCTATCTTTTAGGGGATAGGGTAAGAAGACATACTGTTTCTATATGACTAACAACAACAAGTTGAAATATGTCATTGTGTTCTGCTTGATTTTCCACATGCATACCAATCTGACATCAGAGGTGTGCACAAAAGGTGGCTGTCTTTCATGGGTGGGGGGTGAGGAAGCATGATGTACATATATATCATAGTAGCACCTTCACATATATGACTGTGGCCATTTGTTCCTTCAATTTTTTTCTGATTATAATACCAAAGTAATCCACTGAAACTATCTTTTTTTCTGAAGGGGTAAGGAAGCATATACTGCTAATAGAAATGCTTTATATATATTTATGAGCAGTTATCTTCTTAGTCTTTTGGCATCTACTTTTTTGTCAGTTTTAAACATTAAACCTTAGATGTAGCTTATTACTTCCTAGAACAAAATGAGTAAGACTGAATTTCCATCCATAGTCTGATTTTTGTTCAGGCCATAATTGTTGAAATGGTTGAAAAAAATTCTAAAATCCACCTCAGAGCATCTAAAAGCCTACTGTTTCTGATATTTAATTACCCCAAACCACTCACTTAATTTAATTATTTATTGTAGTGCAGTCCTGACCAGTTAGGATGTGTTGAAAGAGTGCAGGAAAAGGTGCAAGAAAAAGCTTTAGTGTAAGATATAATGTTGGAACCAAGCAAAACAATAACTTGTAGTGAGGACACTGACGTTGATTAAATCTAGGCAGTAACAGTGAGTGTTCCAGTCTTATTAGAATATCATCTGCATTCAGACAGAACAAAGAATAATGCAGAAAGTCTTTTGCGCTGTAAAACTTCTGATCGCTGTTATTTATGTCTGAAATAATTAGTACTAAGTTATTTGGAACACTGAACTCGTATAAATCAGAACGCTGTGCTCCTATTAGTTGTGTATCAGACACATGACTGCAGTCAGCCAAACGAGATTAGGTAACTACACTTTCTCCCACTGTGTGATGTATAAATGAAAATGAATGATTTATAGATGTAGAGAAGGGAAAAAGAGCCTTTTTATAAACTTGTACTTCATGTGTATTAATTTTTGTGCCTCATGATGCCACAGAACATAAATGATTATCTCAGAACACATTGCAGTATGATCCATACAAGACTGGTTCTGATAAAGGTACTGATTGTAAGTTGTAGGAGCACAAGTTGTGTAAAACTGTGTTCAGACATATCAGATTCTTATCAGTACTTTTACATGAGGTTTACAATATTTACTTGAAAATCTGTACTGAAGCAGGAACTAAAAGCTCTCCATTCTCCAAGGGTCTATGATTGCAGTAGCATTTTGAGGATGCCTTTTAATAATTGAGTTCAATGTCATCCTTGGTACAATGCTGATATGGTGGTTATTGTAATTTACTTCAAAAAATTGTTGTATTTTTGCTCTGCCATGTTGTTTCTTGCATCATTTCTCTTGCCTGACTGGTGCACCAGTTGTTAGTGCAATTATCAGATTTCTCAGTTATATGCCACATTTGTTAAAAGTAGTTGCCAAAAAGACTTTATGACTTGAGCTTTAAATGTTTGTACATCTCCAAAATGTGGAACTGTGCCAAGTCTTCTTTTTGAAATTATTTTAAGGGAATTTTATAGCTGTTTTGTATGACTGGCAGAGGGCACAGACATGCACGATACAACAGTAGTAAGCTGAAACAGATTTCTGATGTGGTGGAACGAACGCAGGAAAGCATCAGGAAGAGAAGTTACACTGTTTGGACTGATACAGTCTGTAGAGTTTTGCTTTATGTTAGTTTTTTTCTTTTATTTTATGACGGTCCACTGAAGATCAAACCTTCCCTTGGCACTTCAGTGACCATTTAGGATATAATCTGCAGTGCCTTTGCTTGCTGCCTTATTGATGTGGGAAAGCTGGCCCTCCCATTGGCAAAATCTTACTAGCAAACATGTTTAAAACATTAAGACTTTATACTGGGTTACTGACTGACCCATGACTGTCATACTTACATTTTGTTGGTCCTCACCAAAACACTGTTAAAATGTGCAGCGGCTTGTCACATTGTGCGCCTCTGTGAAATATTAATTATGGAATCCTTTGTCTTTGATGACATAAGGCTGTGGGTAAATACATTTTTCCCATATCCAGTATGTTTCAGCAACTCTGCGTAATCCAAGAGACATTTCTTTATTTGTCTTGTAGTCAGCATATGTCTTTATCGTGTCCCTAGCTGTAACAGTCTCTTCAGGAGCTGTCTGCATCACAGAGTAAATTTAGTTTGTCATGTTAATCAGCAGGTTGACCAAAATCACCTGTGTTGTAAGGCATTCAACATTCAAGTGTTCCTTGAGCATTAAGAGTTATTACTTCCATGATACTCTTTTCATGATATTAGTTCTCACAGCTGTTCCTTTTTTTTTTTTTTTTTTTGCTGCTCTCCTACTGATGATGGAACCTCCTCTTGGCACCCCAGTTGACCTATTTATCCACCCTCAGAATGAGAATCCTGTGTCACATTTATTTCGTGAAGGGGTAGAGCAAATCAGGATTAGTGCCATCATCTGCTTGAGAACCAGGGTTTTTCTCTTGATTGACATCTCTCCTGATGCCTGCCTAGTATGCATGTCTGCCTAGTATGCATGCCTGCCTAGTATGCTTATTTCCTAGAGTGTAACCAATGACCATAGTGTGGGACTGTTTTTTAATTCTTGTGGTGATGTATGACAAAAAAAACCCTGCTAACTGGCATCATGCATGTGTACACCTCTAGACAGCCCTACCTCCTGGAACAAGCATGGCATGCATATGTACTCCTCTAGACAGCCCTGCTTCCAGGAAAGAGCACATAGCGCATGTGTACTCATGTAGGGCTTTTGCAGAGTTTGCCATAAATTTTATTAGATTTCTCTGGTGTCAGTTTCTCATGGCATATACTTAAATTGGTGCAGAATGTTCGAACTGAAAAGTGCTAAATGGTGAATCGTAGTGTACCCCCAGCTATTTGTGCTGTACTAGCAGTTTCTTCTACTAGAAATCTTCAATACTTGTCACAACAGGACTAGCACGTGTGCATTTAATTATTTGCATTTGTTTGCTAAGTATTTCTGACTGAGCATAGTCAGTTTTCTGCAGAGGCATTGGAAGACTACCAAAAATTGTAATGCACAAGCAGAAATTTAATTGTACCCTGATAATACTGATTTCATATTTACATAGAAGTCATAAAAGTAAAATACAGCAACCTGTAACATGCAGTCAGAATAGATAAGAGGTATGCTATTGTGACAAAAATGCAGAAATTTATAATAAAAAACATTTTTTTAATAACAGAATTGAATTCAATCTGAATTAGGGCACTTAAAGATTAAGTTGCTGGGTTTCAGTAATGTGTTTCTAGGTAATTTTAAACTTGCACTGCCTTATGATTAAAAAAAGTTGCAGCCATCTTAAATTAGGCAACTCTATTAACAGAGAACATTTGGAAATGATGAAATTGGTATAATGTGGATATGGGGAGCCATTTGGAGAAAGGGGACACATTAACTGGAGGATAAGAAACATTCTGATGTCTGACCCAGCTTACTTTAGCAGTTCTGATATCCAAATTAGAATATTTACTACAGTGTTTTACTAACACAGTATAGTCATTTGACATGCTCTCATTAAAGAATCAGTTCCTGGGAATGATATTTACTTTTCAAATTTCCCTCATGTGATCATGTGCAATGTGCCTCCTTTTTGTAAAATTACAGGATGATGAGTTTACTGTCTTTCTATGTATACTTATTATCACAGACACTGTAATGCCATCCTTTAGAATTTTCATATTTGTTTGATTGCCACAAATTTCCTGTGCCATTTCTTCATTATGAATCCGTTTTTTTTTCCTTTTGCCCTCTGCAGCTGCTTACTGTGAAGCCTCATCCATTTGCTCACCATCCTTACCTAGCCATTGCACCCCACAATCCCCCACCATATGACCATTCTCTAGTGGAATTTTCCCATGCAGCTCCTAAACCTGTAGCCAGCTGGTGCAAAAGCTGAGTGGTAGAAGGGCCTCCATCCAGGCTGCTGTGGAGATAGGATGCTTTATGGAATGTATTCCAGAGCAGCCTGATGTATGGATGCCACATGGTGCTCCTTCTTTGTGTCATGCAACCTTTGGTGCAGCTGCTGTTTGGTAGCTGCAGCTATAGTTTGTACATAACGCTATATGCTATTCCCTCTACTGCAGCTAGGTGTCAGTCATGAACTGGCTCAGGTTTTCCCTCCCTGGAAGGGTGAGATTGTTTTTTGCCACTCCAGATTCTGTCTCTGATCAGTTTCTCTAGCTCCTGGCTCACTAATTGATCTTTGGTCATCGAGTCAGTGTCCGAGCCTTTTCCTCTGTACCGCATTAGCAGCATACAACTATTACTTTCTTTTAAACTCAGTCTTTCTCCGTTTCCCTCTCTAAAACTAATGTTTTGGGGTTGTAGACATAGATGTCATTCTAGTTCTGTTATCTTTGTGTGTCTTGCCCCAGACTCTGCTTTGACTATCTCAACATAGTTCACTACAATTTCATCCTTTGTAATTAATTGTAAACGAGCATGGTAACAATCTTAGTGTTCACCTTATTGTTAACGGTAGTTTGATTTGGGGTTACTTAAAATAGTCTTTAGTGGCTTATGATTTGCTATTAATTTGGACTTCTTTCTATATAATGCGTGAGTGCTTGAAGAAACATTTGCAAGTTGTGTTTGATTTCAGTTTGTGGATATCCTTTCCTCCATTTTAGATAAACATTAACTTGGATGTGTGGAAATTCTGCCACTAACATCATGTCTTTAGACTTGTATGACTCCTAAATCTACATGACTTAAATCAGACTACTGGTTTCATACTCAGGTTCAAAGCAGTACAAAATTGTCAAACTTCATATTGCTTGTTCTAAACCTGCATTCAGTCCATTTAAAAAGAATGCATTTTGTCATTAATCTTCCTAGTAATGAAATATCATAATTAAGCATGCACTCACTGTATTTAGCCACCCCACCTAAACTCCTAACATCTTTTGCAGTTACCAACAGTTAACCTTTTTAGGGTATGGAGATATAACACTGATGGGAATTTAGCAAACGTCTCTCTTCTTCATTAGACCATTTTACCTTGGCTTTTTAAGTATGTTGCTTAATGTTCTGTCATGTTCCTCAGTTGTTCTCCATGTGCAGTTGTCATCACTATAATACATATTATTGTTCTTTCACTTGCTTTGCGATTTGGAAAAAATTCTGCAGTTGTTGGACTTGCACCAAAAGAATGCAACTGAATTCCTCCTTTCCCAAAAATATTATTTTATCTTATAAAGTGAAGCTTGTCTAATGAGCTCTAATGAGTGACACATTAAGCTCATGTTAGAGTTTTGCATAATCTGATTTCCATTATGATGTCATCTATGGTCTGAGTAATGTGTTTTTGCATTTATATTCATCTATTAGATTGCTTAGGCCTTGGCTGACTGACCTATGGATGAAATCAAATCTAGGGTGTAGAAACTGTACCTTTCCTATTATATCCATTTCTTTTTCAGTTTCTTTAACTTGAGCTCTACCTTACATTAAGTGGTATACAATTTTCTTCTGTGCTTTATGACTAGTTTTGCACTAGAGTCAATATGCAGCCTTATTTGATCATTCTTTAGTCTAATTAGATCTCCAAGTAGGTATTATTCTCTGTATTTGTATATTTTATATGATGTTTACCCCCATGCCTGCTTACTATCACACTTTCCCAAGTAGGATTTGAACTTGTTTGTTCCCCTTTACTTTAAATCTCCAACATGGGGGCAAGAGCTGTTTAAAGGGTCCATCACATTGGCTGTCATGGAGATTCTTTATGCCCTCATCAGCAACACAACAATAACAGTGTGTTTGTATAGACAGTAAGCCCTCCCCAGAGAGAGAGAACATGTATTATCACAAGGATGACTCTGTCTTCCCCTTTGCAAGTGCACTCTCCCATGCACATTTGAAAAGGCTGCCACATATATTTCTTGTTGGCAGATCATCTAGCCCCAGGTCTGTCTTTCTCATCTACTAGAGCCACTGCAGTCTCAATGTAAATGCAGAAAAAAGTTCTAAACTCCCATTTTTCAAAATTATGCCTATTTATAATTATCATCTCCAAAATTATGACAGACAGCCACTTTAAGCAACTTCACCCATACCCTGTTCTTTTTGACATTCACACACTTAAGCTTTTGTCCGTTGGGAAACAGGAATCCATCTTAAAATATCTAGGAATTGAGTTATGCAAGGATAATAATGAATTAATCTAAAAAAAACTACAATAATATCATCAATACAATTAAAATCTCTGTGGAAAAATGGAACAAAACAATATTAACATTTGAAGATAGACTACATTTAATAAAAATGTTTTTCCTGCCCAAAATCCTATATACAGCCTTGGCAATACAACTGTTACCAGAAAGGAATATACTTAAAGAAATAAATTCATGCCTAATAAATGTTTTATGGTTTTCCAAAAGAAACAGAATAACTTTAATACATCATATCAAACCATGGAAACAGGGAGGATTAAACTTTCCTGATATAGAAACGTATATAAAAGCATCAATATCTAAAATATCTCAAAGATTGGATAAGTCCAAATTCTCTGCAAATTAGAAAGAATTACTAACTGTAATATCAATAAATGAATTTGATTTACAACAAAAATTTCAAATAACAGATAAAAACAATTAGCACTAGTATGCAATATAACATAACTAAACCCGCTAAAACTCATATGATTATTACATTGACTCATTAAGGAAAATGGTGGTGCTGTGGTAGCATTGTTGCCTCATAGTAAGAAGCTGTCCGGTTTGATTCTCAGCTAGAGTGTCTTCTGCGTGGAGACATGTGTGAATGGGCATACCTTCATTGAAGGTTGTGCATCAGGGCTGGTAACTCGGCATGTAAAAATCAACTACCAATCATTGGCTGACCGGAGTTCCGCTGTGGCGACCCCTAACCGGGAAAAGCCAAAAGACACAAACAAATTAATGCAAATATATATTTAAAAATCTGGTTTGATCTTTTAACACCATTTATAGTCACAAAGAACTTTCCACATAAAATATATAGAGAAATTATTAATTCCTGGGAACAAAAAGGATTTGTTTGTTGGCTCCAATGTATCAAAGAACTAAAAGTTTTAGATATGCAAGTAATAAAAACAGCATACAAAATTCCACAACAGGACTGGCTAACATTACAGAGTTTTCTGTCATATTCGTAAGATTTAAGTAGAATAATTAACAATTCTTCATTTAAAGAAATACCTAAATTTACGAAATACATATATGAAATTATATTTAATGACTGACATGGGAAACAGTATTTAAAATTTTTACA
Organism: Protopterus annectens; assembly: GCF_019279795.1. Taxonomy (NCBI): domain Eukaryota; kingdom Metazoa; phylum Chordata; order Ceratodontiformes; family Protopteridae; genus Protopterus; species Protopterus annectens. The sequence goes on along the minus strand of NC_056728.1, from coordinate 770,820,302 downwards.
AAATATTGATAAACTATAAAACAATACCCAAAACCTCATATTGGAAATATGTAACAAAAGGACACTCAATACAGTTAACTGAAGATATTAAAACAAATATCTTATTATCGATAAAATATACATCCTTTACACAATACTGGAAAGTTTTTAATTGGAAATGCTTGCACAGGGCATTCTTAACCCTAGATAGAATCAGTAAAATTAGTTCTTCCATAAAAGGAATATGTTGGAGATATGAGCAAGTACATAATCCTGACTGGAACCACATTTTCTTTGCCTCTGTTAAAATTAAGCCATTTTGGAATGGTATTAATAACTTTCTACAAGCTTTATTTAATGAATCATTTTATTTAGCTAAAGCTCTTGTATTATTAAATGTGAATGAAGGTCCTCATTTGAATAGGCCAAACATGTATCTAGTATGGACTATATTTACAATTTCAAGGAAGTGTATAACAAGAAGATGGAATACAAACACAATACCAACTTTGGAAGACTTCTACAGCCTACTGAAGACCACAGCATTATTGGAAATTAAAATTAAAGAACTAAGAATTTATCCAAAGCCATTTATCAACAACCCTTGGGGAAAAGTCTTATCATTGATTGACACTATACAATAATTCATCAGACACTCTGATAATGGATTGGACATACTTATAAAGTAACTGTATATATTAAGACCTGTTATAGTGTCAGGCTAATGTAAATAGTGTACATAAGATGTTATGTATAAATTCTATGGAATTCATTCACATGTATTTGAAAAATTAAAAAAAAATATTGAGGAAAAAAGATTTTGTCCATTGGTATTATGCACCCTCAGGGTTTCTCTGGCTGAATTTCTGACTCAAGAAGAATTGTAATAGGAAACTCAATGTAGAAAAGTCTATCTCTCGATGTTAGGGTTTGATCCAGTCCTCTGTTTCTGTGGGACACTTGACATCAGAAAAGTACACCATCCAGTGAGTTACCTTTTCTCTATTGAGCAGCCTTGGCCCTATGTAAACAGGAATGATTTTAGGGAGTGGCCCTTAGCCAAGAGTCATCTATTTGTTAATCAGGGCTCCTTGGGGCTTAATCTTCCTATTTAGTATTTAGTATTATATTTAGTAAGTAAGTAGAACATGCACTCTGAATGAGAGGTGTGTCCATACACCAAAACTTTATTGGTTGATTGAATGAATGAGCTGCAGGAAGCTCTTTTTAAATGAAAGGAATCTGTTTTTTCTTTAGGATTTGATAAAGGTTCAACAACCGAAATCGCTTATCCAGACAGCAGCAGAAAAATTAAGTTTTATTTTGTTAATAAAGGAACTCATTTTAACAATTTCAACCATTCTACTTCAGCTTGGGTGGCAGCAGCAGGTTTGCTTTCTACATTTACTTGAATGAAATACTGATAGATGTCTTTCCATCCTCTTCAGTGCCACCTTTTGAGCACATGGGCCTTGCCAGTCCAGCTTCCTCTGCACACTGACCACCCACTTGTCATGAGCATTATCTGAACCCTGGATTTGGGAACTGGGGACATTTACCTGGTTAGCTCCTCATGTGGGTAAACAGTGGAGACATTGTTTTCCAAATTAGTGAGGCTTTGGTGTCTCTGATCTTTTCTAGCAAACTGTAGGGTGAAACCTCCTTTAAAGAGGTTTTGCAGTACATAAGTGCAGAAAGATGGAATAGTGAGAGTTTTGCAGTTTTCCATTTGGTAACCTGTGATCAGTGTTTTATTTTTTTCTTTCAACTTATCTTTCTTTCAGGTAAGAAGATTGCCTTTGTCGTTGTTGATTTTAAGTGGGCAATACTATTGGGGGGGGGTGCACATTTTGTATATCAATATGACATTTTTTTTTTATTTTTTTTATACTACACTGAAGTGAATGGGAAATGTGGCCCATATTTTACTTTAAATGTGAGTTTTGGGAGTGGGTAATGTACTTTGAGGCTTCATATGTGTTAGTGTTTTGCATGTCCAGTTAACAAAGTATTACTTTATTTTAACAACTTATATAAATATAGTAAGCTTATGTACACACAGTATATCAGATTTGTTTTTATCACACCCTTTATCAGGAAATTACCAATAGAATAAAAATATATATGTATGTGTGTATATGGGAACCTGAGAACTCAACAGAGTTTGTTTCTGTCTGCAAAATAGCTTTCGTCCTTAATTTTTTCACTTTTTCCATCTAATCCCCGTGTCTATTTAGTTCAGTTGATGCAGTTATTCCCCAGGAGTGAAAGCCCTGTAGTGTATTCATTCTGCTTGGTGCAAGAATCAGGCACCAGGAATGGTTCCATCCTTTGTGCAGAACATGGGTGTTTCCTTTTAAGTCCTTACATTCCTACTTTTCATGACCATAGATGCTGAAGAGAAGCTCTCTGGGTGCTTGCTTTAGCAGTACATGTCTCCTGTTCTTTGAGTGATGTAACCTTCAGAGAGCACTGCCCCTTTCCTATGGTAAGAACCTTTGCATGTGTTGTTTTTTCCACTGGGAAATTACTGTAGAGAATGAATGCTGACCTCTTCCCCATGAGAGAGAAGTGGAAGCATGCAGTGATACATTACCCTTCTCTCACCCTAATCCAGCTCTTCTGTCACATAGGTTCATAGGTTCATAGGTTGGTACTAGGCTATCAGCCCTAGGGCCTATACAAGCCTAGCCATAACAATTCCCTGGCTATTTCTTCCCAAACTATTTACTTCCCTGGAACCCTGTCTAGCAGGGCGACTGACGTGATCTCCGGGGTGAATTTCCTTTCTCCCATCCAATCATCAAGGTTCCTTTTGAAGAGGGCCAAAGAGGCACTCTGCTTGACATGTATGGGCAATCTATTCCAGAGTCTGGGGAGTCTCTGGGTCAGGCACTAATTGAGCCATAGACATCTGGGTCATACTCAGGACTTTATTTCTCTGGATTATGACAATAGTCCCTTCACCAATCTTATTGTGACCCCAGGGAATAGCAAAGGGTCAACACTAAAGTAAAAGGATGTAGGAGGGGGCCAGACCCATTTTTAAAACCTACATATGTAGAAACAGTAAGCTTGGTGAGTTGCAGATCCACAAGAGCCCTAAAAAGGACATGGGGCAGATGGAAGTGGCTACCCCAAACACTATTAGCCATCAGAGTACTAATAGTACTTCTTTCCTTAGTTCAGGTCTTTTAATTGGTGCATGCAATGCCCTAGAACAATGTTCAGCCTCCTTACATGTAGTACACCCTTTGAGAGAAATTCCATTCCCTTCCTGTAACCTACACCCTTCGCTTATCCCTGACGTTAGGTGTTACTTGAGTATTACTGATACATAGCTCATAGTCAAGTCATAATGTACATTTTACACTGCAGCAAGTGGGCACTTACCCACATGTCATCTTACATTTTTATTATGGAGTCAGACATTCTTTCTTCTTACTTAACAAGTCCGTGGTGTGAAAAATCCAAGTACGTTTTGAAGGATTTTTCCAGTATGGATATCTAATTACACTGATTACTAGAAGCAGTTTGATATACTATTTTTTTTCATCATGGTGAGCTGTACTTAAACTTATGACTGGCGTTCTGTCTTTGTGTCCAAAATTATTATGCTGTATAATAAGGGCTAAAATATCAGGGTTTCTTTTTATAACTTCAGCAAACTGTAGGATTAAGTGAAAAATGCATTGATTTTGAAGTTTTTCATGAATGTTGCTGTTCAATAACATATTGTCTAATTGTCCACTTTTCTCATTTTAGGTTACAGTGAGCCATCTGGAACATACAGTCCAATAATTCGTAGTCTCCATAACTTGGCCCATCTGTTCTTGAATGGAACTGGTGGCCAGACCCATGTTTCGCCAAATGATCCCATGTTTGTGCTTCTGCATACATTCACTGATGCAATATTTGATGAGTGGCTGAGGAGATTCAGACCTGGTAAACGCATTCTTATTTTATTCTTGTTTGTCCTTGATTTGTTCCTACAATCTGATGGCTGATGGTCTTGAACTGTCCACTGTTCAGATTGATATGGTTCACTGAATGGCTTCATTTGATGAATCTGTCTGTAGTTTCTCTGTTACAGTATTGTTATGATACATTATGCACCAGTAAAGGCTCAGAGCAAATACTTTGAGAAATAAGAGACCCTACTTGTCTTTAGGTACATACTGCGGTGGTGGTGCTGCGGTAGCGTTGTCACCTCACAGTAAGACGTTGTCCTGTTCGATTCTCAGGTAGAGCGTCTTCTGTGTGGAGACATGCGTGAATGGGTGTACCTTTGTTGAAGGTTGTGAGTCAGGGCTGGCAACTCGGCACGTAAAAATCTACTGCCAATCATTAGCGGACCGGAGTTCTGCTGTGGAGACCCCTAACCAGGAAAAAGCTGAAAGACACAACAACTTGCCTTTAGGTACATAGCAACGTTTTGCAGACAATATCTACATATCCGTAACTCAGACCTTCATGAAAAGTGTATGCAGAGATCCACAAAATTTTTAGTATTGTCCTTTACCAAAGGGTGGCAGTATAGCTTAATTGTACAAGCCACCAGACTTGTTCAGATGTCATCTGTTTTAAACTTGCCGTTATGTCATGATCACTGAACCTTACTGCTTCAACCATACAAAATGGCACTTGTCTGAAATATGGAGAGTACATATTGAAAACTTTATAATGAATGGTTACAGGAGAGTTGCACCCTGGCACAGTGGCCATAGTTTTATTTAACTACTCCAGACCCATACAACATTCTAAGAAATGTATGCTAATGTTGTATGTATCCAGTTTCTGTCCCCAACATTTTTATCAGATTATTTGAAAGCAGAACTTATGTAGGTGCCTCAAAACAAGTTAGGCCTTATATGCATGTTGTTTTCTTCTACATATAGTTGAAACAACTTTGGTCTGATACATCTCTGATGGCCTTTTGGCTTAATAACAAAAATAAAAAAGAATACAAGTTTACTAGAAAGCAGGGAAAACAGGAGGGTAACATGCATCGAATCATACTTAATGTGGCGCTTTATGACTCACTCATTATACTTGTGCCTTAGAACCTGCTGATTCAAATAAATCTGGCTGACACAAGTGATCAACCAAATTAATTCACCTTGCAGCAAATTCTCTTTTTCTGAGTGATTTGGTCAGGACCTCATCTCATAAATGGTAAGGGTGAGGACTGAACCTGTTTTTTGCCCCACAATATTGATTACCTAGATGAACGACATCTCATATAATTTTAAAATGTAGTCAAACTTGGTTTCATATTTCTGTTGCTCTGTATGACTAGCTATTACAGCTATTAATACAGTTTATAACCATGAAATCACCCTCTGCCTCCCAGTGGTGTGTCACATTGAAACACAGTGACAAATCCTATGAGCAACCACCAGCATCTAGACAATTTATAAGAAAGGTACAGAATGGCAGTAGATCGGTAGGTCTTTCATTCATGTATTAAATGAAAGAAGCACTCGGATAGCCGTTTCCACCCTTAACACAGTTTTATTCACCAAGCACAGCAGAAACCATTAAAACTGAAATAACGCTGAACACAACCAGTAGGTTTTCATCTAAAACTTCATCAGATGACCCAGCTTATCACACTCCAACCTTTTATAACCCTACCAATAAAATTAATTAACCCTAAATTGGCTCATAACATTTTATCAAATATTTGCATATATCCATATATTTATAACATTGCTGTTAATAAAACATATTTAAACCACTTAAAAAGTACATATCAAAACTTTAAAACCAATAAAAAGTGTTTTACATTACCAGTGATATTGTTAAAATACAATAATTGTTTCATATTGTTGTACCAGCTTAATAATTTATACGTAAATGATGAAATGCTGGCCTCTAGTGACTATTAGAAAAAATACACTCACATGTGCATATTCGCAAGCCATAAAAATAAAAGAGATGCTAAAAATGTTCAGAATATTAAAACATGTTAGTATGAGAGTGTTTAGAAGAGCGGCTGCAGTAGTGCAGTGGTTAGCGTTGCTGTCTCACAGCAAGAGATTCGCCGGTTCGATCCTTGGCTGGGGTGCCTTCTGTGTGGAGTCTGCATGTCCTCCCTGTGGTCACGTGGGTTTTCTCCAGGTGCTCTGGTTTCCTGACATGCCAGAGGTAGATTGGACACTCTAAATTGACCCTAGGTGTGAGTGTGTGCATGAGTGTGCCTTATGTGGAAGGTTGGGTGCCAGGCTGGCAACTCAACACCATAAAACTCCACTGCCAATCATGAGTGGACAGGTGATCTGCTGTGGCGACCCCTAACTGGGAAAAAGCCAAAAGAAGTATAAGAGTGTTTAGATATTAAAAAGAATTTAAAAAAAAAACATTTTTTAATGCATCTTATTATCCAAATATTTTATTGAGGTTCATGTTTTAATACTGATGGTTCAATAAGATTTCAATGTCTAAACACCACAGTGACAGTAACAGCTATCTCTCAGGTGCCAGGATCCTCACTGTCACCAGGACCCTCAAGTTCTTTCACACCAAGTATACATATGACCTGATCATTGCAGGCAGATCATATGAAGAGGAGCATGATGGAGCTCTCAGTGTATGCATCTGAAAAGGGTGTGAAACTAGTATTGAGTGATATCCTACCATCACCAAAAAGGTTGCCTCGATACAAACAAAAGGTAATTGATTTTAATTATTGAAAGATTTACTGGTTTCATTCATTTCATAAATATATATATATATATATATATATATATGTATATATATATATATATATATATATATATATATATATATATATATATATATATATGCACATATCTATATATATATATATATATATATATATATATATATATATATATATATATATATATATATCAGCCTGGCAGGAGATGATTTATAATGCCAGATGCTTTGCTAGGGATGGCCTGCATCAGTCCCCTTTTGGCTTCTGTATATTGGCTAACAATTTTTCTTCCTTGACAGTGCCTTTTAAGGCAAGTTCACTGTCATCAAATCACCTACAGGGCCAATCAAAATCAAAACAATATTAAGGTGGCATACTCATGCTAGAAATGTTAACAAAAATTGTACTCCTTACCTGATTCTTATCCATAGAAACTATGTTTAGTTAGTGAAATGGTTTCATAACAGTGAAAGGATCTCCACATAGCAAGGATTTAATGCCTGCCGCTCCTTCAGAGCTAATTCTGAACTGGAAATTGTAGCTGGAGAGGTTGTATCTGTGCTCCTAAAACGTTTCACCTCTAGACTCATAAAGCAGGGCAAGAACCTTGACCTCCTCATCCTTCTCATGATAAATAAAACCCAGTACTACATCATTCCCAAATACCATGCCCCCTCCATGACCTCAGTAAACCATAAGGCCCATCTAAACAGATTACCATTCCTCACTCAAGATCTCAACACTGATCTCTTGGGTGACTTAACTGTCCCCCCACAGCATAATGTCAGCTTCTTAAACCAACTTGTCCAAACCTCAAGATCATTCCTATTTTCTACATGATGCCAAGGTGTTGCATCTCATCTGTCACCATCTGTCTCGATTCATTGCCACTTTCCTACCTCCTTTGACAGTCTTTTCTCGCACAATCCATCCATACATCTCTTTGCTGGTTGCCCTCTTTTCCTCTTGACTTCTTCCTATCTTTCCCAAATATTCTTCACCAAATTGTCTTCTGCTTTCCTGCACGTATGTCTGGATCTCTGTATTCTGTTCTCTTTGACCTTCTCTGCAGTTGAAGCTAATTGGGCTTCTGCTCTGACCTCATGTATTCATCTGTCTCACAGTGTGCATCCTAATCATCTGTCTCAAGTACTTCATCTACATCACCTCTAACTTCCTATAGCTTCCTTGTCTGCTCTGCCTTCACTAGTTTCTGTACTATGCAGTAGTATTGGCCACACCAATGTTTAGTGCACTTTACTTTAGCATTCTTCGTCACATACTGCCCCTGACTCTCTGTGCCAGCTGGCTGCAATCCATCTGATTCTACCTTTGACCTCCTCATTCAGACTTCCCTTCTCCTCAACCATCCCTCCCAGATAACTTTACCTGTTAACCTGTTGCACTACTTTCTCTTCCCCATTTGCTGCCATGACATCTGTCTTATCTGTATTCAGTTTCATCCCTTGTTTGCATTCCATTCCCCTATCATTCGCCGATGTTCTTGTTCCGATTTTGCTTACAATGTCATACCATCTGCATCCAACAGCTTTGTTGGTCTTTTCTCTTTGGCCTGTTTACTAATATAGTTAATAACAAGTATGAACAACAATGGGCTCAGATTTGATCCCCAATGCACACCCACTCCCACTGACAATCCCTCTGTGTTTGTACTTGTGTCGTTGGGTCCGTACAGATAACCTGCAGTAATTCTACCAGTGACTCCAGGACTTTGAATCATCATAGGACTACCCAAATCAGTTGGTTGAGCTCTTTCCTCATCTCTAGCTTCTTCTCAACCATCTTCCTCACTGCAAACATTGGGTTGGTTGTGCTGCATCCTGAGCTGAATCCAAACTGTAACCTTCCTATTTCACTTCCTACTACTCTGTGTATCATGTATCAGTCACCCTCTCCAACACTTTCATGCAGTGTGACAGGAGTTTGATACCTTTATACTGCCCACAGTTGTGAATATCTCCATTGTTCTTATACAGTAATCTGGGATCAGACCTCTCAACCTCTCAGAGCAAGAAATCTGAATAAAGCCAGAAATAATGGGGGAAGGCCCAAAAATAGGGTCAGATTTTAAATATTGCTCATATAAACTTAGAAAGTTGTTAGAATTACAGATTTTACATTATTATGTATTTTCTGAGGGATATGAGGCCTGAAACTCAAATACCTGTCATTATGTAAGCAATAATGCCTGACAGGGTGTGTGTTAATGTGTTATTATACAATGCCTCTCCATTAATATTCGATAATGTTTATGCTGCTTGGTCAACCCAACCACCGTGCCCGTTGTAAATCCCACAATGTACCAACGGAAAAAGGTCCTGTCATCTGGACTTCTTTCCATTGGTATATTGTTTAAATTTTATTTTTATTTCTTAACAAATAAAAATAAAATCTTTAGCCCCGATTCTTGACATGCCAGAAAGGCAGCTTGGACAAAATACTAGGGAAATCAGGAATGTTATTTAAAATTAAACACACATACCTGATTTCCCTTGTATTCCTTCCATGCTGTCTCTCTCTTACCCCTAAACTGCCCTAAAGTTTTTTTTTTAATTTAAAAAAAAAAAAAAAAAGAAAACAAAAACGGAGCAATGGAGACTTTCTTTTCTCCGTTGCTTCTGTTTCAGTGCATTGATGTACTGGGTATGTGTGGGAATGCAAGTTCCATATGCATCTGCAGTACATCAACACAAGGAAGCAGTATACCACCACTGGCGGAAGAACAGTAATGCACCGTTATACAAAGACATTATTTAAGTAAAGTAAGTATTTTTTTTCTTAAATAATGTCATTGTATAATAACCAACTCCATGGTTGTGGTATATTGAAATTTACCTACGGGTTGGCTGTATTTAATCACTCGGGCTTCGCCCTTGTTATTAAACCACACCAACCCTGGGTAAATCTTCAATATACCACACCAACTCGTAGGTTATCGCTTAATTAACACTTGCCCAGGGGTGTTATGAGGCCTGATGCTGTATTCTCTAGTGTTATTTAGTTTCATCAATCCTCAGTGATTTGCCAGAAAATCAGAAATTGTATGGGGAACAGACCAAAAATAAGAGGCAAAAATATGGACATTCTGTGAAAGTCTGGACAGTTCAGAGGTATGTCTTGGATAAGACTTTATGTCTATACTGCTATGAGTACCCTTTGGAACAGTTTCTCCCTTAATTTACTCAACATCTTGATCATATGTGCCATGACCTCATCTGAGCCTGCTGTTTTCTATGACTTCATTTTCCGTAGTGCTATTATTAATTTTGGTAGGGTGGGCTGTTTTTCCTCTTTATGGTAGGCAGTGCCTGGAGCAGTATGGTTTTTGTGTGGTTTGCTTCATTCAGAAGCTGCTGAAAGTACTCCAGGAATCTCCCTTACATGTCCTGTGGACTAGCGAGCAACATACCTCTCAATTATCCAGAATTTGACAGAATGTCCAAAATTTGCCTGATATTTTTGGCCTGTTTCTCTGGCAAATGACTGAGGATTGGAGTCACTAAATAATGACAGCTGTATGAGTTTCAAAGTTCATATCCATCTGAAAATGTATGCTAACACAAAATGTGTTATTCTACGAAGTTTCTAAGTTTTTAAGAACAATATTTAAAATCTGCCCCTATTTGTGGGCCTTTGTCCCCCATTATTTTATGCTTTGTCTAGATTTCTTGTGCTGAGAGGTTGAGAGGTTTGGTGATCAGGTTGTTGCTGGTATCCCTTATGAAGGGTATCTGATGACTATCTTTCTATCTTTGCCTTGCAACCTGAAAGGGTTTCGTTGTACCATCTGTTAAGTCAGTTTTAGAAGCTGATAGAGTGATGCCTTGTTCTTTTCATTTGTAACTGATCCATTAGCCTGTTTATGTCTGTCTAGCAATACTTCTTCTTAGTCTGCTCCATCATTTCTATCTGTGACTTTTTTCCTGAACACCTTCTTTCTTTAGAAAACTTTTTGGACTTCTGCATTCCACCACCAGCCTTATTTAATTTATTTTCATATCTGGCTCATCTGCATATCTGTTCCATAGTCCTTACATATGCTGTTTTGAGATGCTACTATTTTTCTTCATCTCCATCTATTTCCGCTTCATCTCATGGTGCTGGAGCGCCGAGCATTTCCTTGAACTCTTGAAATTTCACTCCAATCAACTTTGAGAACTTCGGACTTAGCTCTATTGTCTTTTGGCCTTCTCTGACCACTATTTGCAGCTGATTGTGGGAGCCAGTGGTTTATGCTGTGGGCTGAGTGTTTTAGTGTGCAAGATTTTGCGATCACTAATGCAGCCCCCTGCCCTTTTCTTATTAGGAGGAAGTCTGCCTGAGCTGCACTTTGACTAGTCTTATATGCGATCTTGTGACTGATTATCTTGCTGAACCATGTGATGGTCACCACAAATTGCCATACAGAAGCCTAAATAGTCTGTACTTTTTTTATTCCTGTTGCCCCATCCATGTGGACCCAGGTAGGCCTCTTATCCTGTTCTGTCTGTTCCAATATGATCATTCAGGCCCTCCATTACTCATGTTGGCCTGCTTTATCTTGTAGGTCCATCAACTGCTGCCTGAATGCACTGTTTTTCTTGTGGTCACAAGTCTGCTGTGGGCATAGACTGAGATTATGAATTGTGCCCCATGCTTACACTAGTGTCTGACTGGTGTAACTCAGTCACTAATTGTGATGACACTGCACACAGTCTTTTGAAGTCTCTTCCTCACCACAATTTCCACACCATTTCTACTCTGAACTCCTTCAAAGTAGTAGATTCTGGATCACTAGCCAAGTGGCTTTACTGAATTGTGGTTCCATCTTATATTCAGAGGATGTCCATTCTCCTTCTTACCATCATGTCATCCATTTCTAAGCTAAATTCTATCAGTGGATATATTCTGAGCACACCAAATATTAGTTTTTGTTTGGCAGGTTGATTGGTTTTATATGTATAAAGTGCTATATGTAGCTCTGTGCTAAACATAGCTAAAACTTTCTGAAATTCTAACTATAGGACTAGAGCTTCAGTTTAAATGTTTCTTCACCACCACCACCACCCCCCCCCCCCCCAACCATTCTCTTGTGTTTTTAAAAGGCTGTGTCTTTGGCTTCAGCCTCTTATGGTAATCTGATTTCCAAAGTTCCACCCCCTTCATTGCTGTTGTGTATCCTATTTAAGTAATTTCCACCCATTGTTTTCCATGAATCCAGAATACTAAGTGCCCACCCAGCAAACCAGTATTGTACTCCACTAAACCTCCCTTACTACAAATTGTCCCCATCTCATTTCTCATATGCTTGGTTCCTTCACTACACTCTGAGGGAGTCTTGAGTTAGTCCTGCTCCATCCTTAGCAGAGATTTATTTAATTGTTTTGCACTTCAGTAACTGTTTAGAGTACTGCTGCTTTATTTTTGCTTTATTTGTTAATGTCTTTCATTCATTCTAAAGGCCCCTAATACTTGAATTTGTCTTGTCAAGGGAGTTTAAGTTGTTTTGTTGTAGCATTACACTTGCAAGCAACCTTTTTTGGTGTTTTTACATCAAGAGGTTAGCAGTGCACTGTACGGACACAAATGCCCAGAAATTAAATTGTATTTCTAAAAATTCCCTTGGAACTGAAACCTATAACTTAGTGTGGCCAAAAGAAAGCCATTGTGTGGAGACAGAACAGATAGTTTCCACATTAAACATCATTACTATCAAATCTTAGCACAGTCTAACCCCAGTGTAGTGTCAAACTCCAGAGACCACCAAATGAGACCTCTGCATAACCCAGCCATGTAGTAGCCCACCCAAATACAAGTCTGGACAACATGGTTATGCATTTTCCAAATGCTTCCAATGCCATCTTTTTAGGTGTGGGCATCTTGAGACAATGTAGCAATTGTCTTATGTTCACAGACAACCATTTCATCCTTAAAGAAACAAACACAGTATGTGATAGATGCACATGCAGTGTCACTGGAGGCACAAACCTTGTATACAAACAAGGTTGTCAAGAACACACATGCTACATCCACCACACATAGTGTTCACCACACACACAGACCAACTTATGCTAAGGCACTAAAAAACAAACTTCCCAAGCCTTAAAGACTTTCTAAGCCTATAAATGGCAGCACGTATCCTCAGTAATCTCTAAATCACTCAACAAAAGCAACACCAAATACCACACATACACCTACACCTGGTGGAGCCCCAAGAGCAAAGCCCATAAAGCAAGCTGACACATTACCCAGGACTCTTGTCATAGGGGACTTCATTGTATGACACACAGATGCCCTCACTCAACAGACTAAACAAGGCAAAGATAATGGTTACTTGCTTATCTAGAGCCTGGGGTCTGTCAATGCATGGACTCACTCAGGTCACCACCCCACAGGCACTAGTATGATTCTGTCATAGCCCATTTGGGTGTAAATGACCCGAGACATACTGCCTTAGAATATATGAAGTGAGATATTGTTGATCTCTCTGAATATATGTCCCAGACAGATATGTGTCTTGCCTAGAGGAGAATTCTACCTTCACTAAGAATGATGCTACATTATGAACAAAAGATGATTGAATTCAGTATTAGTTTATGCTGCCTTTCCATAGGGATTCAGTATTTGTCAGTGTGGGAAGTCATGGTTAACAAACCACTTTGCTACAAAGGATGTTCTGCACCTGTTTCCACCTGGCTCCCGAATATTGGCTAAAACTTTATCCACCTCCTTAGAAACTTTTATAGGCAATACCAAATTGACAAACCTGCCAACACAGCAAACAAAACCCAAAATAACCTAAAGATGTTACTGCTCAATGCTAGGAGCCATAACAAGAAACTGCACACACTACAAGCTCTCCTCACAGATGTGCTATTGCCAAAATATTGTTCAAATACACCGAAAGTACTCCAGCACTGTAAGGCTCCATTGCCTTCCACACATCAGATGTGCAAACACATCAGCTGCGCAAACAGGAACAAAAGGTGTAGGAGATTCAGTCTGTTACCAACAAGCATAACTCAAGGTTGGTTACACAGAACAATGATCTGGAATTTATCCACATGCAAATCATCATAGATGAAGTCTCATACCATATATTAGCAATGTAGCTCTCAGCCTCTTAGTACAAAAATCTGGACAAAGCCAAAAATAATAAGGGGACAAAAGCCCCAGAAATAGGGACACATTTTAAATATTACTCTTATAACCTTAGAAATTTTCTGGAGGCCCAGGGAGAAACACTCCAGATGCATGTCTTTGCAATAAATTGTAATTGTAAATTTGTAATTTAGTGAATTCACTCCCCACTGATTTGCTACAAAAATCCAGTAAATCACAAATTTTATGAAGAATAGATCAAAAATATGAGGAAAAATCTGGACATTATGTGAAAATCTGTACAGTTGAGAGGTATGGCAAGCTATAAGTCACCTTTTATGTCCTAGAATCCCATAGTTGTACTTAGTCCTACTGGAGACACTCACCATTAAACTGAATACCCTAATCTCAGGCAGAAGGATTTCTGGACTTCATTAACAAAAATACCCTTAATGAGATACTGCGCACACCCACCTGAGGTTCAAACATACTGGACATAGTATTCACTAACATAGGAGAGCACTGCCCCCTTCTCACTGTCATGTCCTCACTGGTGAGATTGGACCACAAAGCTGTCTCTTTCAAAATAAAAATCAGCTCAGTAACCCCAGTAAATCCTATAACAGTTAGGAACTATTCCAAGCAAACCACATCCCATTGTGCAATAGTTTGTCAAAAATTCAGTGCCCCTCCCAACCCTGAGTTCACAGCAACCTATGCAGAATTGTTCACACAGACCTTGTGCAACCATGTAAATTGTTGTATACAGGCTGCTGTACCTACTAGAAGTAAGCCCAAAGCAAACTCTAAAAACAAACCACACCAATGGAATTCTAACCTTAATAGGGTATATAACAAAAGGAAAAATATCATGGTTAAAATCAGGAAGAGCAACTCCCTTAATGATAGAAGCTCTCTAATTAAATTAAACTGGAATCTAAGAGGACTAATTAAGTATAACAAGGTCAATTACAAAGTCATGATAGCCTCACAGACTAAAGATATCCAGAAGGCAGCACACATTAGTGTGCCGAATTGGTTGTCAGTGATGCCACCTTTATTGAGCAGAGTGACATAGCGAATTTGCTGGGGGCCCTCCCCACTCCCTCCTGCCTTACCCATGAAATACCTACTAGAATAACCCTCCCATACATACATACACACACACACACAAACACACACACACAAACACACACACACACACACACACACACACACACACACACACACACACACACACACACACACACACACACACACACACACACACACACACACACACACACACACACACACACACACACACACACACACACACACTATTAAGAGGGAGCAGGTCTTGGCAGCATTCGCTAAGGCCAAAAACACAACGTCAATGGACCCCGACTATATCCCAGGATGCCTCCTAAATAGCTTGAAACATGACCGATCAGGAACACTTGAGTGACTTGTTATAGCCTCAAAACAGGCTTTAAACCATGAGAACAGAGGACTGCAATGTTTAACCCTCTTCACAATGGTGGACCATCAAGCGACACGAAAACTACAGAGCTATTAATCTGACTAGTCTAATATACAAAGCCATGAAACCAGTTATCATGGGAATGATCAACATAAACATAGGCAACCTTCAGACACTGGACCCAACCCAGTTTGGCTTTGTCAAGGGAAGGTCATGCCTACCAACTCTGGTGGACTTCTTTGAGAAGGTCACCAAGGCAATGGATCACATAAAGCAGTGCATACCACATACCTGGACCTGGCTAAGGTGTTTGATATAGTATTCCACATGGATATAGTTGACAAATGCATCAAACTAGGGATAAAACCCTCCATAACTCACTGGATTTCCAGCTGGCTCACAGACAGGACCTAGGAAGTCAGGATTGGTGATACTATCTCCACTAAGAGACCAGTCACCAGCTAGGTACCTCAGGGCTCCATGCTGGGACTGCTCCTATTTGGCATCTGTTTCTTGGAGGAAAAGACTAATGTTGAGGTCCTTTGGCTGACCAAGTTCACAGAGGACTGCAAATTGTAAGTTATCATAGAATCCCTCAATGACACAAATATCTTACAAGAAGGTATAACACAGACAAATGACTGGTGCCAAACCCATGGATTAAAACTCCATTCCAAGAAATGCATTCTAGTGCCTTTTGGGAAAACTGCCACCCAGGCCAAATTACTCCATCTATAAGACACCCCTAAGAGATGACCCAGTAGTCAGTGATCTGGGAACATATGTAGGCAGCAATCTGGCATTTTGATCAGTGTGTGGCCAAGGTAGTAAGAAAATCATTCTATGTCACCCAACTTATAAGTAGGGGCATGGCATGCAGGTCCAAGGAATTCATAGTTCCACTTTATTCATCCCTTATCAGACCCATCATTGAGTATAATGCTCCCTTTGGCATATACGTGACCAGACATAAGTAACAGTTGGAATGCCCACAAAGGTTCCTAACAGGAGAATCCAGGGTAAAAACACATTGCCCTTTATGGATCACCTTAAAGTCCTATCCCTATACTCAGTTTTCTACAGGGTACAGAGACGTGATCTATGCCTGGCATACAAGGCATCCTCGGATCCAGCTCTGAGGGACCTTCTGCACATCTGCAAAACAAAGAGCATCAGAACCACCAGATCCAAAGATATAACTTTTGCTTGTGACATAAATAAATCATGTTGGCAAGACAAATATGTGTCTTGGAGGATCCCCATGTTCTGGAACAGGCCACCCATCCATGTGAAGCAGTGTCCATCCCTAACTCTATTTATGTGTAACCTTAACCAGTGGATGGGGATTTGGAAATTTACCCCTTATGTCTGTGATAGACAGAGGCAGACAGTAATGCCCAAACTAACATACCCCCATATAACCTCTAGAAACTTCCTAATATACCCCCTCCAAATAAATGCCAATGATACATAGGGGCACAATTGGGTTGGGTTGCACAACTAGGCCTATAAAGGCCTTGGTGGTCATTAGCCATATATATAGCTATGAATCTACGAACCTCAACAGAGCAATCAGGTTAAGCAACTGAACACTGGCCAACCAATAGCTTATTGACCCCGGCCTGCGGGGCTTTATGGCATACACACATTGGCCAGTAGAAACATAGACCTATCCCATCATTAGGTTGGGTCCCAGTTGTAGGTTGGAGTTGGCCGAGTCCTCATCCCAGTTATCACCAACAAATACCCATGTCCATTTTTGGCAACATTATCAACATGGCCAAATCACCTAGAGATCATTTTACATCATCAAGTGGCTAACTCTGACACAGCATGCAGGCTGTGATACTATGCACCACAGTTGATGCCTAAAATGGTTGGTCTATTAAACTCTTCCCCCATTAGGCACCAGCTACAATCTGTGCTGCCGCATATGACTCCACTCAGCTTAGGGTAGAAACATCCAGCATGTTTTTGGATGACTGTAGAAACTCCACAGGGGCAAAGTGAGAATATGCAGACTCCACACAGGCATTTGCCAGAGGTCAGGATAGAACCTTAACCATTGTACCATCTGCATCCAAGCACCAATGAGAGGAACAAAAATAGTGAACATGATTCTCACCAACCTAGTTCCCGTCTTTTCAAAATCTATAGTATGCAAACCCGTAATCAGATCTGAACACCGTGTAGTATTACTTAACATACATAAAAGGCTCAAATTAGTCCATAATCCCTCCATCTTCAGAGACTACTACAAGGTAAATCAACTCCAACTAACTGATGCCCTGATGAAATTCATTCTCCTCATCCCAGTGACCCAACATCATACATGGCCTTATCCCTCCCTATTGAAATGTTAGCATCCTTTATGACAAGCACCAATAAGCTGGAAAAAAACAAACAAACAAACAAACTGAAAACCCAGGGAAAAAAAATGAATCTTGAACATCTGTCTTCTCCTTTAAATTTCTTTTATGCAGGGGGTCCTCTCCACCCCCACAAACGTGTATACATATATATATATATATATATATATATATATTTGTGTGTGTGTGTGTATATATATATATATATATATATATATATATATATATATATATATATATATATATATATATATATATTGGCCATTCAGTCTCCCTGTTTCGGAAGTTGTTCACCTGGTCTTATTCATGGATATGTTCTATGCCCACTTCCAAGCTTGCATTGAGGCATAAGTACAGTGTAAAACCCATGTGGTGTCACCCAAGTATTAACAAACTTTACAATAAGAGTTAGAAACTTATAGCCTGTAAAAGCAAAACTAGTACCCTATTAGCTACAGATTAGCAAAGAAGTTACAAACAAAACCAAACACTGCAAAAGCAAGTATGAACTGAGATTTGTCACCCATGCTAAGGATAACCACAAAATCTTATTTAGCTATGTTTGGAACCCCAGAAGTAATATTCAGCTATGATGTGAATTAATATAAAATAACTCATCCATTGAGGACATAGCCAAAATATCAGTGGACATATTCAGTTCAAACTTTACACCCCTGTCTTTACCTAATTATTCTTTGCACTGTGGCATGACTATGCCAACTCACAGTTACCTCTGAATACGTCCTGAGTACTCTCTCCAAGACTCACAACAGTAGATCCATGGACCCTTATAACATCTAAGCTATCTTCATGTCAGCACCAAACAGTGTCTCTGATTTATTACATCCATTCAGTCTCAGCTGTCCCCACTGGATTCATGCCAGAGGTGCAAAGGGCTGCTATAGTTATTCACTCCACAGAGGGAGATCCACTACTGATCCTGGAAACTGCAGACCCATAAGCTTCACCAACCTTATCTGTAAGGGAGAGTAGAACATCATTATGGCACTCAAAGCAAAGGTATAGACAGTCTCCAGACACTCTTCCCAAACCAGTTTGATTTTGTCAAAGGCAGGCAGATCTTGCCTCCTAAACCTAATGGACTTTTTGGACAAGTCACCAAGACAGTAGACTTGGACAAATTGGTTCTCACTGTGTACCTGGACTTGGCAAAAGTCATGGTATATGATCTGTAGTGGAACTACTCTTCTTTGTTGTCTACTTTTCTAACATTGAGGCCATCATCAGAGTCCTATGACTGATGAAATTTGCTGACAATTATGAACTGAGAGCTGTCATACATACTCTGACTGACCACCAGAAGTGTCTAACATGCACTAACAAGTGTCCATAGACCATGGCCTCAAAATAAATGCAGAGAAAGGTAGCATTGTGCCCTTTGGCAAACCCAGGCACCCATGCTCCTATCACATTGATACCCCCCCCCCAAAAAAAACGGACGTTCATTAAGGACTTGGGCACATTCATTGATAATGAACTATGCTTTGACTATAGTGTTACCACTGTTGTTAAGAAGTCCTTTATATAGCCTGACTGCTCACCAGGAGTATCTTTTAGATCCAAGAAAGTTATCATTCCATCTCTACTTCTGTCTTAATAGGCAGATGTACAGATGATTAAGTGCTGGATTAGGGTTGCCTGACCGTTACTATGTATATACAAAATAAGAGAGAGAGAGGTTGTTGTGTTATCATTATCCTGTCATCACCCACAGATTTTTTTTATAAAACATCTTCGTACTTTGACCAATATATTTGTAGACAAACACCTAAATGTCTTACTTTATAGCCATCCATGTGCCAATCACAAATCAGTACTCCTGCCTTTCATTTTCCAAGCTAGGCAATGGCTGAATTCTGATGGCATTCAGGTTTCAACTAAAGGAAGCTTTTGTGGCATCTCATATGCACAATAATGATCTATTGTGCATACAGGAAATATGCATGGCAACTTAACTATTACATCTATTTGAAGGAATTAATTATTAATTTGCAGCAGAACAGCAGTGGCATGACTATTATTTTTGACACAGCCAAATTTGACAATGTAAATTGGGTGAAAAATGATCCAGGGAAATATTTATTTCATTGTTATAAAGACTTACTTAAATCATTACTAACAGTTTTTATACATGCTCCATGTCACAGTATTGTTTTGTCAAATGTTATTTATTACAGATAACTTTAAAATTGATAATGTCAGTTCAGTTGGCTGGGGAGAGATGGAACTGTACTCTGGGCATCCTTTAGATAAAGCACTGTCAGGAGTCTGACATAATCATAGAGACCTTTCTATTCTTAAAGATATCATGCCCATATATGACCCCTCAAATCCCTCAAGAGAACTTTTTTATCCAAAAGGCAGTTATTTTGCTTATTATTAACCTTACCATAAATCTTGAATTAGATTGGACTTCTTTTAATAACACTGGTCTTATAATTTGAAGGTTAGCTCCATTTCTTTTTAACTTTTTATCTTTTTATGACCATTCATTAATTACTCAAACTTCAATTTTTCAATCATATTATGTCATTCATTCCAAGTAGAAATGTAATCCAAATCTATTCCAAGATAATATTATAGTGGGAAAAAATGGAGTAAGTTAAATATTTATTAAGCCACAAGTGGATGCTCATATTACCCACAAAGCTGGATGGTCACCTTTAAAATCAGTAATTATGGGCATCTAATACATGCGGCTTCTCATAAAAAAGTAGTGTTTACAGGAAACACCAGACACTGAGGTGCAACTCTCTATTTCAGTTTCATATACAATGTTTATGGAAGTAATAAAATTACATTAAAGTCTCAAAAATATACAGGCATACAGTTTATCTAAAAAGATAATAATGAAGCAAGATATTCGTGTAGTATTATCCCAAAACTTTTGGCAAGCTTACTGAAACTTAAGCATCTTAGTAATAAAATCTAAAACATCTTTTTAATTTTTACCTTATCAAATTAAATTCTTAATTCTTTCTCATTGTGTTAGCAGGCAGGCTTCTTGTAAACTGTACATTTCCCCATGGGATATTGAAATCGTTTTAAATTATTTTTATCCTAATCCCAAACCTTCAAGATTAACGGATTCTTTCAGTTCCCCTTTTTATTTAAAGGAGATATTTGAGACAACTGGCCAGTTAAAACCTACCAAGCACCTGAGCTAGACAGACTTACGGAAGCCAAGCTTGTTTTCAAAGCACTAGTATGATTCATATGACTCATATTGTCAGTCACTAGTATAGGTTCATAGATTAGTACTAAGCTAACTGCCTTTGCGAGACATTTTAAGGTTAGCCAATTATTCCTTGTGAGACTTAAACCCTGCACCTTGTGTTTGTAAGGCAAACACCTTAACCATTAGGCCACCCTCCCAATAGAACTGCTGGGCTTTATTTTGAAAGAAAACATGCCGATCTGTCAGGGATTTCTCCTTTCCTAATGATGGTGCAACCTAGGAGCTGGAATGTTTAAGTAGCGGGTAAGTAGAAGGATGGGTATTCTTTTATTTTGTTTTTCAAAATGCTATATTCATTGCTTGGGTTTAGAAGATTTGTGACTGCTGTTTTGTGAGTAGCTCAGAAATGAGTCATTTTTAAAATCAATCAAGAACTAACTTTTTTTCATAACAAATACCAAATATTGTTTTTTCTACAGACTAAAGAAAAGAGCATAAAAATGAAACAGAAATGGGACTATTTCATTGGAAGTCCTTTGAGCAGACATTTCATGTTAATTACATTAGTTAAATATTGTGTTTTGCCTGCAGCTAATAAAAGTTGCCATCTGATGTCTGTGATTTCCAATTCATTATTGCAACCTTTTCCTCTTTTGCAGGAAATCAGAGAATAAATGAATATAGACTGACTATTCATCAGATAAATGTGCATAGACAGGCTATTAAAAACAAATGGATAAAATTTTTAGGTAAACACAGTTTCAACTGTGTTGACTTTAAGAAGTGCGTATTCTTTGTGGCAAAGCATTTGACTCCTGACAAAAGAGGAGGAGACTGTAATATTAAGATAGAAACCACAGAAGTCAGATGGCAGCTTTTATTATTTTCTTTAGTTTATAAGTATATATTTATATTTTAAAAGGCAGTCTCGAAGATTCGAAAATAATGCTACTGCTCACGTTAAGGGTTATGGTAAAAGACCCTGTTTCTGTGATGCAGTATTTTGCAATTTATAGATAGATTAGCTACAATGAAGAATGACCCTCCTATTGGCTAATTGGCATGTATCTGAATCAGCATTACCTACTGCAAGTGCAGATTAGCACTTCCTGTGGCAAAGGCAGTATCATGTTAGCACATGCACCCCCACCATTCATGCTCCCTTTCACATTTACACACGCATACACAAAAAACACATAATGCATTCCAATCCCACTGTTGCCAGATCATCCTTGATATCTTCTTTTTCTGTCTTTATAAATTATGGATAAATTTAGTCAGTCATTAATGACAGATATTAGAGTTTCATGCTTCATTTTCATCAGATAGTTCATGGTAGTGCAAAGGCTTTGCCCAAAAACCAGGAAAGAAACAACAATTCCTAAATGAAACAAACAGCTACAGGGTCCACAGTTAAATCCACACAGCAGTAACTTGAAGTAACGAAGTAAGAATTCCACGCAATAAATCCACAAAGTACCAAGCAACTGCGTAATGAAACGCTTTTCGTCCTGCAGATTGCAAGAACGTCTTCAGATAAAATAATACAAGTTTACACTGTGTTTAAAATTCACTCCACTTACATCATGTGTTCACTCTGAACCAATTACCACTCCTTCCTCTACACCGGTTAAGTTAAACCCTTACTACCCTTTCTTTTCAAAAATTATCAAAATGTACATTATTCAAACAGACTTCTGTTGTAAAAACACTGTATGTTATTTATATATGTGCTTAGTATGGAAAATGTACCTATTAAAAACAAACATTATCTACTTAAACTTTTTAATTTTAAAATAAATAAAATAGAACAAATTTCATTGACACAAGGATATTGACATGTATTTGTACGTAACTGCCAGATAAGTTCAAGTCTTTCTAAAATAAGGGAGTCTGGACCTCCACTATTATCTGTTATAACTTGGTCTATGGGTCTAAACTTGAACCTATGTTCTGGGTATTCAGAAATATGTTTTGCTAGTGCATTTTCTTGTTTCCCCCTGCTTATACTATAAAGGTGTTTGTACACTCTCTCTCTCAACCTTCAGTCAGTTTTCCCCACATAGATTACTGGACAATGTTGGCATCTAGCTACATACAATATCATTTTTGATTGGCAATGAAATCTCTTCTTTGTGTAGTATTTTCTGTCCCTTAGTTGATATACTTGTCTTACTTCTATGTGCTTACAACAGTTACACATACCTCACTTTGCCATACCTGGATTTCTAGGTAATTTGGTGCTTTGAGTCGCTAACATATTTTTCATATTCTTTCCTCTCTTAAAAATCATTTGTGGTGGAACTGGAAGTTTGTTCACAATAAATGTGTCACCCTGTAATAAATTCCAGTTCTTAAAAATAATGTTCTTAAAGTCCCATACATTCCGACTATGTGTTGTAATAAAACTGTATTTCATGTGAAATCTTTCTGAATTATCTACCGCACTGTTTGTTGTTATGTCATTAACCAAGATTTGCCTATAACTTTGATCTAAAATAGGCTTATATAGTCCCCTAGTTCATTTGTTTTGTACTTATTGTGTCAGTTGCATGATGAGGGAATCAGGGTAACCTCTACTCAGAAACATCTCCCTCAAATGTTCACATTCTGCATAGAAATCTTCTTCTATGCTCACCATTCTGGCTGCCCTAACTAGTTGGCCTTTCACTACTGACCTTTTTTGATGGTATGGATGGCAGCTAGAACAGTGTAGGAAAGTGTTGGAATACGTCTCTTTCCTATAGCCTTTACTTACGTATCTTCCCTGATTTTTTATCTTTTTTCACTTCAATGTTTAAATATGCAATACTGTGCTGTCCAAAACTGTAAGTGAACTGCAAAAATTCTGTTGTGTTATTAAGGTGGTTCTCTAAGTCTTGTGCTGTTTTGACATCTCCTTTAAGGATCATAAAGATGCCATCCAGGAATCTTGTATAGAAGTAGAGAAGTTCACTAATCTGTGGGCTCTTCTGAATATACTCTTGCTCGCAGTATGCCATGACCAAGTTTGAAAAACTGGCTCAACATGGCAAACCCATTGCCACACCTATTCTTTATAAGTAAAAGCCATTATCAAATGTAATATAGTTGTTACTGAGAATGATGTCAAGTAGTTCCTCCACTAGACTTACTTCTGTTGTTGGTGCCCCTTTAGATCTCATTACGTAGGATACTCACTCAATCCCTTCAGTATGTGGGATAGATGTGTACAGGTCTTTCACATCTATGGTTAGGAAATTATATTCTTCCTTGTATTCCAAATTGTTTATGCCACTTAAGAAAGACCATGAATCTTTACAAATCTGACTCTCTTGGCTAGTGTACTTTTTCAGTATTGAATCTAATGCCTTTGCACATGAATATGTTATACTATTCTGTGCATCTATTAAAGGTCTCATAGCGGGATTTTCTATGCTTTTATGCACTTTGGGAATACCAAGCAAGAGGGGAATTCTAGGGGCTGACATAGTGAAGAAGGTGAACATGTCTATGTCTATTTTTGCCTCAATAAACATGTTGTTAATGTGTGCTCTAATTTAGGAGTAAGCCACATTTAATTCATTCTTAGAAATCTTTACATACGTTTCACTCTGTAGCTTACTTTTCATTCTATTCACATAGTCTTCTGTCTGCATTATTACCAGTCCTCCCCCCTTGTCTGGTTTCATCACTCTAACAGTCAGTTTTTGTAACTCAATGAATGCCTGCCATCCTGTTTTGTCAGTATTAAAATCACTGTACCTCAATTTGTTATTAACTTCTAAACAGTTCCTGAAATCTATTTCACAAATTCTTTCAAAAAGTGCCACTGTGGGATGCATTGGAGGGTTATAAGTACTTGCTATTCGAAAAACATTCTCATTATACTCATATTGCCCTAACAAAACAGCAAGGTTAACTTTCCTCACGAAAAGTTTAAGATCTAATAAAGATTTTGCCATGTCTGCATTACTTGCAGGTAAAAAAAATCTGTTCTTTCACTAAAAGTACCACTAATTCGGGCTCTAATGAGAAACAAGAGTAATTGTAGACTTTAAAGTCTTTCTTTTCATTCCATATGATGTTACAGTACCTGTTTGCATTGTGAAGTTCACTGTTTACCTCCTCTGCCTGTGTCTGTTGTTGCTTCGTTGTGCCCTCCCTCTCCAAGGGTTGTGGTTTTGCGCTTTTTTTAAATATTTTTCCCCCTAACAGATTTGTTTGTTTTTCAATTGAATTGCACAGGTTATATGTCACATTAAAGGTGGGGAAAGTTTTGAAATTATTTATTGTGGTTTTGTTTTTATATCACAAAAACCTGGCATTTTAACAGGGATATGTAAACTTTTTATATCCACTGCATATATTATCATATACAACATGCATATACTTATATATGTATATGTGTATATATATATATATATATATATATATATGTGTGTGTGTGTGTGTGTATATATATATATATATATATATATATATATATATATATATGTGTGTGTGTGTGTGTGTGTGTGTGTGTATCTGTGAATCATCTGTGGTAGCATGTCTGGCTGAAGTTTTGTGCATAATTTAGATTAACTTGTGTATTATATGCCAGCGTGACTAGCTATGAAATTGTAAATAAGTTCTTATATGTTGATTAATGCTCTGTACAGAATGTTTTAAAAGTTGAACAGTGTTCCTTTACATTTCTAACTGTGCATGTTTGTGCAGGAGATTCTAAATGCAAACTGTCTCAGAGCCAGCAGATCTACAGATGATGTTATCTGACTGTGTTCAGATGCTCTGTGTTTACTGTCAGAGACTGAAAGACAGGATGGAAGTTTAGTAAAAAACTGTTGATTTTCAAAGAATGAAATGAAAATAAGAATTGGAACAGTTGAGACAGTTAACCTAGTTTATAAGATAGTTTGAATAGCTTTGAGTTGTGCTCAGTTCAGCTGTGTTCACAGTTGAGTTGTATTCACAAATGTGCTATTGTACTGAGCAGAGGATACTCAAAGGACTCCCAAGAACTATAAGCCTGCCTTTGCTCTGTTATAACATTTAGTTTAGATCAGGGGCAGTGTTTTTTGGTTAGGAATTTCTAGCTAATTAGTCAGATTTTTTTTCTGTCCTACAGTATTAATTTCATTATCCTGGTTTTTGAATTCTGTTTTATTTTTTGAAATTACTGTTTTATATATTTCTAATAATTTTTCTCATTATTAAATATTTTTATTAACTTACATTGCGGCTGATCAATTAGTGTATTCTTTAGTGTTTTGGGAATGCTTATACTTGCTTTGATAATTCCCATGACACTCCAAAAGCCTGGCTGCTTTAAGTTATTTGCTACCATATGTTTAATACCTAATTTTAAAAATTAGACACCCCTTTGAAAGGGCATGTAGACATTCTGGTTGGTGGCAGCATTTTACCGTTTCATTTGGGGAAAGGTACACAGCTGAAAATCTGTGTCAGGCTTTCCCAGAAGTATTTGGATGTGTGAGATTCAGTTTATTTAAGTGTAACTGTATCAGATGTCTTAAACTGGGACACATTGCTCTGGAGTGTGCAATAATAAATAACATTAGAGGTGGACAGAAGTATAAAGTCCAGTCCCAGGTTATAGACTGTGGTTCTGTTGTGCTTTTAAGGGAAATTGTGAAATACTACTCCTATTTAAGTGACTGTCTCACAATGGAGTCAGCAGTGAGGATTGAAGTTCCTTAGTTACTGACCCAAATAATAAGGGACATCACATATTGGTGGCAGTTCTGTAGGATATTATCCAGACATCACACCATCCAACCCCTTTTTCCCATTTTTGTAAATGGGGTCAGGGTGGTGTCAATTTCAGCAGTGACAATCATCTAGAGCCAATGTTCACACAGCAGTGTGCAAAGCCCTGCCACCATAGTCCATCCACACCACACACTTGCACACACACTCGCAGTTATGGGCAATTTAGAGTGTCCAATCCACCTGCTTTATATCATTGGAATGTGGGAGGAATCCAGAGCACCAGGAGAAAAAAAATATATATATATATATATATATATATATATATATATATATATATATATATAATATATATCTGATGTATACAAAGATATCTATTTATATGGGTGCTGTTTGAAAGATTGATTGTGTGTTAGTTGACAGCTGCCTAGCTGTCTGCATATGG
Organism: Protopterus annectens; assembly: GCF_019279795.1. Classification (NCBI taxonomy): domain Eukaryota; kingdom Metazoa; phylum Chordata; order Ceratodontiformes; family Protopteridae; genus Protopterus; species Protopterus annectens. The sequence goes on along the minus strand of NC_056728.1, from coordinate 770,793,353 downwards.
TTATTAGATGATTGTCAAGTAAGTGAGATCGCACAAGTCCACGGTTGAGAAATGTGTCTTTACCCAGCATCAGTGCTATCTCGAAGTCAGCATATTTAATTAACAAGGTGGGGGGAGTGGCTTTCCCTCTGAAAAAATTATATATATATATATATATATATATATATATATATATATATATATATATATATATATATATATATATATACATATATATGTATATATACATTTTTTTTTTATTTTTTAAAAAATGAAAGGTTTGTGCCAAGGCTGTTTCTTGGTGCATGTCAATGTTGGCATATTCAATATTTTGACATTGGCGTTGTGCCATTCAACTGTTGGTGTTTTCATTCATTACTAGTATACCCATACACTAGACATATATATATATAATAGATACATAGAGTGGAAGACAGCCTGCTTGTGCACTGCTGCTTAGTAGACATTTAGTGTGGTTACTAACCTGATGCACCTCCCTCTGAGACATGTAAGGGTTTGCTACTTCCAGAACGTGTGTCTACTCCTCCAGATATGAAGCTGTGCCTTAACCATCTTCATGCATGGACACTAGGAATTTCTTCTAGGCTTGCAGTGGGAGATAGCCCACCTGATCATGTCAGTGCCAAGCCTCCCACATTGCTGTGTTGTGCAGTTCCACACACCAACAGCATTGATATTAACAGCCACTTTTTCCCCAGACATGATTTCATAGCAACCTGTGAGTACCCCCCTCTTCCCAACAGGGGGCATTCATGGCTTCTGAGTGCCTGTAAATTATCCAGTGTGTGCCTTCTCCCCCCCTCAATTTTTGACATGTTAATAGCTATGGAATTAATAGACATAGCTATAGTCTGATGACTTCTGGAGATGATAGGCTATCATTGTCAAACTGTGGGTTGCCATAGGTATACTAGAACATCACTGGTTTGAAGAGGGAGAGAAACACAAGTGCTATTGATGTGTTGTGGGCTGTGGGGTACTTCAGAAATAATGTAGATTAGTGGTTGTGGCAGACATATACATGTGTACAGCTGAGGTAGTTGCTAAACTGGGACTTAAAAGGGTATAAATAATGCAAAAGGTTGGAATTCACAGGAACAAGGGCCTACAAACAACTGCAGGACTGCCCAAATCAGCTTTCTTGGGACCTTGTCATAGGCTTTCTCCAAGTCTAGGAATGCCCAGTTGGACTGTCCTTTTTTGAGCTTCTTCTTAGGTTCATAGGTTCACAGGAGATTACTGTGCCAATGGCCCAAGAGCCCTTATAAACCTAGCCAGTTTTCTTTTCTGAAGGGAAGGATAACTAGGGTAAGCAAGCAGAGTTTTGACAGTTTTTTATAGACTGCCTCTGTCCGTAAGGGACTTGGGCACCACCCCAGGAGTGAATTTACGATTGACCAACCATCGATCCAGATTGTGCTTGAAGATGGTCAGGGAAGGGCTCTGCTTCAAATGGATAGGAAACCTATTCCAGAAGTTAACTATCTGTTGCATTGCAAACAATGGGTCAGTTATGCTGCATCTGAATCCAAACTGATCTTCTCCCATCTTACTTTCTACTGTTCTGTGTATTCATATGCCAGTCACCCTTTCCAGAACTCTCATGCAGTGCGATGGGAGTTTGGTAACTCTATACTACCCACAGTTGTGAATTTCCCTTTCTCTGGCACTAGTATGCTTATTCTCCAGCCATGTATGATATGATTTTCTCTCCATACTGCTATGAGAACTCTCAGGAGCCATTTCTTCCCAACTCACCCAACATCTTTATCATATCAGCAATGACCTCATTTGGGTCTTCTGCTTTACCTGACTTCATTTTACTTGTCGCTGTTCTTACTTCTATTGTGGGCTTCTCCTCTTCTCTCAGTGTAGGCTGTATTTGGAGCAATACAGCTTCTGTGGGTTTTATTTCATTCAGAAGCTGCTGGAAGTACTCCTTACATCTGCCTTTAATGTCCTGTGGATTGATGAGCAGGATGTTGCTGGCATCTCTGAGAAAGTATGTCGGACTGTCTTCTTTATTTTTCTGTCTTTGCCTTGCAACCTGATAGAGTTTCTTTGTGCCATCCACTGAGCCACTTTCCAGAAGTTGGTAGAGTACCTCTGATGCCTTGCTCTTTGCTATTGCAACTCCTTTCTTAGCCGTTTTGCTAGGCAACCAGTATTTCTTCCTAGCCTGGTCTGTCTTATCTAACTCCCACTTTTTCCTGCACTCCTTCTTTCTTTTGATGACATCCTGGACTTCTGCGTTCCAGCTTTTCTTATGTAGCTTATTTCCATACTTGGCCCGGCTGCATATTTGTTCTTTAGTCCTCACACATGCTGTTTTGAAGTGTTGCCATTCTTCTTCAACTCAACCTATTTCCACTTCTTCTTGAGGTAATAAAGCCCTGAGTAATGCCTTGAACTGTTATGCCTTCTCTCCAGTCAACTTTCAGATCTTCAGCCTTGTCTCTGTTGACCTTAAAACCTTCTTTGACCACTGCTTGCAGTTCACCGTTACAACCAACTGATTATGTTGGGGGCATACTGCCAAGTAATCCCCAGTGAGACTATCACAGATTCTACCCCAATGCCCTTTCTTTACTACGAGGATTCTACCATACCACAAGATGGGATCCTGTGACTATCTCTCTTGCTGAAACATGTTGGCCATCATCAAGCCATTTACCAAACAGAAGTCTAGAATGGCCTCTCCTTTATTCCTGCTGTCCCACACATGTGGACCAGGGCAGTTCTAATATCCAGTTCTGTCTGCCCCAATATGTGCATTCAGGTCCCCGTTATCAACACCAGCTCATGTTGTCCTGCTTCATCTTGTAGGACCTGCAGCTGCTGCCTGAATGCATTCCTCTTCACTATCACAACCCTGCTTTGGAGTAGTTTAGGCTGAGATTATGAATGCTGCCTTATTCTTATACTGGAGTCTGATTACCAAGAATCTGTCACTAATTCTGATGATATCCCTCAGTGTCTTCTGAAACCTCTAGCTCACTACAGTTCCTACACCATTTCTGGTCTGTCCTTCACCTGAATAGTAGACTCTGGATCCCAAGCCAAGTGTCTTTGTTGAACTACCCTTCCAGTCTTCTTCTTACCATCATGTCATCCACTTCCATGTTGCATCCTGACAGTGAACCTACACTGAGTGTAGCAATTCTTAGTTCATATTTGGCAGGTTAATTGGTTTTACATCCAGATTTCACTCAACACAGATATCCCAAGCTTGACAACTGGACACTGGTCGGCCTGCCTGTAACTTATTGACACCGGGGCTGTTGGGCTTTATGGCAGGCACCCACCATTAGCATGGATCCCTGGAGTAGGTCAGGGACTTAATCCACTTATCACTGGTAAATACCCATGCCCACTTGCCAACATTAGTCAACATGATCAAAACACCATATTTTACACCACTCTCCTATCTTAAGGATATTGCGCACCACAATAGATACCCAGAGTGGTTTTCTATACACTTGTTAGCCTATAGGGCATCTAGGGTCTGTGCTGCTCCCCACGACTCCCATTATTGGATGACCCACAACTCCCATTATTGGATGAGTTTGAGAAGGAAACAATCAGCATATTTTTGGGAGTTGGGTGGAACCCCACAGAGACACAGAGAGAACATGCAAACTCCATACAGAAATTGGCCAGAGGTCAGGATCAAACCTTGTACCTTGTGCATGAGAGAAGAGGACCTTAACCATTGTGCCATCTGGTCTCTCAGTTATGTATATTATGTTTGGGCTAAATGCACAATATGCTAATAACCACAGTACAGATTATTGTATTTACTTATACACTGGCACAAGGCAGTGTCATATGAACAACATTTCAGAAAAATGCATGTTGCCACAAGATTGCAGAACACTGTGTACCCCCTCAAGGCTCTGTCTTCTTTAAACTGTGCCACTCTGTTGCCAGAAATTTGTTTCAAGCTGCTATATTCATGCTGCTGCTGTTCCCTTTTTTTCAGACACGTTATTTGTCACCTAAAATCACAGCAACTCAGCTTAGACCATGAGTATGTTAGAATTTGCTGCCAACATTTTTTTTTTTACTCCCTCACTTGACTCTCTTCCAATTCTGCTCATCCTCAAGCTGTTCTCATTGCCTTCCATGCTGTTCACATCCTCACATGGCTCCGGTTGCTAATATCTTGCTACCCCAGACATGTCCCTTCACTGTGTGGGCCCCACCTACTCCTCAGGCAGTTGACCTCAGTAGTGTCCTTTATTAGGCCAAGCATAAGAGATCTGGTGTGAAGCAGCAGTCATGGTGCATAGGAAGTGTCATGCTTGTGTAGGCTAGTGCAGTGATATCAGGACATTGTTGCCCTCTGTGTTAAACTTGAGATGTTCCATGAGAGTTCTGGTTTCCAAAAGAGGGTGCCCAGGCATCAGATTATTCCCTCACCAATCTGGGATAAAAGAGCTGGTCATCATCTACTTCATCTTACCCTCAACCAGCCCTACTGCCAGCTGTGCCTTTCAACTGTCCAGATTTTTTTCCTCAAAATTTCTGTCTATTCCTCTTAAAATTGTTGGTTTTATGGCAAATTACTGTGATGACCTGAGGAATAAAATTAGTAAATAATGTCATATATTTAAGTTTCAGACTTCATACCCTTTAGAAAAGGCATTTTAATATATAATCTGTTATTCTAACAACTTTCTAGGTTTTTAAGAGCAATATTTAAAAACTGTCCCTATTTTTGGGCTTACCCCCATTATGTCAGGCTTTGTCCAGATTTCTTGGGCTAAGGCGTTGAGAGGTATACTGGCAGCCTAGGTCTGTTCCAGAACTCAGGTTGCCAGCATTGAAGATGAACCTCCTGCCTTTGCCCTACTGGACTGGCAATTTGCCACCATCTTTTTTATGACATTCTTCATGGTCACTTCTATTGCTATGTCCATGGAGTTCTCCTGCCTGTTGCTCCTGTACAGGAGTTAAGGCTGTGGTTGTTGTGACCCTGTACTTCAAAGCACTCTAAGGTCGCTTCACTCATGAATCTTACTGGATTCAGTCTGTGTCTTCTCCCTTCATTGAAAGAAAGGGCTATTTCCCTTGACTAATTTTTTCAGTATCTCATGCTGAAGTATTTGATTCTTAACAGTAACGATATATATGGAGGAAGTGTACTCTGTAACTGAATGTACTAGACTGGCTCCCTGTTGAAGTGTTGCCACTCTGCATTTCAAGTGACAATAAGCCAAAAAAGACAACAAAGCTACAGGAGAGGAAAGAATCTTGAAGATTGCTGTTCTCCTTTAAACTTCGTTTTTGCATGGTGGCAAGCCTTGCATCCCCCCTCCCCACACTTATATATACTAATTCTGAGTTTGCCATACCTTGAAAAAAGGGAGCATTCCTGGAAATGGCCATCTCTGACCTGATAAATGTAAGTCTATTTTTCTAAGCCATTCAGTCTCCATGGTTTGGGACTTGGTTATGCAGTTCCTAACTTTTCAAATGGTTACTAGTAGACCAGCACCTTATGGTTGATTGTTTCTATATTCCACTAAAGCTGTGCAAATCCATATAAATCACTTCCCTTTCTAAAACTCAAATCCTCCAGAATGTTTTCTCCCAGGTAAACTATTGGTCTATTAAAAATGTGCTCAAACTAAGTGCTAAAAAGTATAGTATCATCACATTTGGTAGAAAAACTCTCCTGTTATCATACTGCATAGATAACACACCATTACAAAAGAAAAATGCAGCAAGGATGTAAGAGCCTGGGTTAATAACTCCCTCTCTTTTGATATCATATCTCAGATTCCATAACCAACAGTTCCTAATAGTGAGACCTACCCACTCAGCTGGACAAATGTGCTACTCCTTCACTGTAGCTAAACTATGGAATAGTCTCCCATCTTCAGTTTGGTTTATCAGCAGTACCTGTCTCTTTAAGAAGTCACTGAAACAACATCTTGCCTCACTATTGCAATGCAACTGCACCAAGGCTGCAGTTCCTATAACCTGAACCTCCTGTCCACCTGCCTCCTTTCTTCCCTGTCTCATTTCTGTCTTGCTGTGTATATCCCATCACATGCATGTTATCAGCCTTGATTGACTGTCTTCTTTATTCTCACACAATACTAATATTTATCCTTTAAACTGACCACTCCCAAATATACTTTTTCTTGTAGCGAACTACTGTATGTTTCATGTATTGCACATTAGTCTGTATTGCTTTTGTATAGATCCACAACTGGTTCTCAGAAGGTACTACATCTAGTTCTCCGCATATGGTACTTTGTATTATGCTGTACATGTACGTGGTTTGACAGGGTACTACTGTATATTGATCAGATTGTGCTATCTTTTAGTTCTCCACTGTATGGTGCTATATTGAATTTGTATTATGCTTCACATTTTTATGTTTATGTGTATTGTTTGTCACATGATATACAATACATCTACTGTGTAATACTTATACTTTGTTTATGGAGTTTTTCTCCCCAGGCCTTCACCGAAAATGGGTTCACCTTGGCCCAGTGGACTATCCCAGTAAACAAATGTAAATAAATAAATAAATCATGCAACAGTGATTGCCAGGAAATCCCTTATGTAGCACAGCTAATTGCTAAATGAATATCATCAAGGTTTAAAGGGGTAATTATTCCCTTATATTCAGCATTGATTAGATTAATTATCAAGAACACCCTTTCAGGATGTCTCACTAAAAATGTCAAACAATTAGAAACTCCCTAAAGGCTCCTAACAAAAAAAAAATTACAAGCCTAAAGTCCTTTTACTATCAAGAGAGGCTTGAAGCTCTAGCCTTTTTCAACTGTGTACGGATTTTGGCAGAATGTTCAGATTTTTTCCTCATATTTTTGGTCTATTTCTCATAAAATTTGTGGTTTTCTGGTAAGCCACTGAGGACCGAGTTCACTAAATAATGACATACATTTAGGTTTCAGACATCATATCCTTCTGAAAAATGCATGCAAACACAAATCCTGTTATTCTAGCAACTTTCTAAGTTTATAAGAGCAATATTTGAAATATGTCACTATTTTTGCCCCCCCCCCCCAGTTATTTTAGGTTTTGTCCAGATTTCTTGTTCTAAAAGATTGAGAGGCATAGCTTATCATTCTGTGTCTTATATACTTTTGAGGGGAAAATCATGCATCTCACTTACAGTACCATTAAAGGCTAGTTTATCCTGGGCCTCCTGTATCTCCATAGTCCAACATCTCCAGCAGTACTAGAACTATGGATCTAAATTTTCACCAGCTATAAATAAAACATGGTGGATGGGGCAGGTTTATAATCCAACATCTCCCGAGCCTCTAGAATATACCTCCCCTGCATGTTAAGCAGTATATCTTGTTATCTTCTTTAAACGTAAGCTAGATGACTAGATGGATATCCACAAATTTATTTCAGGATTAACTTTTATGCCCTCCTGGAAAAAGGAAGTACGAGTTGGGGGGGGGGGCTACTTGCAAGATGTTAATGGTCATGTCTTTTGGATTAAGCACTTGGGCTTTAGACCAGTTGTTTTACATTAGGAAGGTTTATGGCCTGCACTGTGGTGGCAGGACAGGTAGCTTACATCCTTCTAAGTTGGGAACTGCTGATTGAGGGCTCAGTGTCTGTTATTCTAAAAGTGTATTAGTTCTGGTTTAAGCACTTGGGCTTCAGGCCAGTTATTTTACATTAAGAAGGTTTGTGGTCTGCACTCTTGTGGGAGGAGAGGCTGGACTCTGCCCTTCTGAGCTGGGAATTTCTGGTTAAAGGCTTATAGTGCCTGCATATTTGAACTGTTTCTTACTGAAATTGGTACACCTTGTTTGCTGTAGCATAGACTAGATCCAGGCCTGCTGAATCTAGCTTTGTTTGAATGCTTGTTGTTTGTTTGCTTGACGCGGCTTTTCAGCGCTTCTGTGGATCCTTAGTGATATCTGCATTGCTCACTGTACTTATTTCCTTGTTTCACTTGAAAGAAAGTTACTGTTTGTCATTTTTGCATTTAAGTTACCTGTAACACATTGCATTTAAGTTACCTGGCACTTGCTCACTAAAGCAATTATATAAGTCAGCACTAAAATATTAAAAGCACTACACCCTCACAAACTCCCCTTGAGTGCCTCGTTCCTCAATTATAAAGGAATTCCCAATACTATTCTAGCATGTCCAAAGGTCAGTTGTCAATCTCCTCTCCGGTCCAGCTGGTGAATCTGGGAATCTTGAGGCAATGTTACAACTGCCTCATGTACACAGACAACCCTCTCCTCCTCCCAACAAATTCCAACACATGTGAGAGATGCAACCATATAGCCATACTGGAGGCTAAGCTCTCTCAACTCAGTACTGGCGAAACCAGTCAGGAGGAGAAGGAAACCACACTCACTACAATTCCAGTCTGACATAGACCTACCACGACAGCAAACCAAACACATAAACACACAAAAACATACTTGGAGGTTCTAAATAAAAATCTGCCTAAGCAGCAGAAACCTCCAAAGCAGACACCCAAGCAACCACTACCCCAAAACAAAACACGTGCAACACATAGCTCACAAAGCCAGTGTGCCAAACAGTCACAGTCCTTAAGGCTAAACAACACACCCGATACACTTGTAATAGGTGACTCTATCGTCAGGCACACTGACGTCCCGCTCACCAGGCTGAACAAGGAGAAGGTCACGGTAAGCTGCCTGTCGGGCGCTAGGATCCGCCACATAACACAAGCACTCAGGTCACTCCAAGGCAAGTACAAATATGACTCAGTCATTGTCCATGCTGGTGTGAATGACCTGAGACGTACCTCCCTGGACTACATGAAAAGAGACATAGAGGAGCTCTCTGAGCATGTAGCCCAGGCCGGTATGACCCTGACCTTGAGTAGCATCTTACCCTCACCAAGAATGATGCCACAATATGAAGACAAGATGATCAATTTCAACAATTGGCTTAAGTATTGGTGTTATTCAAAGGGGATCCAATGCCTGTCAGTCTGGGATGACATGCTCGACAAGCCACGATGCTTCGCTAGGGACGGCTTGCACCTGTCACCCCTGGGCTTTCGGATATTGGCAAAGGCTCTTGCTACCCCCATAGTGCCTTTTTTAGGCAAGGCTCAAAAGACAAACCCACCTCCATAGGTATCAGAAGGGATAAGAAACTAAGAGTAATGCTACTCAACGCCAGAAGTCTAAACCTCAAGATGCACAGACTCGAAACTCTCCTTAGCATGGAGAACATCGATATCTGTGCAGTAACAGAAACCTGGTTCAAGGCTCCCGAGAGCACCACAGCACTACCAGGTTATACCTCATACCATGCTTTTCGGCCCCAAAACTTGGACTGAACCACAAAAGGAGGGGGGAGTATCAATATTCGTCAAAGATACCAACACCTCCAGGTTGGTGGCACAGCACGAAGCATCAGAGACTATCCATGTGCAACTAACAGTGGGTAAAACTGACTTCCAGTTTATAGCCTGCTACAGACCACCCTCCCAAACCCAGCAACCCCACTTGGCCTTCCTGAGAACACTGGAAAATATGAAAGTCTCTCCAAACACCATTATATTGGGCGACTTCAACTACCCAAACATAGACTGGGAGCATTACTCTAGCTCCAACACCCTAGCCCAAAGGTTCCTAGAATTTATAAACTCAAATGCTATGGAACAACTTGTTACCACTCCCACAAGAGGGGAAAACATACTGGACCTGATCATCACCAACATGGGGACTCTATGCTCCAGACCAGAAGTGCATCCCTCACTGGTAAGATCAGACCATAAACTAATCTCACTGGATATTCACATCCCGACTCCACCCCTTCCCTGAAAACCACAGTGAAAAACTTCTCTAAAGCAAATTTCACACTCCTCAAAACCGAGGTGGAATCCTTCAAAGCCCCTGGGCCTGTGGAAAATACGGCCCAGACCGCAGAATCCTTTATAAACGCATTCTATGAACACCTTCAGGAATGCATGGATCATGCAATCCCAAATAAAACCAAGACCCAATCCTCCAAAGGCAGACGTCCTGTCTGGTGGACCCCAGCCATAAACAAACTATACAAAAGAAGGAGGAAGCTACTACATGGTAGAGCAAAATCCCAAAAAGGGAAGGCATCTCTGATCAGTATTAGCAAAAAACTACAGGCACTCATAAAATCGTCTAAGGCCAGCTTCGAGAGAAAAATTGCACAGGAAACTAAGGATAATCACAAGGCTTTCTTTAGTTATGTTAGGAACCTGGGTGGGAATTCCCAGATATGCTCAGAATTAGTCCAAAATGACAAAAAATACACCAAAACCACAGACATTGCCAACATCCTAGCTGACAGGTTCAGCACAAACTCCCCCCCCCACCAAAAGGGCAAATATCTATCCCAGCAGAGTGCTGCCCCCCCCCGACATCTCAGATGCTCAGGTAAGAGCTGCCCTCTCCAAAGCAAAAAACACAGCATCAGTGGGACCAGACGGTGTCCCGGGCTGCATCCTACATGAACTCCAAGAAGAGCTAAACCCAAACATAAAACTACTGTTCAATCTCAGCCTTACTACAGGATATGTACCCAAAGAGTGGTGGACAGCAACAGTGGTCCCTCTCCACAAAGGTGGTGCCTCAACGGATCCTGGAAACTATCGCCCCATAAGCCTGACTAGCTTGGTCTGCAAAGCTATGGAAAGGATCATCATGGACCTCATAAATAAAGATATTGGGGACCTACAGACACTGGATCCTACCCAGTTCGGCTTTGTTAAGGGCAGATCCTGCCTCTTAAACCTGGTTGATTTCTTTGAAACAGTCACCAAGGCCATTGACGAGGGGAAGGTGGTCCACACAGCCTACCTGGACCTCGCAAAAGCCTTCGATACAATACCCCACTCGGGCATTATAGATAAGCTCACCAGCTTAAATATAAACCTCTATGTCACTAGATGGGTTGCAAACTGGCTCAAGGACAGAACCCACATGGTTAGAATTGCTGGAGCCATGTCAGACTCCAAACCAGTTACAAGTGGCGTCCCACAAGGCTCAGTCCTGGGACCTCTCTTGCTCGGTATATATTTCTTGGAGGTACAGGCCAACATGGAAGGACTGTGGCTGACCAAGTTCACAGATGACTGCAAACTGGGCGCCATAATCGACTCTCCAGCCGACACAAGCATCCTCCAAAAGGGCCTCATAGAAACAGACAACTGGTGCCAGAGCCATGGCCTCAAGCTAAATGCCAAAAAGTGTATTGTCATCCCCTTTGGCAAAAACAAAGTGCCCACAAATTACCACATAGGTGGTAATCCATTAAGTACAGAAGAAGTAATTAGGGACCTGGGGACCCAAGTTGATAGCAATCTCTCATTTGACAACCACGTGGCCAAAGTGGTTAGAAAAACATTTTATATAGCCCACCTAATCATGAAAGGATTCACATCTATATCAGGGGAGGTCATCGTGCCTCTTTACTCATCCCTCTTCAGGCCCATAATTGAGTACAATGCCCCTTTTGGGATGTACCTTACCAGACACCTGCAGCAACTGGAAAGACCCCAAAAGTACCTCACCAACAGGATCAAAGGGCTCAAACAGATGCCATATGCTGCCCGGTTAAAGAAACTCCAGCTCTACTCAGTGGCATACCGCCTGCTCAGAGGCAATCTGTGCCTGACATATAAAGCCATGTCCAACCCGGAATTAATGGACATGCTGCACCTCAGAAAATCCAAATCCCATCGAGCTACGTGCTCAAGAGACTTGAACCTCAGCACTGAAATAAATAGGACATGCTGGAGGGACAGATTCATAACCCAGAGGCTCCCTTCACTCTGGAATAAAAGCCCAGTCCAGGTTAGGCAGAGTCCCTCATTGACTCTCTTCAAGAGGAATCTTGATGAGTGGAATGGAAATCGTAGGTTTACCCCGGGTATCACTTCTGTGTCACTGTTAGACAGAGGCACAGTATACTAACCTCAAAAAAGGGCATAGCAAAATTAATTTAAAATGGGTGGCGAAAGCCAAACACACACTGGCTATGCTTATAAATGCCCTAGGGCATATAGCCTAGTATGAACCTATGAACCTATGTGACTCGGCTACCTTGGATTGTCTGTGAATTTATGAATCAATGCATGTATGCTGTTATCCAATTAAAGCAGTTTGTTGAGTGATGGCAGTTCTAAGGATTTTTATGCTGGTGCTGTTGAAGGCTTCTGTTTTAATGTCTTAGCACTATTTTCAGGAATGTGTTTACAGCAGATAGCTACAACAATATCTATATACACTTAAGCTAACCTTAGGATTTGTCTATCATGTGTAATAGGACTTGTTTTGGTGAGATCAGCATTTCTGTTGTGTTAGACCGAGTAGATTTGTTAGGAGACAAACTGAGCCTATATACTATTATAACGTACAAATGTGTTCTGAGTACCAAACTTAAGAACTCATCTCCTGAAAATGGATTTTGGAGTACGTAATTGTTTTGCTGTTAAGTGTGAAGGAGCATTTACTTGTTTTCATTTGTTAATTATGCTAGCATGAGGGTGCGTCAAATAAATGCCTTAGCCAGATCAATGTAAGCTGTGTGTACAGTCTGACTGCTGTCAACAGATTATGTTAACTTCTCAAAGAAGTAAACCAAGCTCATTAGACAAGATCTATGTTTTTCAAACCAAATTACTGCAGCTCTAACTTTGAAAAGTGACCAAAACACTGCAAATAAATACAGCAACACTGATCAATACCCTTAATAGCACCAAAATCACTGGAAAACTAGTGAAAACAATAAAACAGTTCAAATAATAGCTGTAGCTGCAAATTCAGAAAAAACAGTGAGATAGAGTGACAGAACCCACACAAAACTGATTTAAATAGCTATTCATAGCACAGAAACCACTTGAAAATAAGTGCAAATAGTACACAGTTTGAATTAATAGATGTGACTTCAGATTCAGAGAGAACATTGTAAACAAGAAAAAAGAAATGACCAAAACTATTCAAAACTAATTTAAATCCACACACCTTTAAGTGCAGTAAAATAAATGTATTTTGTGGCTATTTCGTTGTTGACATACCATAAAACTTCTGTGCTACAGATGTGTTGGTAATCAGATTTGATATCTGGTTTAATGTGGTCAGTAACAGTTTCGTACCAAGTAACCGAGCTTCTGAATGTATGTGGTGTCAATTTTTTCCAAAATATTACTTCTGAAAATTTAAGTGAATGTCACATTAGAAGCTACAACTGCCTTTTTTCTGATCCAGGGCTCCACATTTTCTTTGTAGTTTATTAAAGGTTGCAAGTGTGTGTAGAATTATATTTACTGATGCTGGGTGTGGTCACTGAAATATGTAGTCCATTAACCCTAATATATATCAAACATGGACCTAAATATAATTGAGAGGCACAGGGCCATAGTCTCCCTCATAAGCAAGGTGGGGACACAGAAATTTTTTTAGTGTTGTGTAGGTTATATGTTCAATTTATTTTTCTCTTTTTGATATTGATTAAGTGTGAGTTTGCGACTTAGTTGTGAGATTTCATGTCTATAAAATAAGTTAGACCTGAACTGTGCATATACTTGTTTACTCCTCCTGAATGTTTTAATTCCATAAACTAGAGGTGGTTTTGAAATGATCACTTTTGCCAAATCATGAAGGTTGAAATGGTTTTCTGTTTGTCCACTTGGAGATGTGCAGATAAATACATGTCTTGAAACTAGAACATTGTTTTGCTGTTAAGAGTTTTGCTAACAGACTGACTGTATTATGTAAAGGCAGTGCCATAAGTTTCACAAATACTGTATGTCTTCTGTTATATTTACTCTGCACTGCCAGCCGTCACTAACTTCTACAGAGTGAATCATGCCTCTCAATCTCCGAGTGTTAGCAATCATAGCACAGGCTTTTACAGATCATACCAGAAGGTCAAAAGGAGGAACATTTTCTTACATTTTACAGTAGAAGGTGTACTAGAGAAGTACTAGACCCCCTATTGTTGATGTTAAGGAATATTTCTAAATATATATTTTAAATAATGTATATACGCTTGAACAGGTCTGATCTTTATGAAGAAAGTCAATAAATCTAGGAAGCATAAAAATATGAGGTGAAAAATCAGTCCTGTGCCTAAAATCGGCAGTTTAGCATTGTGGTTTAAAAACAGTTTGGGGTGGGCATGCTGAATTTATATTTGATATAGACTTGCTGCACTCCAAATTTATATCTGTCTACCAGTCTGGGTTTAACTTCTGTGATTGTTTGGATTAGAAGTCTTTCAGAAACATGTCTGACTGATAGCAGTTCTTAAATATGGAATCACTGTATGTTTGACACAGCACTACATTTTTGGGAAGTAATTCTAATAAAACTGTGAGCTCTCGCCCTCCTGTTCATGCACTTTAATTTAGTAAGGTATGTATCTAATATGACAAAGAGCAATCATATTGCTGCAGAAGTTGACCTGACGTGAACAGTGATTTTTTTTTTTTTTCTGTTTTCTTTAACTGGTACAACTCCCTTGAGAAAAATAGATTAGAGTATCTTTTCAGCTGCTAGAGGATATAGTTATTGATGTGCCCATGCTTACAGATGACTGATTTATGGAAGAGAGCCTCATGAGATTTGTTGTGTTTATGTTCTAAATAATGCGACTGTATGACAGGACTTAAGTCTGGTTACAATAGCATCACTGTGAATCTTTTTGTCTGTGCAAAAGAGCTTCATCATTTAAAACAGCTAGTTCTTGGGCATTTGGCTGACGTGTAGAACTCACTCACTCATTACTGTGAACACTGTCTTTCTCCCTTAGATCTGTCAACATATCCAGAACAGGATGCTCCTATAGGCCACAACAGACTGTATAACATGGTACCTTTTTGGCCTCCAGTTACTAACATAGAAATGTTTGTTACCGCACCAGAAAACCTTGGCTATGCTTATGAAGTCCAGTGGCCACGTAAGTAATTTCATGCTTTGTTTTGCTGACTAAGTAATTTTGCAGCATCTCCATGCATAATCAAATCACAAATAAATAAGCCTGTATGTTGATCTTAAAGTCTGAGACACTCTTTAAATGTGAAAACTAGGCCTATGCTTAAGTGAAGTATATAGCATAGATGAAAATGCTATGACTTTAGAACACTGTGTATTTGTTTTGGGACCTACTATGATATATCACAAGGTTTAAATTCTAAATGCAATAGATTGTACATCTGTATGAGAAAGCAGATAACTTCAGTACAAATAAATACTGCACACATCGCCACAGTAGTCAGGAAATCCTTCTACGTGGCACACCTCATCACAAAAGGTTTCGCATCCAGAAAAAAAGAGGTCATTGTTCCCCTCTACTCATCACTCATTAGACCCATTATAGAGTACAACGCCTCTTTTGGTATGTACCTCACAAGACATCTACAACACCTGGAAAGGCCTCAGAAATACCTCACAAAGAGGATTACTGGAGTGTGCGGACTTTGGTTGCTCATTCCTGCCTTCTCCCTCCTAGCTCCTACAGTGCCACAACTGGAACTAGTCTTGTAGATTCTTAGTTATAATCAAAATCTTATCCTTTTACATCATTATGCTGAAAGATTAAAGAATAAACTTTACAAGAGTGCAACTTATAGAGCAGAATGACAGTGTATGGTCATTATAAAAAGTTATTTTGCAGGTAAGCATCAGTTGCCAGAGTTGGTGATAAATATAATTCTGTGTGGGGCAGTTTAGATAAGTGCCTGATCTTATTTCTTTGGTTGGAGTTTAGTTGCATTAATGTACAATTGACTACACCGTGGAAGAAACAGTAGTTCAGATGCAGATATTTATGAATACATATACACATCCTGTATAGGGAATATATAATAGAGGCATGACAATGTAAGCATCTAATTATTAGCAGACAGTGACCTAACTCACCTTGCCAAAAGAGCCATGACACTAATAAACAGGAACTGGATTAGATGCAGATAAAACATTATACTCCTTTTCCATCTTATTGGATTTTGAGTGTATTCAAACATGGAAGCTTATAAAAATATACAAAAACAGATCAAGCTTCCCTTGACCAAAAAGGTTTGCCAGTTTTACAGTATAAATTATTTTTGATAATAATTGTCAGCTCTTTGGTATTAAAAGTAACATAAGTAAACCCAAAAATTACCTGCAGCAGAAGCAACACATCTAAAAGAATGAATTAGTGAATTGGAATGGTTTGCATGCAACCAATATAACCTCCGACAGCCACCAACCAAAAAAGAAATTAAAATGTCAGTAAGACAACTGTACAACAAAGCAAGAGAAGTTGGTAATATTTTAGCTGAAACCATAAAAGATATTAGTGATGAGATGAAGCTGATTTGGGCAAACACATTTGGTAATGTGAAACCGTACTAAGCCATACCGGTAGACTGAACAAAATGTCACTAAAGTGATAAGAAACTTGACTGCCAGAACTATAGCGAAGTGAGCTCTGAGTTTTCATGTTAGATTTGTACCTGTTAAAGTGAGAACAGAATAAAATCAGTGAATGCAGTCCCAAGTCATTTTTAGACCTGGCTGTAGATGCACAGAGAAGCTGTTTGTTCCAAGACAATTTGTACAAAAATCACTGTGTGGAAATCAAGTACAGCTATGATATTTGACTTCTCAACTGCTTTCTACAGGGTGGATATAAAATGATTATGGAATGCACTACACCATTAGAACTACTAAATAATTTGTTGCATGACTACCAAATAAGTTAAGTATGTAAGATATTGTTATGGGACTCAGAACAGTGCCAAAATCTATTCATAACTGTCAGCACCACTCACATTCAAGACCAGTGTATGTCAGGGATGTATACTTTTGTCAGTGTTACCAAATATAGTAAAAGATGGGATTATATTGTATTTTAAACCCTTTGCGTAGTGACCATAAGCATATTATGACCTGTCTAGCTCATTTGTTCTTCATGTGAGTAAGAGTCATCACTAGCTCATCCATTCTCTTGTAAGATGAGATCCGGAAGTTGAGACATTATTTGGGCCGGCATCATGGTCCCCCTACTCCCAGGAGCTCCTAACTTCCCCTTTGAATCTTTTAAGGGATACTCAGATTATCAGCTTTTGAGGGATTACTACGTGGGCTTCCCTGCATGACTATCCCTGACATACAGGGCTACACATCTCTCTGGCCTAGACTCTGTGGGCTGCACCAGAGTTCCCACTGGCTCTCACCTAAGTAGTGAGCCAAGCTGCCTCCCTCCCCCAAGATAGACAAGCCATATGCTAGTCACTGCCATCCTCTGTCCCTGCTCCCTGAAACTTCCATGACCACTAACTGAACATTGGTCACCTGGGTCACATTTAGGGCTTTGTCCCTCAGTCCCCATCAGCAATAGACTGGACACTGGGAAAGAAAATGGCAGACTTTCCCAGAATTCAAATTGACAAGAATTTCTGCCTCATTGATCTAACCTATGCTGATGACATCATGCCACTCTGCAGCACCCCCACAAAATCTCAGCAAATGTCAAATTCCTTACAGGAAGTGCTGAGCAACTTGGGCTAAAATTCAACTCATCCAAAACAAAAGTTATAACAGCTGGCATGCAGAATCCTCAGTAGTGTTATTTAATGAGCCAAAAGTAAAAACCTGGAACTTCTAAATGCTCACATAAATCTCACAGATGATGAATTGATATCTCAAATTATGTAGGCATAGCCGCCATTGCCTTAAACAACTTATAAAATGCCTATGGATACAAAATATCATTATCACCCAAACAAAAATAGGAATATAACAAAAAAAGTGGAATCAATTTTTTTTATTGAGTAGAGAAGTGGATGGTTTTCAAAAAACAGTCTAAAAACTGGAAACTTTTTAAATGCCGTACTTCAGATCATTTTGAGACGTCAGTCTAAAAGACCATAAAAAACAATGACATATGAGTAATGTGCAGTCAGCTTAAAACAAGATCTAAAAATGTGAAATTGCAGTGGTTTAAACATGAAAGGCATATGAAGAATTGCCTACCACTAAGGTGCCAGTGATCCACACTGCCTGAATACTGCATAATTCTGAAAAAGGCACCAAAGAAAATGTGGGTTAATCAGGATAAGGAAGAATTGCATCATCTGCAACTGACAGAAATTGATGCTGCACCTAAAAACAGAGGTTTTTCCAGAGACATTGTTCCTGAGCCTAGCCTGCTGTCAGCAGCAATGCAGAGGGGCATGCTGTACCAATACTTGTAAGCCTAGGTACAAAGTAAAAGTACAAATTACCAGTTTGGAATGACTATTAAATGACAAAATCCACTAAAGAAACCTTTGTATTTCTGCAAGGTAATTTGCTGTCATGTGCTCATGTAAACTCTCTGAACTGTAACTGCATGTCATTTTGATGGAAGGGATTTGATTAAGAGAAGTGATAAAGAGCATGGAAACATTAGTGGTAAACAGCGAAAGAGCAAACCAACTAAGACATAGAGACTATTGTTAGTGAAAGTGAAATGGAATCATTGGTTTGAGCTAACATCGTGTATGGGTATTTTTTCAGTTGTAGGTGTACTCTGACTACTTAAGAAAGTTGTTAATAAAACTCAGTGTGAAAGGAACAACAGCTTTTTTTTGGGGGGGGGGCAGTGTGTTGATCTCCATCGTCAAAGAGAAAAGTCCTACCATATAGACAGGAATTCTGCGTTGTTTGTTTTGTACATCAAACTTGGCTCTTGGCTGAACTGCTTTTGGATTAACAAAGACATTCTGATAGAATTGGTTTCACTTGAATCACTCGACTGTCTAAGGACTTGGAACTCCTTAGTGGAGCATGCTCAGTTGCATTATAGAAATGGCATTACATCCTACACATGTTTGTACACATCTGGTGGGCTTTTTTCCCAATCTTTTAAATCTAACAAGAGCTATTTAGAAACCCTGCCATCTGCATAAATGGAATTCATTCTAATACCTCTGGGGAAATCATTAATAAGTGCTTCAGAATGACAGCTTTGTTTGCCAAGCTGTTTTACACATAAGTAGATTGAAGCATTCTTAGGCAGTGAGTTAGAGCATGTGGGGTAAGATTCAAAATGTTTTACATCTTATTACTGTGCATTTTTGAAGTAATTAAATGGGCAATGTAATCTTTTGAAGTAATTAAAGGGGCAAGGTAACCAATCGATTTCATCTGTTATATGCAACTGAATTGGTGGATTCCTATCAGTTCGCTGAAATGTCAGCAGTTCGAACACCATATGTTTGAACTGTGAAGTTCGAAAACTGATTATTGCGAAGCCGCGGAACACCAAATTCTTTCCCAGGGAAAGAATTTGGTGGACCGTTTCTGTGGCTTTGCGATTTTCAGCACTGTAGTGGCAAGTTACGGGTCGGGTTCAGGTAAGTGTGCGATTGTGTGGACGTTAGGGTTAGGGCACGGGTTAGGTGAGTTAGAGTTAGGGCGTGGGTATGATGGGTGTGCGATAGTGGCAGACTTTAGGGTTAGGGTGGGATAGGTGAGTTAGGGTTAGGGCACAGGTCAGGTGAGTGTGCGATAGTGACGGACTTTAGGGTTAGGGTTTGGGTTAAGGTAAGTGGATAGATAGTAGTGTATGTATAGTTTAGTGTAGGGTTAGATGTAGGATTTTAAGTGTATGTGTGTGGATTGCTGTTTTTTTGGTGTGCTTGTGTTGTGTGTGTGTTTCTTGGAACAGCGATTTTTTTTCCCTGGGAAAAAAAAATCGCTGTTCTAAACCTTCAATGGTTTTGCACTTCTAGGTTAGAAGTTCAAACATATGGTGTTCGAACTTCTGCCGTTTCGACGAAGTGATATAGACCCGAACTGGTAACACTGACTATATCAATTTATAGATGATGCACTAATGCAGGGTATGTTTGCATTGCTTACATTATGGTTGCACACACATACTCATTTTTGATCATAAATCAGAGTATCAAAACACAATTAATCTAAATGAGCATGATTCAAAAAACTTTGAAACACAAAACCAGTGGAAGATTTGAACTAATATATTGTGATACAGCAAACTGCAATATTACTTATAAATCTATAAGAAAACTAATTTCACTGATCAAATAATATCATAAACTTTCCTTATTATCAGAGTTATAACTGGTAAACCATACTGAAGAATATCATTAGATCAACTTGATTAGATCACTTTTTAGACCACCTGTAATTAGTTCACTTGAATGCAACACATATATTTATATAATTATCTGTCTGTTTATCTATATGTGGATGTGTGACTGTGTATATATATATATATATATATATATATATATATATATATACACACACATACACACCCATATATGGTTGCAATCACACAATGTCCATCAAAAAAGCTGAATCACAAAACATCGATTGCAACAAAGAAAGAAAAAGGATCCTGTTCCCCCCTGCTGAAGCCATGTTAAAGTCTACATGAGAATTTTGTGATGTTTTTCTTTCAAGATTTAGGAATGTAAACATATATATATATATATATATATATATATATATATTTATATATAGATCTACTTTGTTTGTTCGAAAATACGTTACATCGAACAAACAAAGCAGATGCCCACTTCAGCAAAAGTGCATTTCAAAGAAAATGCACTTTCGCTGAAGCCTAATCGTCAGATCAGCTGACTAAAAAAAACACAGAAACCATGTTATGCAGGGGGGGCACGCCCCCCTTAAATATACCAACTCCGGGATCGCACTACATTGAGGAAAAGGAAATATTCCCATTCCACGCTGTATTATGATCTCCATACTTCGTTTTCAAAGTTTTGGTACTTCAAACAACTGGTCTCGACCAAGTGGGTATCGAAGTACTGAAACTTTGTACAAACGAAGTAAACCCATATATATATATATATATATATATATATATATATATATATATATATATACATATATGTATATATATATGTATATATGTGTGTGTGTTTGTGTGTATATATATATATATATATATATATATATATATATATATATATGGCCCACTTCACTTCACTGAAAGCTCATTTCACTGAAACTCATTTCACTGAGCACACTTGAGTGAAAGCTCACTTCACTGAAAGCTCATTTCACTGAAACTAATTTTGTTGAAAGGTATATGCCCTTTTCCCCATTGTATTGCTATCCTGGAGTTAGTATATGTAGTAAGGAGGGTGTGGGTGGCATAGCCCCTCACATTGGAGGAGTGTGGGGGGGTGTAGGCCCCCACCTATTTTATACGTTTTAAACCATATACATGGATACTTACAACTCCAATAAATAACTCTTTTTAGAAGACAATATATACCCAAACTATGTGGGGGCTATGCCTCCCACACCTCCCTTACTCTATATACTAACTCCAGGATCACACTACAGTGGGGAAAAGGGCATATACCTTTCAACGAAATATGTTTCAGTCAAATGAGCTTTCAGTAAAGTGTGCCCAGTCAAATGTATTTGTTTCAGATAGATATAGTGCTCTTCCAAAAACATTTTGCATATAAATATATAGATATAAATCGATAGCTAGAGAGACAGAGCGAGCACCTTGCTCTCCATTGAGCAACAAACTTTCATTTGACTTGTAACCACACCTATGGGAGTAACATTTCAGATGAAACAGATAAACTAATATTGGTATATTTGAAACATAATATATTTTTTGTGAATTATGTGATATATATAATTTCAATTATTGTAGGGGCAAAAGAGTGGAGGACTATTCAGTGTGGTATATACAAGCATTTTCTACAACACATGTAGGTAAATTCTACTGGGAGAAAACATAATTGCAGGTATTCCTTGTGGCCGATGTACCGATTTGCAAATCTAAACATTTTGCTTCAATCAACAATAGCAAAACCTTTGAAAGATATTTTATTAAATGTGACACACATTGGGTGGTTTATATATCTATGCAATGCTGGAAAAATATAGCAGTCTATTCATATAGTTTGTTTTATGTTGGCCAAATATCAAGTCCATGGAAACAAAGGCTGGCATTAAATTTTAGTGATATAAATTGACAGAGCAAAAGAAGCCCTCAATCAACATAAATAGTATATCTGCTTTTTTTACCTTTATTTGGATTGGCAGAATTATGTCTTCCAGTGTAAGTAAGAGTAGAAAACATGAACTTTTGGACCATAAAGAGAAATTCTGGATTGTTAAACTGAAGAGGTGCATTCTCCAAAGGAAATGCTTGACTCTTATTTTGTGTTTTTTTTTTTAAATAGTAAGTGGCAAAATGTATTGTCTGCTTTCATTGCAGTCTCAGAAGGTATCCCACAAAGGGCAGTACAATGCCCCCTTACTGTTTATCATTTTCATCCGTGCCCTACCTTAGCCATCATAAAATATGCTGATTATTCTGCACTTATCAGCAATGCTTCTACCCTGTAGGAACTACATACTGTAACCTAAACTGTTTTCATTAATACTGAAACTTGGTTAAAAAGGCTTATTTACTACTTAATCCACTAGAAAATAAATTGACATTAAAACATGTGTCACCTCAACTAAAAGCATTACAATAGAAATTGCTACATAAACGAAACCATCCAGAGGTCATCAATGCCAAGCTCTAAAACAGCTGAAGTGAATGGAACTAACCAACTACCACACTTTCTTTTAACCAAAAAGTTGCCCATGATACCAGTTAAAAGCCTAGGAAATACTACTCCTTACAAATCATTGTACAAAAATGCATGGCCAATAAAAGTCCACTCCGTGGATAAACGTTTATCTCACACTACTAAGATCAATAGCTCAGCAGGAGACGCCCTCTACTCTTGTCACATTACAAAATTATGGAATAGAATCCCATATATTGAGTAAAATCAAGTTATATTGGCTAGGCTTGCAAGGGTTCTTAAGCCATTAGCTAAGTAATATATCTCCTATGACCCCATGAACACATGAATAAATGCAAGCAAATAAATAAATTTTTGGTCTTTTAATGCAGTTACAGGTTTAATCCACAATATTCCAGTAGTATAATTTTGGGTTTTAAGATAAGTCTCTCTCTCTCTCTCTCTCTCTCTCTCTCTCTCTCTCTCTCTGTCTCTCTCTCTCTCTCTGTCTCTCTCTGTCTCTGTCTCTCCAGATATATACAGTGGATATAAAAAGTGCACACACCCCTGTTAAAATGCCAGGTTTTTGGGATATAAAAAAAATGCGACCACAATAAATCATTTCAAAACTTTTCCCACCTTTAATGTGACCCATAACCTGTACAATTCAGTTGAAAAACAAACAAATCTGTTAGGGGAAAACATATAAAAAATAAAAAAAATGTACAATAAGCTGGTTGCATAAGAGTACACATCTGTAAACTAATACTTTGTTGAAGCACCTTTTGATTTGGTTTTTGGTTATTAGTTATACTTACACTGTACTTGCTGCCTGTATTTTGGTACTTTTAGCACTCAGTGACAATATTCACAGACACTCCCTGATTCAGTTGCATCTGCCAAAGTCTACAAGTCCTGCAGAGCAAGCCAGTTACATTGTGTAGAGGGAAGAAGCTCTGGGAATGACCCAGAGCTGGGCTCATTTATGCAGCCCAGACAGCTGTAAGACCTAGCAGGGAAGCAAGTAATGGGACTATGCCTGTTCACCTCTGTTCAAAGGGAAGATAATGACATTGTGCTGCAGTGAGGCAAGTGATCCTGGGGGTTTGATCAATACAAGAACTATGTGCTTTGGTAGGACAGGGTGGATGGAAGAACATGAGGGTATACTGTCACTTGGGGGGAACATGGACAGACCTAAGTCAAGGCTCATGCTTAGTAGCTTTCAATCACCTTCTGAATGATATCAGCACATAGTAGTGGAGGCCTCTACATTGTTTCAAGCATTCCTGTGACAGCATCAGTGATGGTTCCAAGGCTCACTCTCCTCCTGCACCCATCTGGTGACCCCAGCACTTAGTGAAACTAAATCTCTGTGTTATCAGGCAGAGAAGAACTTAGGGCAAATATGCATCTGCAAAAGTCAACCCATCCCATGTAACCTCCATGTAGCTGCAAAAAAAAAAAAAAAAAAAAATCTAGCAGAGCAATATACATCATGCAGGGTTTACCCCTGAAATACTGAGAAAAGAAAGAAGTTTCAGAAACTTGGACCTTTCTAAGACTAGACTAGGACATGTAATTAGAGTAGCATGCACCATGGCAATGTCTGAAAGCGCAGCTATTACCTGTTACCATGCAGCAATCTAAGTCTTTTTTGAAAATCTGTCATGGTTCTCTGGGTTGTGATGGCTTCTGTGGAATCTGGCTGTCCTGAGCCCTCTT
>NC_056728.1:770704082-770764082 GCF_019279795.1 Protopterus annectens | reverse complement strand
TTTTGGGAAAAATAGGAACCCAGGGAATGGTTCAATTGGGAAACGTGGTCCAGCATCCCCGGGGAGTAGTCAAATTCAAGTCCCAAACACGGTTAAAGGGTGCACCAGGAAAGGGGAAACGACATCCGGGATTCCGAAAAACACAGTAAGGGAAAAATCCCAAACCAACAAGGAAAAAATTGACCCAAAGAACATTTCATACAATTGTATTGAAGGACCCAAAAGCAAACACTCTTGGGTTTTTTTAAACCCCCAAAGGCCCTCATTGTACACAGGGTACACATTTTTTTGCACCCAAATTAATGGGAAGCTTCAAACACACAAGGAAAAAAATACCCAGGGAAAAGGGGTCCGCCCTAAAATCCCCCCAAAATTCGAAAAGACGGTTGAATGGTCTGGAATTTTGAAAGGGAATTTGTTGAATTGCTGTGTTGGAAACCTTCCCCGCCTGTAAAGGGATTGGGTACCCCCTTTAAAACTCTCGATAATGAAAACCATATGGAAAATGAAAAAAAGGACCCTTTTAACGGGTCAAGGGAAGAAAAAAATGGGACACCATGGGGGAATGGCCCCCCAAAATCAAACCCGGTTGAAAAAGCGGCTAAAGGTTTTGAAAAAAAAACTAAAAAATTTTTTAAAAAAAACTTTAAAGGATTTGTCCAAAGGAAAAAACTAGCCTAAAAAGCCCGGAGGACCCGGCAGAACGGGGAACCAGATGTCGACCGTGGGAACAAACTAAATGGAAACACCCCCCCAGAAATGTTGTAAACTAAGGGGGGGCCACCCAACAAGCAACAGGGTAAAAGAAATTAAGCAACGTTCTTTTTGGGTTATTTGGGAAAAAAAACAAAAGGGTCCCAAATGGGTGCTTGAGGTTTTTATAGAAAAATTTAACCACCAAAAGAAAACATTTCCCCCCAGAAAGCCCTTTTTAACCCATGTAAATGGTTTAAAAAAACATTTTTAAAAAATTAAAGATAAAAAACAACTGGGAACAATCCGCAACTCTAACTTACTAGCCATGGTGCCCATTTGGGAAAAATTTGAAAAACTGGTTTCCCCTTTTTTCCTGATCTTGTCCCCGGTAACAAGGCACCGGTGTTAATGGGATAGCTGTCCTGAATGAAAATGAAGAAATCCCCGGGTACGGGCCCTTTGTTCCCAAAAGAAAAATGAAGGAGGAAGGGACTTAAAGGCAGTAAGGGGATTCTGGGTATTAGATCGGCCTCGGTTTTTTTCGAGGCAACCCCTTTTCCCCCCCCGGGGAGGGAGGTAAATGGATTCCGCAAAAGAAACCCCTACCGGGAATGAAAATGAGGTTGAAATTTCAGCCCCTTTTAAAAAAATTTTAAAAAAAGTAGGCAAGTTTTTAAACAATAAGGGCAAAAACCGGGGAAAATTACATCCCAAGGGGTTTACACATAGGGAAAGTTGCACCCCCTAAAAGAAACCGGCAAAGGGGTCAGAAAACCCAGTTGAAACCCCTAGGACACCCGCACCCAAGAAAAAGGCTAACCATACATTAAAAACCCCGGGCCAAGAAAAATTAAATTAAACCCCAAAAACAAGGGGGAAAAACTATAAAAATTTTTGGGGTTAATTGGTTGGGGTCCCAGGGGGATTTTGCTTTAGGTCTTTTAAAATGTTAAGCAAACAGCGGAACACCTTAATGGGTTTCCCCTTTCCCACACAAAAAAAAGGGAAAAACAGGGAAAAGTTTAAAAAGGTTTTAATTTCCCCCAAAATTTTGAAAATTTCATATTGGAACCTTTGACACATAAAATGTTTTAATTTTCTAAACTTGAAAGGGGTACAGAAAAAAAGGGGTCCTAGAATGTCCAATAATTAAGAACTTTGGGCGAAAATTTTTAGTAATTGTGCCTTTTTTAAAAAATCCCCCGTTGGGGGAATTTGGGGGCCCCCCCCTTTATTTGTAAAATAAACCCAAACCCCGGAAATGTAAAGATTAATGTGTAAGTAACATTCCCATGGGAATTTCAGGATCAATCCGGGACCCCCCAAAATGGGTAAATACTACCGAAGGCAACCAAGGTCCGGGGCCCACAGTTGACTTCCACAAAGGGGCGGGGAAACCGGGCAACACACTCATTAGAACAGTGAGGGCCCCCGCCAGGCCCCTGTGGCCTGGGAAACACTATAAGGAAAAACAAAAGAGGGTTAAAACTAGGGCACCCCCCTTTGGAAAAAGGGTTTAATGAATGTATAAGCAACTTTCGGTGGTTTTATAAAATATATGAGGAACCCGGGGTTTGGGGGTTTAAGAACGTTGGTCCCCTTTATGTTGCATTTGTTAAAGAAAAACATTTTGAACCCCGGGGGGGGTAAAAACAAATCTTTGGGGGAAAATGAGTAAAAGGGGCAGGGGGACCTCCCCAAATCTAATTAAATTTCCCTTCCCATTGTGGCCCCAAAATTTTTTGGAAGTCTACCCCAACTATGTACAATTGTGCCAAGACGGTAACAACAAAACGTTTTCCCCAAAATCCCCCGGGAAAAAAAACCCTTCGGGTTCAGTGGACTTGCCACCTAAATGGAAATGGGTACCCCTGTTCATCAAGGGGGTTGGGGTATAAAATCGGGCCCTTTTGCGAGGAATTTTTGCCCCCTGGGGAACCCCCAATCCCACTGAAAAAAGCACCCTTGGGAAGAAAATCGGTGTAAATTTTGGTCCTGATTGGAAATTCCGGTGGAAAAGCGATGCAAATGGCACCAAAAACCCCGGGGTTTGTGAAAACATTAACAAGTCTAAATAGGGACCAGGACACCCCATGGAAAACCACCGTAAATGCGGAGTAGGGCCCCCGGGCCAACCCACCCCAAGTTGGCGTACCTAGCATTGGAAACCCCTTATGCGATTTTTGATTAAAATTTCCAAAATTTACAAGTTTAAGGGGTTTGTTGGCGGTTTTTCTGCCAAAAAGGGGGCCAAAATTACTTTTACCCCCCCACAAGTGGGCCCAAAAATTTTTCAAAGGAACCAGGGAAAAGGGCATATTAAAACATAAACCAACAAAAAATGTTTTCCAAAGTTGCGGTCCTATGTCCCACATTGTCCAAATTTTTAAAAAACCAAACCCTGTTTGAAAAAATAATTTCAAAAACCTAAATTGTATGTAAAAAAACCAAAGGGTTAAAATGGAAGAACATTATTTAAAAGGTTGAAAAAAATAACCAGCCCTGTGAAAATACTCAGGGAGGGGGTTTCCCTAATGACTGGGTTTTTCCCACAGCTGTGAGTTTTGGGTAAATCCCCCCAAAGGTTTGAAGTGAAAGGGTGACCCAGTGCCCTTGGGGTTTGGGACTCCTTTTTTCTGGATGTTAATGTTGCCCTACCCAGCCGGGCCCGGGGTCCCTCGGGCAAGGGACAACAAAAGCGGCCTTTTTTAGGGCATTTCCAAAATCCGCCGGGGTGTTGTCAAAACTGGGGCCCCTTTCCAATCTATTTGGTGTAGGGGAGCCCCCAAAAGGGTTTAGGGTGAGGGGGGCAAAACCTTGCTAGGTAAACCCTTCCCTAAGGCCCCCTTTTTCCCCGGTAATAACTTTACCCAAACCCCAGACCTGGAACCCTGGGTTCTTGGACCCACATATTTGGGGGGAACCTTTTCCCGGGGGTATGCCAGCATTTCCTGTTTACGAAAGGCGTTTGGGACCCTCCCCGGGACCCAAAATTCGTTAAAAAGGGGCCCGACTTGGTGGGTTTGTAAAACCTTTTCCCCCAAACTTTTTAATTTAAAGACGGAAAGTCCCGGTAGGGGGCAACCCCTTCGGTTTATGGTAGACGGCCCCAAAAAAGGCCTGTTGTTCTGTGAAACCCTTTAACCCCCTTGTATACCAACAAAACGGGGGTTTTAAAGTATCCCGGGGGTTTAGTTCAAGCCTTCCCCCTTAGAAAAGGGTAAACGGAAAAACCCCCAAGGGCCTGGAGCAATTGGGGGGTGACAGGCCGGAACGGACGGGCCCCCCCAGTCTTTTAAACCCAGCCCTTTGGGGCCCCCATGGCGGGCCAAGGGAAAACCCAAAGGGGACCCGGGGAACACCCGGCAATTTGGGGGCCGACCCCAAGGGAAAACAGCCCCCAATTGGGAAACCCCGGGGTGGTGCCAGGGGCACCTTTTGGGCCTTTTTGGGGGCGGGGGGGTTGGGGAATGTTCAACCCCAAGGCCACCTTCCCGGGGAAGGAACCCCCGCGCGGCGGGGGGTATTTGTAATAGGACCAGGGGGGGCCAATTAGACAAAGGGAACCTTGCCTGGTCCCCCAAAACAAGGACCTCCCGTGGGAATCGAACAAAAGTGCCGTGTAAACTCCATCTTCAAAAAAACCCTTCCCCTTTTAAGCTTTAATGCCGCACCGCCAAAGGCAGACTTTTGTCCGGGCCCCAATTTCCAAAACCGTACCACAAGGGCCTGTAAAAAATAAACGAAACAAAAAGCAACGCGGAAACCCATTCCGGACGAAAATGTCCCCTTTTTGGGGACCGGGGGCCAAAAAAAAAGAACAAAATGCTTTTTTAAAAACAGCTTTTAAAATTTAATTTCAAATAAAAGGGGGTTAAATAGTAATTTCCCCGCTTTGTTAGAATTACAAATACACATGAATTTTTAAAAACCCTAAACCATAAAAACCCAAGGGTTCCCATTAAACAAAGGCCGGTCCCGATTAAAAACCCAAAAAAAGGGGGGAAAACCCCCCTTTCCCGATTTTGGGGATTAAAAGAAGGCAAACACGTAAAAAGCACTTATAAAAGGGAATTGGAAAGCACCCCAAACCCTTTGGCAGGAGTTACCTTACCGGGGCCTAAGAATTTAATTAAACTATTAAATGACAACCGTACGGGCCTTTAATTAATAAAATATCCCTCACGGGGATTAATTTAAACAGTGCCAAACCGAAATTTCCAAATTTTTAAAATAAAGGCGAAGGTTTCTGAAGGCACCCGGGATAAATAGCCAGTAAAACAAACGGGGAAAACCCAACAGAAAAATCGGGGAAAAAGGGCAGTCAATCCACTCGAGGGGACAGTAAACCCAGTTCTACATTTACATTCTTTTGCCATTAGTTAAAATTTTTTTTTTCCACCCCAAAAAAAAAATCCAGTCAAAACCTGACAACCACAAAACAAAAGGGCACCCACCACCCGGGGGGAAAAAAGTTTATTTCCCCAAATAATGGGAATTTAACAATTTCCGTTTGGTTCCAAAAAGGGCTCCATAAGTTGCACAAAAGTTGCACCCACCAGGGGGGTTGCCCCTGGGGTATTGGGGAGCAAAATCCGATTCCCGCCCTTTGGGAGGGGTTTTCAGGGCCTTTAGCCCCAAAAGGATGAAAGGGCCCCGGGTTTGCTGAAATTTTTCCCCTACTCGGGTAAGAGGCCCTTTCCCCAAAGGAGGGGCAAAGCAAAGGGGCCCCTAAACAGGGTGGGGAACAACAGCCAAATTTACAAACAACTAAAAGATAAACGCGTCATACCCCGGAATAAAGTAAACACAGACAATGCACCAGTGTGGGGATACCCCCCCTTGAACATAGGGGACAATAAAGGCCCCAACCGCCAACAGGGGCCATACATCCAAAATAGGAGTTCACCTAACCCATCTGTATAAAAATGGTTCTCTGTTGTTTATTGAAACGTGGCGGAAGCCGGTCCCGGAGGCCCCCAGGACAAACACCCATGGGAAAATTGTGGAAAAGGGTTAGCCTACATAATTGGGTGGGCGGAAAGACAGGGGAAGGGGAACAAAAAGGGCAGCAAACCACGGCCAAGGGACACAGCCAAAGTTAAACTTTACATAGCACATCTGCCTTTGAACCCAAAAATTTTACCCAGAGGGGGCAACATAGGGGGAACCAAAGGGACACCGGACTCACAAAATAGGGCACCACAGGTGTCTTCAATATGAACCCCATAAATACTATGAATAGGCTCAGAGCTGATATCCCCAACCCCCCTTTTCCGCACATGGGGGTTGAAAGGGGCGTTAAAATGGGACTGGGTACAATGGGTGTGGAGGCAGATGATTCATTTGGGACGGCAACTTCCAATAAATGATCACCACGGAAAGGGAAAAGCTGTAAATTTACACCCCACTGTGTCCATAGGCATTCCCTGGATGGACAAATATGGCCCCAAGTGCAAACCGGGGAATCCCACAGTTTTTAAGGATAACCCGGGGAATCAGATGGAAAACCCCCAGGCCGCGATAACACAACACTCCATGCGCCAGCACATCTATGGGGATCACACGGTAACATACAGTGGAAGAGATGGGTCACCTGTGTAAAGATACCAATGGCACAATCTCCACGTCTGCTGGGAATGACATAGGATGGTCAAACTATGGCGTTGACACCAAAGAAAGACATCCTTCGTGAATTAATAGGATTGATGTCAATACACCATGGCAAACACCCAATGAACAGGAAGATTGCTGGCACCCTATGGCCCCAAACAATGTCACACATAGGTAGATGGAACAGTCAACATAAACATGTCGTCCAGGACAGCTCGCATGTGGTATCCAAAGGTACTTCATAGACATGCTTATCACCGTTGGCCCGTGAGACTTTACACATAACATGGAAGTATCCAGGCTTTAAATGTCCACATACTTCCATTTGTCACTTTCTATGCGAGCAATGGGATGTAGCCACATAGAAAGCAGAGACGACTGCTAACGAAACACACACATGTCAACATCACAGAAAGCATACTATGAACACACGTATTACATGATATTGTACTATGCAACACAAACAAACCAGAAACCTGCAGCAAGAATAGTCACCGTAGTTCGACACAACACAAGTCTTCGTAACATTTGAACAGTTCATGAAAACATGCAACGTTTTCGTTGTTTCCACAACGTGTGCAGGAAATATGCTATGTCATTTAATGTTCACAAACAACAATGTGAGTCCTAACATGATTTTAAATATCACACTGTTGATTGTGAACACTGTAACAATTTGCTTATTCAGATGTATGGTCGAAAGCAATGGAAACACACACACACACGGAAGGGACGGGAGATGAACCTACGCCTATTTACATGAACTCAGTACAGTATGAATCAATTACACAACGCGCTACCGAGTTAACTGACGGAGCGCTATCGTCAAGGCATACAGGTAGGCTGCAGACGCCACCCGCAAGACAAGATGTGAAATGGCCGAGGCATGAGACGCGGAGCGTCTAAAAGCATAATCAGTCGCAGGGGCAGCTGGAAACACACACACACACACACGGAAGGGATGGGGGACGAACCTACGACTATCTCCATGAACACACTACTGTATGAAGCATTTACAGAACGCGCTACCGAGTTTGCTCAACAGAGCGCTGTCACAGGCCTACTTGTAGGCTGCTGACATCACCCTAAGACAATAGTTGGCAATAGCCAAGGCATGTGTTGTGGAGCGTCTAAAAGCATAATCAGTCGCAGAGACAGCTGGAAACACACACACGGAAGGGACGGGGGACGAACCTACGACTATCTACATGAACACACTACTGTATGAAGCATTTACAGAACGCGCTACCGAGTTTGCTAAACAGAGCCCTGTCACAGGCATACTTGTAGGCTGCTGACATCACCATAAGACAATAGTTGGCAATAGCCAAGGCATGTGTTGCGAGATCTAAAAGCATACTCAGTCACAGAGACAGCTGGAAACACACACACACACGGAAGGGACGGGGGCGAACCTCGACTATCTACATGAACACACTACTGTATGAAGCATTTACAGAACGCTACGAGTTTGCTAAACAGAGCGCTGTCACAGGCATACTTGTAGGCTGCTGACATCACCGCGAAGACAATAGTTGGCAATAGCCAAGGCATGTGTATGAGCGCCTAAAAGCATAATCAGTCGCAGAGACAGCTGGAAACACACACACACACGGAAGGGACGGGGAACGAACCTACGACTATCTACATGAACACACTACTGTATGAAGCATTTACAGAACGCGCCACCGAAGTTTGCTAAACAGAGCGCTGTCACAGGCATACTTGTAGGCTGCTGACATCACCATAAGACAATAGTTGGCAATAGCCAAGGCATGTGTTGCGGGCGCCTAAAAGCATAATCAGTCCGAGAGACAGCTGGAAACACACACACACACGGAAGGGACGGGGACGAACCTACGACTATCTACATGAACACACTACTGTATGAAGCATTTACAGAACGCGCTACCGAGTTTGCTAAACAGAGCGCTGTCACAGGCATACTTGTAGGCTGCTGACGTCAGCCGCAAGACAATAGGTGGCAATAGCCAAGGCATGTGTTGCGGAGCGTCTAAAAGCATAATCAGTCGCAGACGCAGCTGGAAACACACACACACACAGAGACACACACAAACGGAAGGGACGGGGAACGAACCTACGACTATCCACATGAACACACTACTGTATGAAGCATTTACAGAACGCGCTACCGAGTTTGCTAAACAGAGCGCTGTCACAGGCATACTTGTAGGCTGCTGACGTCAGCCGCAAGACAATAGGTGGCAATAGCCAAGGCATGTGTTGGAGCCGCCTAAAAGCGTAATCAGTCACAGACGCACCTGGAAACACAGACACAGACACACACACACACACACACTGAAAGGACGGGAACGAACCCACGACTATCCACATGAACACACTACTGTATGAAGCATTTACAGAACGCTGCTACCGAAGTTTGCTAAACAGAGCTGTCACAGGCATACTTGTAGGCTGCTGACGTCACCATAAGACAATAGTTGGCAATAGCCAAGGCATGTGTTGCGGAGCATCTAAAAGCATAATCAGTCGCAGAGGCAGCTAGAAACACACACACACACGCACACGGAAGGGACGGGGAACGAACCTACGACTATCTACATGAACACACTACTGTATGAAGCATTTACAGAACGCGCTACTGAGTTTGCTAAACAGAGCGCTGTCACAGGCATACTTGTAGGCTGCTGACGTCAGCCGCAAGACAATAGTTGGCAATAGCCAAGGCATGTGTTGCGGAGCGTCTAAAAGCATAATCAGTCGCAGAGGCAGCTGGAAACACACACACACACGCACACGGAAGGGACGGGGGACGAACCTACGACTATCTACATGAACACACTACTGTATGAAGCATTTACAGAACGCGCTACCGAGTTTGCTAAACAGAGCGCTGTCACAGGCATACTTGTAGGCTGCTGACGGCACCCGCAAGACAATAGTTGGCAATAGCCAAGGCATGTGTTGGAGCCGCCTAAAAGCATAATCAGTCGCAGAGGCAGATGGAAACACACACACACACACACACACACACACACACACACACACACACACACACACACACACACACACACACACACGGAAAGGACGGGGGACGAACCTCGCCTATCTACATGAACACACTACAGTATGAAGCATTTACAGAACGCTGCCACCGAGTTTACTGAGCAGAGCTGTCAGGAGGCATACCCTCACGTGAGTGGTATCATTTGCAAAGGCAATGCGCCCGCCGGTGTTCGGACAGAGTGCGCAGTCACGCAGTCTGTTACCATCCCAAGGTCGCCGTGACACTAACACGTTAGTGCTGCAGTCGAGAATAACAAGTAACTACTGATCAGTACATCACTGCATACTGGGCATGCTCAGACACTTAGACTCGGCACAGGGCAGACATGCATACACATGTTGCGACGGCATGGGTGGCGTAATGTGGACCGTCGTGTGTGTCCAGCCACACAACAGAAACCTGGCCATGCCACAGACGTGGCCGCGAGGGGATAGAGGCATGCACCCGGGTATTACTGCAGACGGCTGCGGTGTGCACTGTGCTGTGTGTCTATCTACACAGCTGCCTACTGGGCATGCTCAGACACTTAGAGTCGGCACAGATCAGACATGCATACACATGGTGCGACGGCATGGGTGGCGGAATGCGGACCATCCTGTGTGTCCGGCCACACAACAGTAACCCGGTCATGCCACAGACGTTGTTGTTGCTGCGGGGAATATGTAGGTGCAATTAACCATGTGTAGGACTGGCCTACAGTTTGTTGCATGCTACAGACAACCCTCACAAACACAGGATACCTTCACAGATGTCCTGAGGACACTGGTGAGTGGGCATGCTCTCACAACAGCACCGTTTGGGTGACATGAACCACCCATACATAGCCTGGGAACATTACCCATGGCACAACACAGTACGCCAGCAGTCCCAGGTGTTCACACACCTGGCCACTGTTAAACAGCCATGCACCATACATACCAGGGGATGTCTGACAGTTCTGCCCATCACGCATGGTGAGGATATGCCCCACACAGGATGTACAGCCCTCAATGGTGATGCAAGACCGTATAGTGGATCCACTGGTCATCCACTCACTGTAACCAACACCAGCATGGGGACCTCAGTGATGACCTCCCCACAGAAAAACCGCACACATCATATGACCGGTGTGGTACCCTACATGTCCTCCATGCCAATGTTGAACAGAGGCCAGACCGGAAAATGCCTACCGAATGCCTTCCCCGACCACCCACATGCATGTCTGCAACAGGCAAACATGATGACATCAGGACCTTGTCCACCACAGGTAGGCACATGGTGTGGTGGACCGCAGCCACTGACTACCTGTACATCAACAGTTGGAGCTACTACATGGCAGGGCAATGACAGTACCAGGGAAACCATCACCCATTCATACCGGCGTCACCATACGGCCCCACATACCAACATCCAGGTCCGCTCGTGGGAGTGGTACTGCAGAGGGCACATGAGACAACCACAGGGCCTTCCCTAACTGTGGTAAGGACATGGTTGGGAGCACACAGACCTGCCTGGAAATGGTCCAGAATGGTACAACAGTCACTGCACCCACAGACATTGTCTGCATACCACAGGACATGTTCCATGCATACATCCCCCCCCAACAGGGAACATATCCATCCCACCAGAGTGTATCCTCCCAAACATGTCATATGGCCTGGGGTGATCCCATATCTCTATGGCATTTGACACGTCAGCAATGGGCACCGATGGTTTCCCTGGCTGTGTGCTACCCATCCTCTTTGAGGCCCTCGGCCCACACATGCGGCCACTGTGTCATGTTAGCCTTACTATGGGCTATGTCCCCAATGGATGCCATATGGCATCTGTGGTCCCACTATGCCAGGGTAGTGCTCCTATGGACTGTCAACAGCCACACCCTATACGCTTGACAAGTGTTGTCTGCAAAGCTGTGTGGAGGTCCATACAGGTGGTCATGGTTACAGATAGCGGTGTACAGCCAATACCGAATCATACCCACAACTACATAGTCAAGGGCGGATCCTGCCTCCCGAACCTGCTCGTCCAGTCTGGAGTGTTCACCAAGGCCATTGATGGGGATATGTGGGTTTGCACACAGTACCATGACCTGGTGGGAGCGTTCAGAGCACACTACACATGGGACCCATGTAAAGGCTCGCCAGCATACATGTGGGGACATATGTCACCCGATGCTTCTCACACAGGTTGGAGGTCACACCACACAGGGTTGGTGCTGAAGGTGCTTTGTCACACTCATATCTGGACCCAGTGGAGGCCCACAGGGCTCACTCCTGTGCACCCTGCCATATGGCATCCGACCTTCCAATGTGCATGCAATCATAGGGGGATTGTAGCAGACAAGGTATGCAGATGACTACGCACGGGCCGACATACCCAGCACCCCATGTTACACGAACATCCACCTAGGGCGTCATAGACATGGCTGACTGGTGCCAGAGCCATGGCCTGCTACCAAATGCCAGAGAAGGTGCAGCCCTACCCAGTGTGAAGAACATGTTCGTCCCAATGTCACATGTAGGTGGTACGCCATTAAAGATGGTGGACATGTTCAGGGTAATGGCTACCACACCTGTTGGCAACCTCTGTCAACACACACAATGGCAATGTGGGTGTGAAGACATTCCATTGTGGCCTCCTGGTCTGGATGGAATGGCAACCACATCAGGGGTGTTCATTGTACCCCTGTACACATCACACACCAGTGCAATGACTGCATACAATGGCACATGTGGCCTGTAGCTAACCTGACGCCTGCAGCACTCGGAAGGACCGCAAACGTTCCACAAGACGGGATGACGGTGCTAGGACATGTGTCACAAGGTGCACGGCCAAGGGGACACTGGCTGTGGATCTGCACAGCACAGCTGCTCCGTGGTGATCTGTGCCCGACATACACGGCCATGTCTGACCTGGGTGACATGGGCACATTCCACCTCCCAGGCCCCATGCGAACACGGGCACAGAAGCGACTGTCAGACACCTCAACCCAAAGATGAGTGGGACGTGCTGGGGGAACAGGGTAACGGCCAGACACACACTACAACACGGGGAGGAGTGCCAGGCCATGTGAAGGAAAGGCCCTGACTGCCTTTGTCCAGGACTGCTACTGACGTGTGGATGTGTGACTATAGTGCGCCAGTCAACCTCTGTGTGTCACTGCTAGACCAGGGACTGGGGACTGATGGATATGGCATCCCCATCCTGAGGGGTGTTAGATGCCACACACAGTCATGCTAGGTCCACACATGTCGTAGGGCACATATCCTGTCACGTTCATGTGTGCCTATGTACCTATGTAGGGGTCCATGCCAGATGTGGGTAACTGTGCTATGCTGATTTTGCCAGACATGCCTGTGGGTACACCACGACTACACGTGGGGAACTAATTACAGTGCTCCCAGTAGGCACGTGCAAGTACACCATCAGTATCATACGGGTTAACTGCACCGACATGGTGCTACACATGTAACCACCACACATACTGTGTACACATATCAATGAATGCTGCACCTGTCCTGCATGGTATGTCTGCTGCATGATGTCCGTGCACAACACACATCACATACACACCTGTCACCAGCCATACACACACACCACAACATACACAGCACGCACTATGCGGACACAGGTATCACATACACCTCTCACTATCCTGTCCACCCTCTGCATCAGACTATGTCAGCTTAACCCTGCATTGATGGTGGCTCACAGTTATGCGGCAGAGACTTAATCATTTGCACAGGGTGATATGTGCCACAGGCATGGGCTGTACCAATGGATGACATCATGTGTGTGTAAGGGCCAGTGCATTGAGTGGGCATGACTATGTAGATTGCATGTGGGTGTGGTGGAGCCCTACAGTTGTGTCTGCTGTGTGTGGGTGTGTGTGTACACAGTTCAGTCATCTGTGATGCCTACACGGGGTATGCTTGGCGGCCGCTGACTGTACAGTGCAGGTGTTACGGCTCACTGTGTCTGCCGGCGGCGAAGTGACCCGCACCTGCCTGGGGTCGCACGGGCACGACCGGGTGGAGGTACAGACTGTCCACTCTCCGATGTCACATGTCCGCTGGAAACGTGCCCACGACGGGGCCGCCCAGGGCCACGTCCACGTGGCCTGCTCTGTCCTGGTGTGGATGGTGTGGTAGCAGCCGCAGTGCTACTGCTACCATCACTGTCTGTGTGGGCATGGGAGGTGGCACGCACACGCTGACCTGCAGCAGGTGGTGTTGCTGGCACACGCCCACGTGCCCTATGCCTCACCCCTACCTGGTGTTCCTGCACGGACTGCGCACGCTCAAGGATGGCCAAGCCTCGGTCGATGAGACCAGCCATATCGCCCAATCTCCTATCCAGAACATCGGCAAGATGCTGTTGTGCATTCGCCAATGCCTGGATGCTGTCATTTAGGGTATGGATTGCGGACCTCTGCAGCCTCTGCCCCTCCTGGTTCTGCCGTTCGGCACGTGCCTGCGCCGCCATTACAGTCTGGAACATGCGTCTGGTTATACCAGCTGCTGCACCCTGGACGGCAGGTGTATGTCTAGCGGTGCTCCCCCTACGGGCAGCACCTGCCACATGCCTGCGTGGCACTGCACCAGTCCTTACACTGGCAACATCGTGTGTCCCCACACCTTCTGCAGCCACCACACATTCCTGCTCGGGGACAACAGACGCTGACTGACCGTCATCTATGGGCAACGGTGTTGGGGTATGTGTCGGCATCTGAACCGTGTGCAGGGATGAAAGGGACGTATGTGTGATGTTCTCCAGTGGCACAGTCTCTGCCTGTGACGACCCTGCCTGTGCCTCATGCACATGCTCATCACCACTAGTATCTGTGGGGACACTAGCATCAGATTGACCGCGGGAGGGGAACGCACCTACAGCACCTGTCAATACAAAGACATACCATCGGTTACAATACAGACACACACACACACACACACACACA
Organism: Protopterus annectens; assembly: GCF_019279795.1. Classification (NCBI taxonomy): domain Eukaryota; kingdom Metazoa; phylum Chordata; order Ceratodontiformes; family Protopteridae; genus Protopterus; species Protopterus annectens. The sequence goes on along the minus strand of NC_056728.1, from coordinate 770,749,788 downwards.
CACACACACACACACACACACACACACACACACACACACACACACACACACACACACACACACACACACACACAGCATGCATGTGATTATGCAGGTGGCATGCAGCATTCACACAACACAGACCAGTGAATGCAGACCAGACATTCATAGTGGCAGTATGTACACTGCCCTGGTGGGGACAGTACAACAGGCAGGTGTCATTTAGTAGGCATGCAGTACACACATTCATGGTAGTTTGCATGCATCAGCGTGATACACCGTGTGGCCGCGGGCAAGTTGGGAGTACACATGGCTGCCAACAGTATGTAATGTACACCGCAAACATGTGCGGTATCATGTGGACGTGTGAAGATGGTGTCCCACCGCATGCACCACATCATGATGGCTGTCATGGTGCAGTGTTATGTGTACAGTGTACAGATACAATGTATGTGTAACAGTGATGTCTGTGTAGGCACGCTTGCTGTGAGCTGTGTGCATAGCTGCACGGTGTGGTGCGGGCTCTGTGCCACTGCACAGTAGCAGGACACAGCTATGTGTCTGTGCGATGCGTGACCTGGACGCATTACATTGCCATGTCTGTAAGCCAGTTCAGCTGCTCAGCAGCACATATATGGTGGACATTGGAGGCGCCTGTAGTAGCTGTGGAGAGGAATGTCATGTCACTGGTGTACTACATCAGATGTCCAGGGGGTCCACTACATTGATGAACCCACTATGTGTGTACAGGGTGCAATGGTGAGTACCCACTGTGGATGTGCTGTGTGGCAACATGCCTGTAGGTATCAACCATGGCCTTGTCTGTCTGACTCATTGACAATTGTGTGTGGTAGACATTGTGCACATGGCCCTGTGGTGGCCCATGTGACATACACCCATACTAGTGTGACGTGTCACATTCTCTACGGATATGCTGACAGTGTGTATGTCTGCTATGTTGTGCATAGGTCATATCATGGTGTGACAATGCTGCAGCCAGACATCCACGTGCATGGGACATGGCATGCGCCATGTCACAACGTGTGCACCCAATGCAGGGGCATGGGTCACATTGGTAACACCTGTGCTCTGGCCAGATCACAGCTCACTCTGTGGTACTGTGTCCATACTGCACTGGCATACCAATGCATACTACACATGCAGCCATTGTGTAACACCTACACCATTGTATGCATAGCTGAATGCACGTAACACACCAATTGGTTGTGTGGTGTCATACCACTCTACGGTAACGGGTGTATCTACTGTACATGGGTGGTGTGTATGTCGGGTGGTGCGAGCTGTATACCGTGACGGGGGCACACACAGGTGAGCATGTCATGCCTAGACACATGGGGAATATCAATACAGCAGAACATGCGTTTGACTGGCAACAGACTTACCTGCAACAGACCCTTGGCCTTGCGACACGCCAGACGCATACCTGTAAAGGCATTACACAAAGGTATACACATTAGCCATTACTATCTCCACGGTCAGCACTGTGCATGACACATCATGCATGTGTGTGGTTGCATGTGCTATGCACATGTCTGCTAACACAACATAGCATACAATGGTTTGCATCTTGTGTGGCCATATACCTGGCATGTATTGCTATATCATGTGTTGTACTATGACACCCACACCCACGCCGCCTATCATACAAACATGCAACACTGACTTACCATGCAGCTCCAGGCTCATAGCTCGGGAGACACCCACCTCCACGATGGACGAGGTGGTTCTGCGTGTTGTTCCGTGGGTGTCCCCAGACTGGCCAGGAGCTCCTCCGTAGCTGTGAGTGGGGCTGTGTTGGTGGCCCACGACCTGTCCCACAGTGTTGCCTGCCGATTGCACCGCGACGCTGTCTTGCATGCCGGATCAGGTCTGTGCAGTGCCTGCGGATTTGTTGGTAGCTGCGGTTGGTTCCGCCCACGCTGTTCACCCTCCTGCACAACTCCTCCCACATCTCCTGCCGTTCTTGTGCCTGCTGTGGCACATGGCTAAACAGGGCGTTGTAGTTACTCTGGAGGTATGGTATGATGACCTCCTCCTCCTGTCGGCTAAATGGTGGAAGCCGGAACGTGGCATTATCTGGAAGACATAATGATGGTGGCAGGTCACATTCACACTGCTGTGCTGGCATACTGTTGGAAATGCATTGCTATGACATGTGCGACATCTGCACAGTGATCTGTGAAGGGCATCGTGGCGGTGACACAGCCGATGTTGTGGCTTCACACCATTGAGCACTGGGTGTCACATCATATCTGTGTGCCACCCCATCACACTGTGCACGCACCATGTAGATGTTAGCCTGCCATGGACATGTGTACCTGGCTGCACCTATGTCCATATCAGTTGGCATATGTCCCCATGTGACGTCTGTGCTACTGTTCACCTGTACACTGTGTATATGTCAGTACACATCACGTCTGTGTCCATTGTGAACGCCAGCAGCGGCACTGTACACATACACATGGACACCTGCACATGCATGTGTTGTGCCATGTACTTCCACACAGCACTGTACCGGTGCTGGACAACTTGCCCCAGCTCACCTGTGTTACGTATGTGATAGACATGGAGCAATGTGTAACCATGACACATTGGCAGGAAAGGCCATGCATAGCATGTACACACACATTGTGCAGAGCATCACACAGCACCTGTAACATGACAGGGTGCATCGCCACCACATTACTACTGTGTATGGTTGATAGTGAGAGTGCCTTTTGTCCATTGCACCATGTGGGACTGTGATAGCTCATGCAGCCTTGCTGGTCATCTCTGCATGATATGGCAGGGTATGCCACATACATGGCAATGGGTGTGACCCACTCAGGGGCTGACGGTATTGGCAGGGTGGCTGTCCATTGCTTTTGTCATAGCTGTGTGAAAATGGACATTCCACATGTTTATCACCATGGTGTGGACACTGTCCTCCAGCGAGGTATGCTGTACGCTGCTTGTTGAGGGTGTGTGTGGTGCATGCAGGTATCACACATCCATGCATACACTGTAGCCCTGGCAGGTGCTATGTGCTGGGATGTTGATCGACACAGTGCTGTATGTGTACACACACCGCTATCCCATGCACATGGATATCTGCCTGAACTGATGTGGGTAACACATATGTGTACATACATTGCCCGCTGCCACCCACATGTCTGCTGCTGCACTACACACCGCCATCCCTCCCTGTGTGAATGTGGTGTTGGCCTCAGCAGAGGTATCCATGTATGGGGACATGGATGTTCACATAGCAGGCCCACTGATGGTATCGTCGATCTGACCATACACATATGATGCACCCTCACACATACGACCCATTCATATTGTTGTTCACAATGGTGACACGGCTATATTGCTATGCCGGAGCCATTCACAGACATACATACACAGAGGCATGCACGCCCATCTGTGTCATTGGGCGGGCTATTGGTGTGGTTTGGCACCCAACGTGTTTGACTGCAGGTGGCGCAGACCTACTGTGCACATGTCTACATGGTAGGCCTGTTCTACGGTAGGCATCTGTGATGTGCTGTGCACATCTCATACCTGCACATTTGCTTGTTGTCCATCGGTCCACAGGCCAGTGGTGGGACATACAGGGATGTTGCGGAACATATGTACATGCGACCCTGTACAACTGTGACGCTAGCCTCTCAGATGCTCATGTGTCGTGGACGTGAACACCGTACACACACATGTGGTTGTGGGCCGCCGTCCATACCCATCTCCACCTGTGGGTTGCTATCATCCCACACACTCCTTGTACTGTATGTTCAGGCTATGCAGCTATGTGGGGCTTGTGTGCATACAATACGATACTATGTGCCTTTGCACCCATCACAGACATTGTCACACAGGTACACCGGCAGCCATACACATCGCAGATTGTTGTCAGCATGTCACATGTGGTACACACCTAACACATCTCCTGCGGGACATGGTACTCTGTATGGGCATGTCCAGTAGTGACATACCACAGCTACCCCTACATGACGGCTATGCAGGACATGTCTGTGTACATCTACTGTGACATATACACAAGCAATGCCCCCTACCTACATCACATGGTACTACCTGTGGAGTATGTGTGTCTGCATCCATGCTATGGCCATAGATGACAATTGTACATCTATATGTGCAACATACCTCAGTGGGGTTGTCATGAGCACATGTTCCATGTGTCAATGCATTGTTTGTGTCTGTTGGGCAGTCATTGTTGTGCATGGTTTACATGGCTGACATAGTGTACTGTGTCTGATTCCAGGTACTTCATTGGGCTACCAGCATTGTACATTTCTACAGCACATTCCAGCCATCATGTAGCCAGCTTAGATGACAGTGGGAGGTGTTCCGCCATGTGCACATATGTCACACGGTACAAGGGTGACTGACACACATTGTCGGGACTGGGTTCTGACTGCTGTGGATGTGTGTACCGGTGTTGACAACCATGACTGCACCAGATGGTGTCTTCTGGATGTGTGACATTCACAACAAACACCCACATTCACATAGCAGCACATCGTCCACGACAATTGACATTCCTGCCTGAACACTGTGTACGGTATGTTTGTATGACCACTGCATATATCACTGGTGGCCACCAGCATGGCTGCCTACAACAGCAGTGTGTATCCTGTGCAAACATGGGTTACACCAGTCACACCACACCTGTGCCAGCTGGCCCTGTAGTGGGTGACAGTGCAGTTCCATTCATCATGTAACAGTATACATCGTGCACCAGTATGTTGCAGACATGTGAACGGCTGTGCTACTCAACATATGCACACATGACACATCACCTGGTACACCGTGTCTGCCTTGCCACCTGCTATTGTGACCACCCTGTGATGACATTGTGCGGCCCACATGGACGTGGACATGTGATGGCTCAATGGTGAATTAACCGTCCAGGTGTGTGTCTAGCCAGGTGTCCAGTAGCCACTGGTCTGCATGCAGGGATAGTCTACATTGGCCTACTCTGTCACTGGGACTGTTGACTATGGTCATACTGTTGTTATGCAGGCATGTGCTGTTTGTCCAGTCTGATAGTCGTGTTGAACCACACTACCGTGGCACACATGACGTGTGGACATCTGGCTAAGGTGTGCAGCCCACATGTACATCTTCTCATGCTATGCTGCCTGTGCAGCGGTGTCACATGTCTGCCTCTGGCAGGGCTGTCACAGGTAGGCACAGCATGCAGTGATGTGTGACAATGCTTACACCCTCCACTGTGCTGTACAGTAGCACTGCACACACAGTACAGCACACATGTCATTTATCTACGGTGCCTGGGACCTGCCTCCATGCCCTACATGGCACACCTGCCAGTCCAGATTGTACACAGATCATACCTCCCAGTCACATACCTGGACTGCAACACACACGGGTGGGTGGTTCCCACACCACACCGTGATTTACACACATACTGTATTTTCCCATGACACATTGCATCATAGGTAGTCCATGTTCAGATACCCATGTTTGTGGCCACTACACACATTGTGACACGCGACAGTGCAGACACTGTACACCACAGGTTACATGCCAGTCGGGTTGGCATGCTGTACATTGCACCTGGGACAGTTGCTACTGCTATGTATTGCCAGCAACACGACCTTCCCTAGTATGGACTCCCATACCCACACATGCTTGGCCATGCAGTACGCATAGCTGGGTGACACATTACACGACACATACCATACCTGCACTACCCTCAGCATGCACCAAACCTCCATGTGTCTGTATGCTAGGCCTACACACCTCCCCTCTGTTTGCTGAACATCCATGCTTACCATCCCTGCTAGCCACACCTAAGCACACAACCATAGCAGCATGCATGGTACATACACACTACAGCCGGTATTACTGACATCCACTGACAGAGGTAGTTGAGGGCATGGCACCCTGTCCGATGGACAGTCTATGTGCCTATGCCAACAGTGATCACAGTGCACTTCTGCTACATTTACACACTGGTAGGGACCATGCTATTCCACACTGAGACATGGTGGTGCTGGCATTTTCACAGACGCCACAGTGGTATTCCTGTTCCATGCACACGTGCTGTATGGGCACATGTGCAGGCTGTTGCACGGTAGTTTTGTTCACCTGTGTGTTGTGTGTCACTTGACAGTCATGGTGTGTCCTGCTGGTGCATGACATACTCCACAGCTAGCTACCTACACATGACTGCCAGACATTGCAGTGTGGGCCCTCACGCAGTGTGGTGGTATGTCTCTGCTGTTTGACTACATCCACATTCAATGCAGCATACCACGGTCATGCAGGCATTGACGACACAGATGTTGCTGGCATCCTGCCTGCCAATGGGGTACCTACCAACAATACACACTCTCACTCACTACAGGGTTCCAATCCTTGGCTGGACATTGTATTAACCCTGTGGACACATACATAGTACTGTCATGCACATGTTATGTCTGGGAACACAGTCCCAATGTCACCTCCAACCGTGAGTTGTTGTATCCCGCCAACCTGGCTGTTACATGTCTCTGCAGCAGCACACGACAGTGACTGCTAGCCCATTCATGTACGTTGTGCACCCTGACCACCACACTACCACATCTATCACACTACACATGGATGGTACTGCATTGCACGTATGGGGCTGCATCTCTACACCCATGACTGGGCCATTCAGTATGGCACTGGGCCACATCTTGACATACATGCTTCACACACTCAATGACTACCTGCATGCCTTTCCTGGCACCCTTGTTGGGCTTCTGTGCGCCACAGCACACCACATCCCATGCTGGCCACCTGTCATATTATTGCATGGGTGGTTGGGGTGGTACAGAGGGTATCACATCAGACATGATCCGCTCTTTGCCCTTCAGCACCATTCCACTTTATGCTATTGACAGTGTACACATCCAGCATCACATCGCCCTATGTATCGGCATGTTACGCCATGTGCCTTCTGTACAGTTCACACAGTGGTGCAGGCATATCATGCTGACTACAACATTTCAGGGACGTGTGGCATTGCACGTTCCTCAGACATGTGGCCCCTCATGCTCAGTATTTGCATAACACTACCTGCTGTCACACAGTACTGTACATGCCTACATGTACCACTTCTACATACCTGGCAGCATTCTAGCTCATCCTGCTCATGTTGCTGACACCCATACAGGTGTCAGTGTGGCAGATATATCATGTAGATATCATTGCATCAGTTACATCACACATAGTGCATACACATCACCTTTGCATACTGACAGTCATGCGGTGTGTATCACATGGATACTGTCCCTATACAGGCATATCACGTTGTACATGGTTGATGTACACACACATGGCCCACATGGTGCTGTGGTTGCCATATTACACCATAAGCGTGGGTACACATGTGCAGGACTACACATTTCTGGACCGTATGTCTAGCTGATACCTTGGGTGCCCTTGTACCTGTGCCATACACACATGTACACGCAGGCCGTGTTACAATGACACATGTGTGGTGTACCTTACACAATGGATACAACGTTACATGTCTCAGTATAGTCATGCTGTGCTCTCTACCCAGCTCAGACAGTTGACATATGCAAATGACAGTCATGTAACACATCTGTGCTCACCTGCATGCCACTAACACAGGGGTGTAATGTACTCTGCCATGGGCCATGTTCTCCACAGTACTGATGCATGTAGTACTCCTACATGGTGTTTGCTGTGGGCAGGGGGGTAGTAGCAGTCCTGCATGTGTGCACACATGCCACATTGCTCAGCCCGGCGTCTGTGTGACATCCACAGACTGGACACACACCATGCTGTGGGACATAGGTCCTGTGCACATCCCACAGGGGCACACTGTGTCACTAGTCGTGTGATAGCTGCCTTGCTGGTGGGTGACACACACCCATGGTACCACCACAGCGGACGTATTGTATAGACATGACAGTTGACATCCAGTTCTGCCGTTCAGTGGACACTACCATGGGGGTGTCAGTACTGTGTACATTGCACATGTGTTTACACACGGCCCTGCTGGACATCATTGTGGCACACATTGCACCTGCTATGGAACGTTTGGACATGGTCACTTGCTGTTACCTCCATTTCGTGTACCTATTCTGCTACTACATTGTCCCATATGTGCAGGCCATACATATCTTGTGTATGTATATAACATTAGCCCATCGCTCCATCATGCATGCTATGCCTGTGATACTGTCTATGATTTGTGAACATATCCATCATGCCAGCTTTGCATTACACATAATTGACATAGTCGCCCCTACTGCGTGGGATAGGTACACGTCGTGCGCACATTCCGTATGACATCGACGGTATATGCCCATGCACATGTGTGCTGTGACACTATACATAAATGTCCTATCCTTTGCTGTGGCACTTCAGTGTTGGATATCCACTGCCAACATCGGCGTGGGTGGTGGCATTGTTCTGTGTTTGCAACCCCTATGGCAGACCTGGTGTAGGGTTACCACCTGTGCCTCTTTGCAAGGGACAGTCCCTCCTTGGGCAGTTGTGTCCTGACAAATGTATCACAAATGGCAAATGTCCTGAGATTGTGGGACATCACTATATCCCATTCTTATGTAAGAGTTGCATAACATACTTATTTATGTATGTACATTCCTAACTGTTACAAGACACACAATAAGCAACTGAACTGCTACAAGACTACACATTTCATTATGCAAAAGAGTAGAGTTCTAACCTTTGTACTGACCATGGGTATGTGTCCACCTGTAACATCTGAAGTGTGTCCCGACGATTTCCCACTTTGGCCTTTTGAAAGGGTGGCAAGCCGCCCCTGGGGTTATCGCGGGTGTTTACATGTTGTCCCACTGCTGTGCACACGTTGTCCACAGTTGTTGGTATGCTGCGCGCTTTAGCATTACATATCCAACCTTCGCCTCTCTGCCTGATGGACAGGTATCTTTACCTACACACACCGTTCACATACTGTACAGATTCGTCATACGTATCGTGCGTTACACACCAGTACATGTCGTGGGTTCGACATACCTTTCCGGCCTTTTGTTTTGATTTCGTCTCTATTCCCTTTTTCTTTGTCTACTTTGTCTGCGTTCGGTATGAACATACGGTTTGAATATCCAGGGGGTCTTCCTTATATTCGTCGACGCCTGATGCATGTGGGTTAATCAGGCCAATAGCTGTTCCTCGGTGTGTACTTATGCGCATATCAGCGGTGATCCCCCTTCCTTTCGTTCGTTGCGTCGGCACTAGGCCATGGTTCTTTCCTCGTGTGGCGTTGGTTATTTGCAATACCTTCGTGAGGATGGTATGTATTGTATCATGTTTGTGTGACTGCATCCGCTATGTGTGTTGTCGGGTACATTTCGCTGTGGTGTTAGCCGTGGATTGTGTGTGTTGGGTATGGTATTGTGTTCGACATGTGGGTCCCCGTGTCCTGGCGGCGTCTGTCGATGGCGTTGTGCATTCAAATGTGTTACATGGCTGTTATTTTCCTGTACATAGCGAATGCATGGATGCATGAGCCGCTGCTAGTGTTTCCCAGGAGCTTGTTGTGGGTATGCCGCTGTCATTCACTGCCTGTATGTGTTTGCTACTGTTTTAGCTGTTATCCCTTTGATATGTGCAATGGGGTATATCTGCGGATGTGGGTGACGGGTACGCGGTGTGAGTCTTGCATTTATACATACCAGATATGCTTGTGTGTGTGCTCCATCCGTGCTTGGGGAGCTGCGGGTTACCTGTGTGTTGTTCCGGGAATGTTTGTTTTGTTGATGTCGTCTGCTGTCGGTATCGCCTGCATGTGTGCTTCCTGCACGTATTCCTCCTTCACATCGGTTATATATCTGCGGATGTTCGTCCGTGCCTACCATCCATTGGCATTTTGTCGCTGATAGTTACGGTGATTGTGGTCCTATACTTGGGGCGGACTGTATGCTACCGGTAGCCTCCTATTCGTGTGCCGCTTGCTTACGTCACGGTCGTGGAACACACCGCGGTATTTACCGGACCGTGACTGTTCACGATCGGTGCCGGATGGCACATTCGTATTTTCGCCGTACATGCCTGATGCTGTGTAACGCGTTGCCGACGGACCGTGGAGTGTACGTTATGGCCCCATACCTACGGTCATGGTTTGTACATGCGTCCTTTGCATCTCCTGTTTGCTATGGCCCTGTGGTACACTTTGGGACATTGCGCTTTGCATCATTTTACGCCGCCACGTGCATAGCCACTTAGGAGATGTCGGTACTACTTTGTGGGTACTGCTGTACATACGCCTATGGTTCCTGTACTGTATGCCTCGCCTGTTATTACACTCCGGCTGTGACATGTCACCTTCATACACAGTTTACACTGGCACACACATTACACACACACAGCGGAACACACGACAACCTCACCTCACACATACACATATTGCCGCCATGGCTGTCAACCTTCTATTTCCGGAGTGGGGAACACACACAGTAGTAATGTGAAACACATGGGCATAATGTGGAACACATAGTAATGGCATAGTGACAACTTCAGCTAAGTAGGTCATAGGTTGATTATGATATGCTGATTTACTTACAGTGAAGAACCTTTACTAACTTACTATGAGTACATTCTATTTACCAGGATGTCATTTATATACATTCCTAACAATGGTTGTTTGAGAGACATTTTCAATGTGGAACTTGGAGGAACTGCGAGGAACATGCACTGTTTTACACACCAGATGAGGTACGTTCCTCATAATGTACACTTCACTGGTATGCTTTCCGCTTTCGCACCGACGGTTGGACACAATACCTACGTTACGCACGCCGGTGGCGGCGTGTATCTCCGCACTCATGTCCTATGGATATGACACGCATATGTAGGGTTGCCACCTTTTCAAATGGCCAAGGTGGGACATTTTTAGTAGGTACGTCAGGTTTTGCATGCCAACACATACCCACGGCCAGTACAGAGGACAGCGATTCACTTTTTTGACGGAATACAAAGCTGTAGCATTACAGTTGCTTATTCTGTTTATTATCATATTTAGATGTTTCTTCTACAAAATAACTGTTTTCTGCAACTAATAAAGTAATTATGGGAAATGGTTTTGTCCTACAATCTCAGGACATTTGCCATTTTGTCATTGTTTTTGCAGGACACAACTGCCCAAAGGTGGACTGTCCCTCACAACGTGGGACAGGTGGTGACCCTACACATATCCCGTTACTGTACCGTGGATCGGTGACCATCCCGACATCGCGGATATGTATTGCTGCAGGTTAACATTTCCATGGCTGGCGTTACCTGCCCTGCCCACCCTCCAGGATGATCGGGTTGTCGGTCACTATGTTTAATATGTGGTGATTTTGCGTCTTACTTATCTGTGACCTTGCATCCCTGGGTTCCATATTACCCTGTTGTCCTTTCTATCTGTGTATGCGTACATATATTTCTACATGTGTACTGATATGTATTTCCGTATCTGTGTATGCAAATGCGTACATGTGGTCGACTTGCGGCGATAGTGGCAGCATATGGCTACGCCGTGTGCTGTTGAACCGGCGTGCATTGAGGTGTTGGCGTTCCATGCTCTGCTGACTATTGGGTGTGCAGTGTTTGGCCGGTGCCTTTGTTGGAGTCACACATACGTCCGCATACGGTACACATTACGGGCGGACATGTTTGTGTGGCGTCCATTTTACTGTGTGTGCAGGTCAGGAGGTGTCAGTCCATGGGGCCTACACTGTCAAAGTATGTGCTATGCGTAGGCATATTGGGTACGCCTCTGTCTACCTACTGGGGCTGGCTCAGTGTGTCCATGGCGCACGCCCTGTGCCTGTGCTTGCCCTGGCAGTTGTGGCGGGCTTGGTGGCCCTCCGGCATTATGTCCCTGCAGCAGCTGTTTCCGCAGAATCATATTGTGTAGCATACAACATACTATGAATATGTGGGCACTTGTGCCTGGAGAGTACTGCAAGGCTCCACCGGATGTATCCAAGCACCGGAACCGTGATTTCAAGATCCCGAACACACGCTCTATGATTATTCTCGTTTGCGCGTGTGCCTCATTATGGCGTTCTTGCATGTGTGTGTGTGCATTTCTGATGGGTGTCATCAACCACGGCTCCAGTGCGTAGCCAGCATCCCCACAAGGTGACCTTGTGTGATGTCCCCACTGGCGAATACCTGATACAGCTGTGAGGCATGCCAGATATGGGAGTCGTGGTAGCTTCCAGGGCTGCCAGCACACACATCCATGATAATGCCCTGCGCATTGCACATGACCTGGCAATTGATGGAGGGGTATCCCTTGCGGTTTATGTAGCGTCTACCCTGCTCCCCAGGTGGTGACTTGATTTCTATGTGCGTACAGTCTATCGCACCCAGGACCTCCGGGTATTGTGCCACACGGTGGAAAGGGCGCATATTGCTAGCCAACTCCTCCTGAGATGTGGGGAACTTTATGTGCTCATGGGCATGTGGTAACATGGCATCCAGGAACTGGTGTAGTACCCTGGATGCTGATGCCTGTGAGATGCCCATTATGTCCCCGGTGGGCCTTTGAAAGGTACCTGTAGCCAGTATTCGCAAGCTCACACATACCTTTGTGTCCACTGGGATGGGCTCCCCTCTGTTGTCTCTTGTTCTCAGGCGCGGCCGGCACAGCTCCACTATTTGCTGTAACGTGTCCCTGTCCACCCTGTAGCGCTCTACTATCTCCAGGTCTCGCAGCCCCTGGTAGGTCACCCTTGGTCTGAACACTCTCCTTCTCCTGTGAGGCCTACGGTAGTTGTCGGCACCACCCTCCGCAACTCCGTCTGTCTCTGCCACATACCTATGCATCACGGCCACGGCGGCACCCAGCATATACATGTTAAAAGTTCCCGTCTGTTTACACCCTACGGTGCGGCGTTTGGGAAATCGCGCTGTGTGTTGTGCGCATTCACATTTATTACTGTTGTGCTGTATACCGGTGATGTCATTGGGTGTGTCTGTGCGGCCCTATCCATGGATTATTTCCGTGGTTTTACGCTTGCAGCTGCAACGGTACTGCCTGTAGTGTAACATTACAGTTGCCTGCATTGCCTTCGCCTGGCATCTTACATTACTGCATCCTGCACGCACATGGCATATGATGCATTTTATCTGCGGCCGCAGTTATGCTACCTCTGTACTTGGCTGTGCTATTTCGGTTCTTTGCTCTTTGCATTTCTACTACATCCCCTATTATCTTTGCTCTCATATGCCTCCCCTTTCCCGTTCTGCAGCAGTCTGCATGCAGACTTATCAGCTGCCGCGTTTGCCCTTCCTGCATTGATTGGTGTTAATTGCTCGTTACGGATACATTTACACTGCTTCCGCATTTCCTCGTATTCTCCGCATTACCTTCCTATATCCCTGGTTGTTGCCGGTGAGGCCGTCACACATGACTGGTTTCGGGAACGTAGTCGTCCTCGTGCACATGCATTTGTACGCGCATTCTGTACTGTCAGCGCATCTATTTCCTAACACGCCAGTCATGATGCTGTAATGTGCATTGTACAGCCCAGATTTGCTGTCCTCCAATATCCTTCCTCCTACAGTGGCACACCCCTGTGTGGTTGACATGTATCTCGTGTAGGCCACTCCTCGGTGTAGTACCGCTACACCGTTTGCTCCATCCTTACGCTGGCGCTTTTTTGCGATTCACTATTATCTGCCTCATTTGCATGGAAGTGACTACTAGTACCTGGTTTCGGCGACGACACCGCCTCCACTCCTTGACAACCATTGCGCTGGGGTTGCAGCTTTACATACATACTATGGTGTGTGGTGGCTGTGCAGCTGATTTGTGTTCTAATGCTCTTTTCGGACATTATCATATTATTTCATTGCTTTACAACTTCTGTGCACACATCCCGGGGGTCTGCTGTTCTTTCTACGTACGTGCCATTTATGTCATTTTTTACATTTTGTGCATATTTTCTTTGGACATTCTCGGTGCCTTTCCACATTGGCATATTGCACCTATATGATACCTGACTTTGACAGCCTTCCGTTACTCCTCCGGTATGTTTGGGTAAATGTAAACCGTTTTTTTGGTTTACATTGCTGTGCCCTTACGCTATGCCTGCGCCACTTTGTGGATCGCTATTGCCCTCATTTGCATGGTGCAATACCGCACACAGTGTGTTTTGCATACCCGCGGGGGGGGACCCCGGGCGCACGCCGGTAGTGCACGTGGAATTCATTCATACCTGAATCGCTAAGCAGCCATATTTGGCGTTATAACACCGACGCTATGCTGGCGCCTGGCGCAAGGTTCATGAATCCCGGGGATTATCTCTTTTTTATAACTGGTCAGTATCATATATGTACTTGCTACATATGCTAACTTACCTAGTAAAATAGAGTTTGTCAGATATATTTTTTTCTTGTATGATAACTTATATAACTTCCAAAATATGCATATATGTCTTATTTCTTGAATAATCTTCTCCCATTGTTTTTTAATATATTCATTTTTTCCAAATAATGTTTCTACTATATCCATAGGCCCTCTATTAAACTATATTCTCCTATGTTCCCCTGTGAACTCAAAACCTTTACTTTTTTTCTTTATTTACACAGAAGCCAACTGTTTCATTAACTTTTTGATTGTCTCTTCCATCCCGTCTTTATTTTTTGTAATTAATACTATGTTGTCTGCATAAGTAAATGTTATTGGTAGTCATATTTCCTTCATTATGTTCTATTCTGCCATATTTAATGTTCTACTTATTTTATTGACAATTACTGCAGTGGTGGTGCTGAGGTAGCATTGTCACCTCACAGTAAGACGTTGTCCTGTTCGATTCTCAGCTAGAATGTCTTCTGTGTGGAGATATGCGTGAATGGGCATACCTTCATTAAAGGTTGTGCGTCAGGGCTGGCAACTTGGTACATAAAAATCTACTGCCAATCATTAGCGGATCAGAGTTCCGCTGTGGCGACCCCTAACCGGGAAAAGCCGAAAGACACAACAACATTCATAACTAAAGCAAATATGATACTGCATGCTGGGCATCCTTGTTTTATTCCACATCCTATTTTAATTTTCAAATCCAACAGCACACAACACGGTTTCCATCCACATCACAGCACTACCACAGCCCTTTTATCTTTCACTAATTATATAAACCTTCACAGGAATGATAACAAATATGTATCAGACATTTTCCTAGACCTCTCAAAAGCATTTGATATGGTCTCCCACTCCATTCTACTAGACTCACTAACATCATTATTCTTTACCTCCTCTACTATAGCCTGGTTCAGAAGCTACTTGTCTGACAGGCAACAATCAGTCCAGTGGAAAGGAACTCTGTCTACACAACTTCCAGCCACCATAGGTGTCCCACAGGGCTCTATACTGGGCCAGCAATTGTTCTCTATTTTCACAAATAACCTCAAATGCTCTACACAACATGCCACACTCATACAATATGCAGATGATTCAACTCTGATCTGCTCCGCCTCATCTCCCACCACCCTACATACACTCACTCAAGATACCTTTATCTCAGTAGAAAAATGGATATCTGGGATCCAACTAATTCTAAATCCCAAAAAGACAAAACTGCTACTATTTACCCCTAATAGATAAAAACCCTCTCCTTTACCATAACATCTAATGACGGCACCACCATCTCCCCTTCTAACCACACCAAACTTCTGGGCATTGAAATAGACAATAATCTCCACTTTGATGTTCACATCTCACATACCATAAAACTAGTACACAAAAACTAGGCTCCCTATACAAGCATAAGTCCTTTCTCTCACAAAAAGCAAGAGTCACTCTTGCACAAAGCCACCTCCTCTCAACTCTATTATATGCAGCACCAATCTTTACCCAAATCAGACAATGTGACCTAGACAAACTAGAATCATGCTACAATAAAATAGCCAAGTTTGCTACTAACTCAACCTATAGAACCCATCACTGTGCTGCACTAAAAGAACTAAAATGGCTTGAGCTACCACAGCTACTTAACTATCACCAGCTGGGCACAGCCTACAATATTCTCAAATATCCTGGTAAAAACCCTCATTATCCAACCTACTTACTATCTATACTACAAACCGATACCTAAGATCCAGTGAAAAATCTCTCCTCTCCATCACCAATGCTAACAATAATGCAGGGAAAGCACTCTACTCCCACACCGTTGCCAGAAATTGGAACTCTCTTCCCCTATCTGTGTCCACTGCCCCCTCCACATCCATATTCAAAAACTCCCTCAAATCGCACCTTCTTAGTACATGGTTATGCCCTTGTATCATATAACCCTACCCATACTACTATTAACTCCCCAAATTCCTCTCTGATCACATGCTGGAGCTCTGATCCCCTGTAGGCTTGGTCATCTGAAAGGGTACTTTTAACTGTAGAATCTTACTTGTTATATTTTCTTTTCTTACCAAAGTATGACTGACATTGTTTTTTTACCCATGTTCTATATCTTTTACCTGGAGTGTTTTTATTAATTCTTGTTATATTACTATGCTCAGCATACATGATGTAACCTGTTTTGTGTATTATGCTGGATGTACTGTATTTGTATAACTTGATGTTGGAGCTTTTCTCCCCGGGCCTCCGCTGAAAATGAACCTGGTCCAGTCGGAATTTCCCAGTTAACAAATGTAAAATAAAATAAATAAATAAATAAATAAATTTCCTCATTTAGCCATCCATTTAAAATTATTCTTATGTTATTTCTTTCATGTATAGATCTAATTAATTATCCTATCACTTATGTTGTATGCCCCTAATATGTCCCATAAAGCTTCATATTGTATTTTATCAAACTTCTTACTTAGCTCTCTTATAATAATTTTAGCTTCTACTTTTTAATTACAGTATTATCTACTACTTCTTTTACTATCCATAATAATTCTTGACTTCCTTTCCCTTTTCTACCAAAGATTGTTTGTTCAAGCAACTTATCTACTTTATTTGTTAGTCTTTTAGCTATTATTCTCATAAATGTGTTATAATCTGCATTATTTAATACTACTGGCCTCCATTTTTTTTAAAATATCATCTTTATCTCCTTTTTTCCATATATGTTTCGTAATTCCCATACATATATGTTTATGTAATATACCTTTCCTTAACCATTCATTTAGCATCTCCACAATAGGATTTTTTGCCAGTATTCCATATCATTGTACATATAATATTCAGTACCATCCAGGGTTGCCAGATTTGGTATCGGCAAGGTAGGGACGAAAAAAAAAGTGAAGAGCAAAAAAAAAAAAGGTCTTTAATCTTTAATGCAGAACACAGTTCCACATTAAAGATCTGCACTAAACACGATGGAGCTTCTCGTGTTTAATGCAGAACATTGCAGTTCCGCATTCAACAGAAGTAGCTCCGTGTTTAGCGATTTTTGATTAGCTCAGATCGACATACGGGTTAAATCGCTAAACACGGAGCTACTTCTGTTTAATGCGGAACACAAGAAGCTCCGTGTTTAGCGATTTTTGATTGGCCTGTATGCCAGGTATACAGACCAATCAAAAAAAAAAAAAAACAAAGTGGAGGCTGGCCAGGATTTAAACCGGCAGGGCAGGACTCGGGATCAGGCTGCTGATCTCGGGACAGTCCCGCCCAAATAGGGACGTCTGGCAACCCTGGTACCATCCAATCCTGTGGTGGTATCCATATTAATGTATTTTAATGATTCATTTAGTCCTTTTATACTTATACTTTTTCTTGATTCGCATTATCTTCTTCACTTCGTTTTTTAGCTATGCATTTTCTGTTTTACTTTCATCACCTTTTTACAAAATTCAGTTCTATATGCTTTTAAATCACCTTGTATACTCCTTACTGTGTTATTATTTTTTTCATTGTTCTTTAATTCTCCTATTTTTGTTTTCTTTCATTAATTTGCTCAAGTAGGAGGCTACTTCATCTTTTCTTATAAACAATATATTTGTTTATACAACAATCTTGTACTATTTTCTTGGTGTATATTATATATTTCTTTTTCTTTCTCAGGAAAGATTCTTTTATCTCTTATTATTTCCCTAAACACTTCTTGACTCAATCATGTATATATTAATTTCTCTATTCTTCTGTTTTCATTTTGGTCTTCCAAAAACATTTTTTATATTTTTCCTTAAAACTTATCCACCAACCTGTGCAAGTTCCATAAAATATTCTAATACCTATATGATCTTTCCATAATTTGTTTAATTTTTTTCTATTGCCTTTGTCTTTTTCATTAAGCCTTTTAATGCCTTTACCTATTTTTATGTATCCTTATTTCTCATATACCTCTATCCATATAGCTATATGAAAAAATTTCTCTTTATCCCTTTTTTTGCAATATTTTAAACTATCTGATACTAAGTAGTCAGTTTCATTATTAATTTCTCCTCTTCTATAAGGCCAATGTTTATTAACTCATATGTATAACTATAAATTTAACATCATTGTTATTTTTCTTTCATATTCTTTTATTGCTATTAAAGTCTCCCAGTAATATTATCTCCATATTAACACCTAAATAATTTAGAATTTTCTTAAACATTATTTCTTATTCTTTCTTTGTAACATATGCATATAAAGCAATAATTCTGTAAACCTTTGTTGTTCATCTTGGTCTAGTACCATTATTCTTCCTAATTCAACTGCTGTGAAATTAGAATTGTAATGTTTTCTTTACATAATCTACCTATTCTTGAATGTACGTCTTTTCCCATATTCCAGTAATTGTTCCATCCCATAGAATTTCACTTTGTAATCTTTCTTCTTCTGTCAGAATCCAGTGTCTTCTAAAGTATAATAATACGCATGTCCATTGAAGCACACTGTTCTAAAATACCGATTCTTCTGTTGGTGGTCTTCATACTATCCACGTTTAAATCTAAACCCTTCAGCTTTTAAATGATATTGTTGCTTCTATCTTATCCTTTACCCTTTTTTATTATCTTTCACAGCTACACTTTTAAATTTTCTTTTCCTCTCTTTTACCATTTTTCCCTGTGGAATTTTTACTTCCCTCACTACTTGCCAATTTCCGTCGCTATGGGTATAGGGAAAAACATTGTTATTAATATTGCTGGTGTTAATGTTATAAAATGGTGTATGAGCATCTGTACCATATTAAGACCTGTAATTTGAACAATGCACTTCACATACATTCTATTATATGTAATAATTTCATGAATTTCAAATTTGCAGTTTTAAGAGAAGGTTACAATTAACCCTAGAGGTGGGGTGTGGGAATCCCAACTGGAATATAGGGAATTATTATGGCAGTTAAAACTTGATGCTGTGAACCCACCTGGGTTAAATAAAACTGTATCAATACTGCCTGTGCTTAATATGTATATATATATATATATATATATATATATATACATAGGGGGCTACCTCTGTTCTTCAAAAACACACTTTACCAAAGAACAGAAAGCTGAACCCACTTTAGCAAAAGTGCACTTAAACGATGGTTCCTCCTAAAATAGGTGACTTTTAGAGACATGGTGCATTACACTTAATAAATAATAACAATAATTAGTTGTAGACTTCCTTTACTTCAGAAAATGTGTATTAATTCACTTTTCTTATTCTGTAAATATCTTGCATTAATAGTAGTAATGTTTTAAGTGTCTCTGATTGGCTGTAATTATTTTTGGATGTGTCCCTGAATTGTTGAGAGTATGGATGGTGATTGGCTGATGACTTTTGGAAAAGGTGGTGAATTACACTTAGTAAATAATGACAACAATTAGAGTTACAGACTTGTTTTACTTCAGAAAATGGATATTAATTCATGTTTTCTAATCCTGTCAATGTCTCAAGTTAAAAATACTAATATTTTAAAAGTGTCCCTGATTGTCCCTAATAATTTTTTGATTTGGCCCTGATTTGTTGAGAGCTATGAATGGTGATTGCTGAATACAAAAAGCAAAGCTGAAAGTTACGATAAACAGACAAGCACGGTGTGGGTATGCAACACTAATTGAAGAATTTACTTTGGATGGTTATACCTTACATGTTTTGTATGAAATGAGCCCCTTCACCCTATACTTAGACACTTTTTAGTGCTACTCTATACACTACTTGACTGTGAATCCCAGCATATGCCTCTCTTCATTCATTTACTTGCCAGGTGCATTTTAAATATCGCAAGAAAAGTGAGGCTTACTGTTCCAAAGTGAGGCTTACTATTACTTATGTTAAATCTGTTGGCAGTGTCGTTTTTTTGTTTGTTTTGTTGATAAATTTCTCTCACTGATTTTGCTGTGAAACTTGAAATAAAAGGTTTAAAATTCAACTCTTTGTAGTCTGGAAAAATAAAAACTGGCTTGAATAGCATTTTATGGTAATTGGAGTGAGACAGCCAAATAGTGGGATATTAGTATGGTGGGGTAGGGGGTAGACACAGGGATGGGTCCTGCCTAGGACCTCATTTGATCACGGTCCAGTTCTGGCTTCTCCTTAATGAAGATGTTAGGTATTTCACTATGGAAACATCACATTTTAAAGCATTAAGCCCCAAGAAGCTGCCTATGCATGGTAAACACTGAAGAGCTATCGGTAGTATTTCCTTTGACAGCACTGGACCGTGCTGTAGGTTCTTATCATTTCTGGTGCACCTGTACATGACAGCATGTGATCAGTGCCCTTTCATGTTAATGATATACTCTCTCTGTTTCCATTGAATGAGTCTGTAGATGTGCTGTCACTTTTTTCTTTACAGTGATACTGTCTTTGGAGGTCTTGACTTCCTTTTTCTGGCACTTCAACTTCATGGAGGTCTAAGTTTCCTTATCCAGTCCTTCACTTGTTTCATTTCTGTATTTTTATGTTTTTATTTTGTAATTGGAAGCAGTCTGATCACCTGCTGCATCCCTAAAAACCACCTGTCCCCTTTTGATAAAATATCAAAAGCCCCTCTGCATTTTGTTAAGAGGGTAAACCCAGGAGATAGGCCGGCTACTTAAAGCTTGCTGGGGAGAAGATGGATAAGATCAAGACACAGTGCTATCCTTAGTGCCATGCTGGGGAATTTTTAGCATTAAGCCTAACAGCCTTCCTCATTGTGGTCTTGTGTATTACCAAGGTGAGGACTTGAAGTATCCAAGCCTTTGATACTTCCACATGTTATGGGCAGGAAGACTTTGTTAGCCATTCTATGCAAAGATATGTGTCCTGTGTTCCTGGTGCACTCCATATAGGTATTAATAATGCAGCTGATTGGCTGCCTTCCTCCCTCCCCACACAGCATGGATAGCTCTGTATTGGCTACACATTTCCATGCTTTTCAGTTGGCTCCTCCTTAATTCATATTGCTGGGTAATCACTGGTTGTTTGGAACATGGTCAGGGCTTTATCCTTGTGTTGAGTCAAAATTATCTTGAATTTTGATTCACTAACATAAAACTAATTTAGCTTCCTAAATGTTAAGTATTTCATTTTATCCTGAATCGCTGGACATTTTTTTCAATGGGAACATTTTTCACCCAGAGTAATTCATTTTACTTTCATGAATATTCACTAATGCTGCTGCATTTCCTATTTTGCAGGTACCTGAAATGCTCATGCAAAATATTTTGTGGCCCTTTTAATGGGGGAGGGGGTACTGAAGAAATTACAGTCCCTTTGCATCAGTGTCTGTGTTTTATCCTTTCAGTGTTCATAGCCAGTTAGAGAGAGTTTATAAAACCGGGTGGTAAATTGCCCACTACTTATTCTCCAGGTCAGATAATGAATGTTGTCCACGAGTAATTGATGTTTATGAGTGCAAACAACTGTGCACTGAGACTCATTCACATCTACCAAACATAAGCAACATAGATGTTAAAACTAAGGTATTTTCTGAATGTTGTACATTTGTCAGTATGCTTGTAAGCACTGTTTAGTCTTTGTGTAGTTATTGGGGCTGTAATATGCAAGTACTCATTAACAAGTTTCCATTCTTTTATTTTGAAGGGCGTAGTCTGAACATCACAGAAATTGTGACCATTGGCATTGTGGCTGCATTAGTAGTGGTTGCACTCATTTTTGCTACTACGAGTTGTGTTGTGCGTGCACAAAAACACTCTGATGACAAGATAAGACAGCCTCTTTTGACGGATCATTACCAGTCCTATACAGAAGACCCAGAGGAACTGCACAGCGGAAAGCAATCAGTTGTTTAAATAGTTGTTTTACAACCCTGTCTTATTTTACATTAGATTTTATTTTCTGTATGTAAACTTCTTTACCCTCATGAACTGTATATAAAAAAAATCTATCAATGTGTAGGTTTTTTTGTGGCTTATTTCACTGTTTGAAAAGCTTTGTCTGTCTCTTACTAAGGCTATGTAACACTGTGGACTTCAGATAGTAGTAGTTGTATAAAAACTGGTTTTCTTTGTAGTGCATCTAAAGATGAAAAGGACATTAATATATTAAATTATAGCAAGTCAAAGAAAAACGTGGTGTTTGTCTTAAAAATGAGTGCATTTGATAGATGCTAGACCACTGGAGTTACTCAGAGATGAACTTTTTGACACTGACATTTGGAAGCAACCAGAATAACAGACATTGCTTTAGCAGTCCCTAACTGGTTACGCCCACCCCCTGCATACTAATGCATCATCATTGATGAGAGTAATTCAAAGGTAGATCTCCTGCCCATCATTTCTCCAGTCCTAAGAGCTAGTCCATCTTACAGCAAGTTTAACCCTTTAAGTATTGGTGATGAGGTCTGTGCACATGTTGGCTATGCCAGAAGATCTGGCATTGAAATAACCCATTCTCACCTTTTTTGTTTTGTATTTAAATGCTAAAAGTTTTCATTCTCTGAAAACGTGGAGTAGATATTATTTCAGTGAATGTGCTAATGAAATAATTGCTAGAATGTTTAAAAACATGACCCCAGAATTAACCCTAGATGTAAGACTGCATGTTTATAAGACTCATTATGTGTGTCATTAGCACTGACATCAGTTGGTCTAGATGCAACTGTTAATGCTTATATGTGATTTACACCCATTCAGCTGTGATCACTTGGTGTGATCAGATCTCTGAGCTGGGATGTTTTTCTGTATTGCAGGTGTTTTCAGATCTGTGTAATCATGTCTTGCAAGAGTGCTTCACAACTATACCCATTATACCTATTACAATGGACAACCTTTTCAATGTTTTCTTAAGAATAAACTGTAAATTGTGTAGAACAAATAGGAAAGGCTGAGTCTACATTCTGAGTGTTGTGTAAGATGACTTTGTTGTGTGATTCAGTAAAGCCCCATCACTATGTCCATTTTTTATAGCGGGGCTTCAGATCTGTATGTGTAGCATAGTAGGAAAGGGAGCTTCAGTCATTTTCACAAGGTCAGAAGAGAGAAAGCAAACGACATTACCAAACTGGTAGAACAAGTAGAGTTATTTGCAAGTTGGCCAAAGAATCCATGATGACATGCAATATTCTATAGCAAAAAAAAAAACGTAAACGCAGTAGGCACTATCTGAACTTTCTGCATGTTCACTATTAAAATTTTCCTCGGTGTTCACACCACAGAAGCATTTCTATAGGTGAGTCACTTATACACACATGCTTGGGTTAAAGCAGCAAATGCCATTAAAAAGGTCTCTCTATGGAATAAAGGCATATGAGCTGTGTGACACAAGATCAACAGTGTAGAAGATTGTGAAAAGGTACTTTTTATAAAGGAAGGTTTAATATCATGGGCATACTGTGGTCATAGCAGTGAAGCCCATGGTAGGGATAATCGCAAGTAAGATTGTGATACTCTTTCTGGAAAAGGCCATTATATTAATTGACAGATATTATCCCACTGCTAAACCTGTCCGCTGCCAACAGCACCTAGAGTTAGAGTTCGGTGAAAGTCTAGTCTCGACAAAGACAGGTATGCAACCAAACTCTAAGAGGCAAGTTTATCTGTTGAAGACAACATCTCCTATGTTGCTGAGGACTGCCAAGCAGTGCAAGCAATAATGTGATTTCCAGACTTCCCAAAAAGTGCATGGGCTTATCATATACAGGAGTCAAGTCATAAAATATAAGAAAGACTATGGTGTGGGAATTGGGGGAGTGGAATATGATGACCTGAGGGGCAGGATCAGAGATGAGTCATGAGTCTGGGGCAAACTGAGGGATAAGATAAGCTATGGAAATGGGTCAAGGTACAGTAGTTGGGGTCATGGGCCAAGGTTTGAGAAATTGACAAAAAGAAGAGGCCAATCTGGCTGCTCAGGAAAGTGAGGTTGGTGGTTAGGACAAAAGACAGGACTATGTAAGTGATGGAAGAAAATCTTTGTCAGGTATACCGCAGAAAGAAGGAAGGAAGACAGGCTTGTCTGAGATGAGCAAAGATAGGAGGGAGATCTTAGAAGACTGAAAAAGCAGAAGTACTGATTAATATTTTGCTTCAGTGTTTATAATGGAGAGGATGCTATGCTAGGATGAAGGCAGGGCAGAACAGTGAAAAGGCACTAGTATACAACGGGAGGAAGCTGAGAAGGGAATTTTGTTTTGTTGAGGGAGAGAAAATCACAGGACCAAATAGAGTATCTCCAAAGGCCCTTAGGAATCTCTGGTCAGCATGCAGGTAAATCTCCTGACTGAGTTTTTCAGCATATCAGTGGCCATTGTAGAAGTTCATGAGGACTTCAAAACAGCAAATGTAGTGGTCCTATTCATGGAGGAGTATTTAATTCCAATAATTTTATAAGCCTGCAAGCCAAACAGCAGCGGCGGGAGGAGGGGGGGGGGTCAAGCTAGATGGTTATTTAGTTAGTTAACTTATAATAATGCAAACTGAATGCAATGCACAGCATAAATATTGGGTATATTAAGTGCAATATTAGCAAATAGCTGTAATGCAACAAAACAATATATTGTCTTGCAAATCAGTTCATATATCTTGCCTATTGCAGTGTAAGTAAACACAAGATTGGCTAAAATTGGCTAAAATGTTGGTGTCATTCAAAGGGGATCCAGTGTCTGTCATCCTGGGATGACATGCTCGACAAGCCACGTTGCTTCGCTAGGGACAGCTTGCACCTGTCACCACTGGGCTTTCGGATATTGGCAAAGGCTCTTGCCACTCCCATAGTGCCTTTTTTAGGCAAGGCTCAAAAGTCAAACCCACCCCCATAGACAGCACAAGGAACAAGAAACTAAGGGTAATGCTGCTTAACGCCAGAAGTCTTAACCTCAAGATGCACGCACTCAAAGCTCTCCTCAATATGGAGAACATCGATATCTGTGCAGTGACAGAAACCTGGTTCAAGGCTCCAGAGAGCACCCCAGCACTACCAGGCTATACCTCATATCATGCTTTTCGGCCCCAAAACCCAGACCGAACCACAAAAGGAGGAGGAGTTTCCATATTTATCAAGGATATCCACACCTCCAGGTTAGTGGCATTGCACGAAGTATCGGAGACCATCCATGTGCAACTAACAGTGGGCAAGACTGCTTTTCAGTTTATAGCATCCTACAGACCACCCTCTCAAAGTCAGGAATCCCACTCTGCTTTCCTGAAAACATTGGAGAACATGAAGATCTCTCCAAACACCATTATATTGGGCGACTTCAACTACCCAAACATTGACTGGGAGCACTACTCAAGCCTCAGCACCTTAGCCCAAAGGTTCCTGGAAATTATAAACTCAAATGCTATGGAACAACTAGTCACCACTCCCACAAGAGGGGACAACATACTAGACCTGATCATTACCAACATGGGGACTCTATGCTCCACACCAGAAGTATATCCCTCATTGGTAAGATCAGACCATAAATTAATTTCACTGGATGTCCACATCCCGACCCCACCCCCAGCCCAGAAAACCACAGTGAAAAACTTCTCAAAACCGAACTTCTCACTTCTCAAAACTGAAGTGGAATCCTTCAAGGCCCCAGTGCCAGTGGAAACTACGGCCCAAACTGCAGAATCCTATATAAACACATTCTACGGACATCTCCAGGAATGCATGGATCATGCTATCCCAAACAAAACCAAGACCCAATCATCCAAAGGCAGGCGTCCAGTCTGGTGGACCCCTGCCATAAATAAACTGTACAACAGAAGGAGGAAGCTACTACATGATAGAGCAAAATCCCTAATAGGGAAGGCATCTCTGATCAGTACTAGCAAAAAATTACGATCCCTCATAAAATCCTCCAAGGCCAGCTTCGAGAGAAAAATTGCACAGGACACCAAAGACAATCATAAGGCTTTTTTCAGTTATGTTAAGAACCTGGGATGCAACTCCCATACTTGTTCTGAGTTGATTCTAAACGACAAAAAATACACTGAACCCACAGACATCGCCAATATCCTGGCAGACAGGTTCAGTGCAAACTTCTCCACCCCCCCCCCCAAAAGAGCAAGTATCTATCCCAGCAGAGGGCTGCCTCCCAAATATCTCTGATGCTCAGGTGAAGGCTGCCCTCTCCAAAGCAAAAAACACTGCTTCCATGGGACCAGATGGCGTCCCAGGTTGCGTCCTACATGAACTCCAAGAGGAACTAATCCCTCAAATAAAACAGCTATACAATCTCAGCCTCACTACAGGATATGTGCCCACAGAATGGCGTACAGCAACAGTGGTCCCACTCCACAAAGGTGGAGCCTCTACGGACCCTGGAAACTATCGCCCCATAAGCCTGACTAGCTTAGTCTGCAAGGCTATGGAGAGGATCATCACGTAGCTCATAAACAAAGACATTGAGGACCTACAGACACTAGATCCTACCCAGTTTGGCTTTGTCAAGGGCAGATCCTGCCTTTTGAACCTGGTTGACTTCTTCGAAACAGTCACCAAAGCCATAGATGAAGGGAAGGTAGTCCACACAGCCTATCTGGACCTTGCAAAGGCATTTGACACAATACCCCACTCGGGCATCATAGTTAAGCTATCCAGCTTAAACATAAACCCCTATGTCGCAAGATGGGTCGCAAACTGGCTCAAAGACAGAACCCACAGAGTGAGAGTTGCTGGAGCCATGTCAGACTCGAAACCGGTCACAAGTGGCGTCCCACAGGGTTCTGTCCTGGGACCACTCTTGTTCGGTATATACTTTTCCGAGGTACAGGCAAACGTGGGAGGACTATGGCTCACCAAGTTCACAGACGACTGCAAACTGGGCACCATAATCGACTCTCCAGCTGACACAAACATCCTTCAAAAAGGTCTCACAGAGACAGATAACTGATGCCAGTGCCATGGTTTAAAGCTAAATGCCAAAAAATGTATAGTCATACCCTTTGGCAAAAACAATGTGCCCACAAATTATCACATAGGCGGAAACCCATTAAGTACAGAGAAAGTTATTAGGGACCTGGGGACCCAAGTTGATAGCAATCTCTCCTTTGAAAACCACATTGCCAAAGTGGTTAGAAAGACCTTCTACATAGCCCACCTCATCACAAAGGGTTTCACATCTAGATCAAGAGAGGTAATCGTGCCCCTTTATTCATCCCTCATCAGGCCCATCATAGAATACAATGCCCCTTTTGGGATGTACCTTACCTGACACCTGCAGCAATTAGAAAGACCCCAAAAGTATCTCACCAAGAGGATCAAGGGTCTCAAACAGATGCCATATGCTGCTCGGTTAAAAAAACTCTAGCTCTACTCAGTTGCATACCACCTACTTCGAGGCGATCTATGCCTGACATACAAAGCTATGTCAAATCCAGAATTAATAGACATGCTTCACCTCAGTAAATCTAAATCCCTTAGAGCCACATGCTCAAGGGACTTGAACCTCAGCACAGAAATAAATAGAACTTGCTGGAGGTACAGGTTCATAACCCAGAGGCTCCCTTCGCTCTGGAATAGAATTCCAGTTCATGTGAGGCAGAGCACCTCACTGAATCTCTTCAAGAAGAATCTCGATAGGTGGATGGGGGATCGTAGGTTTGTCCCAGGGATTACTCCTGTGTCACTATTAGACAGAGGCACAGTAAACTAAACCTTAAAAAGGGCACAGTATACTCAAATCAAGGGGTGGCGTAAGCCATACAGAATCGGGCTAGGCTTAT
This sequence comes from Protopterus annectens, assembly GCF_019279795.1. Taxonomy (NCBI): domain Eukaryota; kingdom Metazoa; phylum Chordata; order Ceratodontiformes; family Protopteridae; genus Protopterus; species Protopterus annectens. The sequence goes on along the minus strand of NC_056728.1, from coordinate 770,721,768 downwards.
AATTGCCCCAGGGCAGATAGCCTAGTATGAACCTATGAACCTATAAGAATTAAGACTGAAAGGGGCACTATTGTAGTCTAAATCTATGTTTTTAGCTGTGAATAAAACATTTTAATATCATTTGAATTCTGAAGCCGATCAGACAGCAAGTTCCTTGAGACTGGTGCTATTCTATAAAAGCACTGTGGACAGATTGTAAAAGTCTTTGGCATGGAGTAACAGACCCAATTAAGCATGCTACTCCTTGCCTGATTACAGAAGATAGGATACTGCCAATCCCCAATGAATGCATGCTATTGGGGACTGGCAGAATCTTATGCCCAATTCCAAAATAGTATTGCACTCACCTCACCAAAGTCTTGGAAGCCTTACCAATGTGAAAGGCTGAAATAGTGGGCTTCTCAACAAGGTGGAAGTGTCACCTGTGTGTGGAACCAGGTACTGTAGGTAATACCAAATGACATTAGTCTCTTTGCCTGCAATACTAGTACCATCATACAGATGGAGCTGTTCTGCCCATGCAGCTTCAGCACTATGCTTGGACAAAGTAATGCAATTCAATAACAAAGTATATTTCTAACATGGATTACTTCATCTGGACATAGCAGGACCCATTCAGATCAATCGTATTAAACTGGGTGAATCCTGCTTCAGCAGGATGATGTTATCCCAAAGGACAGGTTGAATTTTACTGTTCAGAATAGTGAGAGTGAGATGGTGGCTCTTTTTCTTATCTAGTGAGTGTATAAGAAGATCTGTGTAAGTGTAACCCAGTCTGACTTTTTAGTCCATATGGAGTCTGTTGAATCAGTAGCACATTCGTTAGTGGGAGATAGTAGTTTTTGTGTGACAAGAAAGAGTCTTAGTAGAAACTGGGTCCTAGCTTAAGTAAGAAGCCATTTGGACTTTAGAATGGTTTCACAATGATGTTCCTTTCTGTATGAGGACTGAACTAATCGTAGTATCTTGTTTTCCACTGTTTTCATGGTTGCTATATTACAATAGCATAGCAAGGGCAAGGGGGAGGGGCCAATTGCCCCAGGTGCAAAGTGGATGAGAGTGCAAATGAGAATTCCTGCAAGCAGTAAGCATAGTTTTCCTAATTACTGAAATGCTGATGCAGAAGTGGTTTGCTATTTTTTTTTCTCTCTTCACTTGAAAAGCTGAGGGGGCTGGAGTGCATAGGTCACTATAGAAAGTCAAAGTACCAATCAATGTATTATTTATTTTTTTTTTTTTTGCCCTTCACTAGAAGAGCAGGGGAGGGGGAGATTTGACTGCGTAAAAGCTGATTGACCAGAGTTTTTTTTTTTTTTTTTTTTTTTTTCAGGGGTGTAGATTTGACTGTAAGGAAACTAATGGACCTATCACCTTTGCACAGTAATCTGAAGTTATTTTATTTTATATATATATTTTTTTGTGAATATGAGCTTCAGTGGTTAAAAGGTAGAACATTTTGCATGTCACCTTTATATGTAGTAGGGATTTATTTACCAAATGCTGACTACTAGGTATAGTAATTGATAGTTTTATAAAGGATTACTCCTACATATTTTTATGTAGTGTAGGTGGCTGCTGTGTTTTGGGGGTATGGAGGGGTATTGAATTTTGATAAGCTGTCACGTAATAGTAGGTAATTTGCCTTGGAATATTTCCTGTTACTGGTTTTGATAAGATTATAGGTTCATAGGTTCATAGGTTCATACTAGACTATCTGCCCGAGGGCATTTACAAGCCTAGCCCATCGTTTTGTGGCTTACGCCACCCCTTTAGTATGGGGAACTATACCCATTATTTTGCTGTGCCTCTGTCGAGCAGTGACACTGAGGTAATCCCTGGGGTATATCTGCGATCTCCCATCCATTGGTCAAGATTTCTCTTGAACAAGGCCAGCGAGGTGCTCTGCCTCACATGTACCGGGATTTTGTTCCACAGCATAGGGAGTCTTTGGGTGATGAATCTATCCCTCCAGCATGTCCTATTAATAGCCGTGTCGAGGTTTAAGTCTCCCGCCTTGTGGCTCTGATGGATCTAGATTTTTGAGGTGAAGCATATTCATCAAATCTGGGTTTGACATGGCCTTGTATGTTAGGCAAAGGTCACCTCTGAGCAGCGTAGCGACTGAATAGAGCTGGAGTTCTTTCAGTCGGGCAGCATAGGACAGATTTTTGAGACCCTTTATCCTTTTGGTGAGGAACTTTGTGGCCTCTCCAGCTGCTGCAAGTGTCGGGTCAGATACATTCGAATGGGGCATTGTACTCAATCATTGGTCTGATGAGTGATGAGTAAAGGGAGACTATGACCTCCCTTGATCTAGATGAGAATCCCTTCATGATAAGGTGGGCAATGTAGAAGGTCTTCCTAACTATTTTAGCTACATGGGTGTCGAATGACAGACTACTATCAACCTGGGTCCCCAGGTCCCTGATAACTTCTTCTGTGCTCAGTGGATTGCCACCTATTTGGTAGCTAGGGGTAACCTTGTTTTTCCGAAGGGTATGACTATGCATTTTTGGCATTTAACTTTAGGCCGTGGCTCTGGCACCAGTTATCCGCTTCTGTGAGACCCTTCTGAAGGATATCTGTGTCAGATGTGTTTTCTACTATGGCCCAGTTTGCAGTCATCTGCAAACTTTGTCAGCCATAACCCTCCTGTGTTTGCTTGTACTGGAAAAGTAGATGCCAAACAAGGGTGGGCCCAGGACTGAGCCCTGTGGGACACCACTTGTGACAGGCTTTGAGTCTGACATGGCACCAGCAACTCTGACCCTGTGGGTTCTGTCACTCAGCCAGTTTGCAACCCATCTTGTGATGTATGGGTTAACATTTAAGCTGATGAGTTTTTCAATGATACCCGAGTGGGGTATTGTATCAAGGCCTTAGCCAGATCAAGGTAGGCTGTATGGACTGCCTTTCCCTCATCAATGGCTTTGGTGACTGTTTCAAAAGTCAACCAAGTTTAAAAGGCATGATCTGCCTTTGACAAAGCCAAACTGGGTTGGATCCAAAGTCTGCAAATTCCCTATGTCTTTATTTATGAGGTCCATTATGATCCTCTCCATGGCTTTGCAGATAAGGCTTGTCAAGCTAATGGGCCGGTAATTTCCAGGGTCGGTGGAGGCACCGCCTTTGTGAAGTGGGACCACAGTTGCAGTGCGCCACTCCCTGGGTACGTATCCAGAGGTAAGACTTTGATTAAACAGCTGTCCTAGCTGTGGGTTTAATTCCTCATTGAGTTCGTGGAGCACACAGCCGGGGACACCATCAGGTCCCATGGATGCTGTGATTTTTGCTTTGGAGAGCAGTTCTCACTTGGGCGTTGGAGATGTTTGGGGGGCTGCAATCATTTGGTATAGATATCTCTCCTTTTGGGGTGGAGGGGAAAGTTTGCACTGAACCTGTCAGCCAGTATGTTGGCAATGTCTGTAGGATCAGTAATCTTCACATCATTTTGAACTAGTTCTGAGCATATCTGGGAGTTTCCTCCTAGGTTTCTAACATAGCTAAAGAAGGCCTTATGATTGTCTTTTGAGTCTTTAGCTATTTTTCTCTAGAAATTTGCTTTGGATGATTTTATGAGAGCTCTTAGTTTTTTACTTATAGTGATCAAGGGTGTCTTACCTTTTAAGGATTTTGCTCTATCTTGTAGTAGCTTCCTCCTTTTGTTGTAGAGTTTGTTTATGGCTGGGGTCCACCAGACTGGACGCTTGCCTTTGGTACAAAGAGTCTTTGTTTTGCTTGGGATTGCCTTATCCATGCAGTCCTGCAGGTGCTGGTAGAAGGCATTTGTAAGTGATTCAGCGCATTGAGTACTGTTTTCCGCCTTTCGGGGCCTTAAAGGAGACCACACTAGTCTTTAGAAGTGTGAAGTCGGCTTTTGAGAAGTTCTTTACTGTGGTCTTTTTATTTCAGGTGGGGTGGGATGAGGACCTCCAGCGAGATTAGTTTGTGATCTGATCTCACCAGTGAGGGGTATACTTCGGTGTTGAACATTGTGCTCCCATGTTTGTGATGATGAGATCAAGTATGTTATCTCCTCTTGTGGGGATGGTGACTAGTTGTTCCATGGCATTTGAGTTTATGAATTCCAGGAACTTTTGGGCTAGGGTGCTTGGGCTTGAGTAGTGTTCCCAGTCTATATTAGGGTAATTGAAGTCACCTAGTATGATGGTGTTTGGTGATACATTTATCCCTCTAGTGTTTTCAGGAAGGCCATGTGAGGTTCCAGAGTTTGTGAGGGTGGCCTGTAACATGCTACAATTTGCAGAGCAGTCTTGCCTACGGTTAATTGCACCTGGATGGTCTCCGATGCATCGTGCGTTGCCACCAGTCTTGAGGTGTGGGTGTCCTTGATGAATATGGATACCCTCCTTTCTTGGTATTGTCCGGATTTTGGGGCCGGAACGCCTGATATGAGGTTAAACCTGGTAGCCGTGGGGTGCTCCCCGGAGCCTTGAACCAGGTTTCTGTCCCCGCACAGACATCGATGTTCTCCATACTGAGAAGGGCCTCAGTGCGTGCATTTTGAGATTTAGACTTCTGGCATTGAGCAGCATTACCCTTAGTTTTTTTCCTTTTTGTGTTCTAGGGTGGTAGGTTTAGAATTTGAGCCTTGCCTAAAAAGGCACTATGGGGGTGGCAAGAGCCTTTGCCAATATCCGAATCCCAGGGTGACAGGTGCAAGCCATCCCTTGCGAAGCAGCGTGGCTTGTCCAGCATGTCATCCCAGGCAGACAGATACTGGATCCCCTTTGAATGACACCAGTGTTTAAGCCAATTGTTAAAGCTGATCATCTTATCTCTGTATTGTGGCATCATTCTTGGTGAAGGTAGGATACTGCTCAAGGTCAGGGTCATACCTGCCTGGGCTACATAATCAGAGAGCTCCTCAATGTCTCTTTTCATGTAGTCCAAGGAGGTACGCCTCAGGTCGCTTACACCAGCGTGGACAATGACTGAGTCATATTTGTACCTGCTGTTGAGAGACCTGAGTGCTTGCGTTATGTGGCAGATTCTAGCGCCGACAGGCAACTTACTGTGACCTTCTCCTTACTCAGTCTGGTGAGCGGACGCCAGTGTGTCTGACTATGGAGTCACCAATGACTAGTGTGTCTGGCATTGTGTTTGGCCTTAAGGGCTGTGACTGTTTGACACTCTGACTGTGAGGTCTATGTGTTGCAGGTGTTGTGTTCTGAGGTGGTGGTTGTTTGGGTGTCTGCTTTGGTGGCCTCTGCTGTTTTGGTAGATTTTTGATCAGAGCCTCCGAGTATGTCTTTGTGTGTTTATGTGTATGATTTGAGGTTGTAATGGTACTATGTGAGACTGGGTCTATAGTGTGTGGAGTTGCTTTTGATTTTGAAAGCGATAGCTTTATGGTCAGATCTTACCAGGGAGGACAAGACATTGGAGGTGGTTCAGCATTCATCATTGTGAGGACAAAGTCCAGTACATTGGAGCATCTAGTGGGCATATTTACTGTTTGGTCAAGGATATTTTTATTTACAATGTCCAGAAATCTATGTGCCTGTAGATTTGAGGCTATATAGGATTCCCAGTGTTGTTGTTGTTTGCCTTTTTCAGCTTCTCCTGGTTAGGGGTCACCACAGCAGAACTCCACTAATGATTGGCAGTAGATTTTATTGTGCCGAGATGCCAGCTCCATGCCCAACCTTTAGCAAAGGCACGCCCATTCACGCATGTCTTTCGAACACCACACGACTGCGGGGAGGACATGCAGACTCCACACAGAAGGCACTCCAGCTGAGAATCAAACAGGAGAACCTCTTGCTGTGAGGCAACAATGCACCGCTGCACCACCTCGGCTTATATAGGATTCCCAGTGTATAGTGGGTTAATTAAAATCTCCCATGAGTATTGTGTTACATTGGATAGCAGATGTCTCCAGTAGATCCAACTATGCATTGTGAGCTTATTGGGACATGGAGGGTGACCTATAGCTGGCTAGGATATAGTACGGGATTTTGTCTGTGGTGATCTGCATGTGGAAGAACTCCAGCACATCATCCTGTTTGACCACCCTAGAGGTGTGCTTATTATTGATGTATATTGAGACACCTCCACCTTTATCCCATGTATGTGCAGCTAATGGTCTAAAAGTGTGGAAGACATTGAAACCTTGCATGGCCATGATACTCTCTGATGCTTTAAAGTATATATTGGTAACTGCACAGATATTTATGTACTTGAGTGTGAAGGAGGTTTGGAGGGAGTGTAGTTTTTTTATTTAGGTTCCTGGCTTGGGGCAGTAACACCTTGATGTTCAGTTGAATTGATTTTTCTTTGTCAGTAGTTTTGTTAATTTTGCATTGCCTAAAAGGCAGTAGGAGATGGATAAAGTTTTAGTCAGTATTTGAAATCCTAGAGGGGAAAAGTGATGTGGTCTGTTGACCATGTCCCCCCCAGCTGAAAAATATTGGATCCCCTAAGAATGACACCAAAAAGACAGCCAGTTGTTGAACTCAATCATTTTTTTGCTCATATTGTAGCATCATCCTCAGTGGTGGTAATGTGCTGCTCAGTGCTAGGGTCATACTAGCCAGAGACCATAGTCTGAAAGCTCCATAATATCTCTGTTCTTATAGTCCAGGGAGGTACATCTCAGGTCATTTACACCTACATGGACTATGCTAGAATTATACCAGTACATGTGGCGTAATGACTTAAGTGCATGTGTGAGTTGGTGGATCTTGGTTCAAGATAAGCAGCTAATCGTCATCTTCTTCTTGTTCAGCCTGGTTAGAAGGGCATCAATATATCTTAAAATGGAGCCCCCTATGACAGGTCTCATGGGAAGTGTTTTTGGGGCTCTGCTGAGAGTGACAGTATATGTGGTATTAGGTGATGTTTGTTCTGAGTGCCTTTGGGCTCGCTGGGGCATAGCTTTGACAACAGGTGGTCTAGGCCGTCTTTGTTGTTTAGGAAGATTGCTTTAAGTGCTTAACATAGATTAGTCTATGTTGTGTGCTATGCGAGATGGGTGTTGTGTGTGTGTGTGGTTTTGACAACCTGATATGCACGTGTATGCAAGAATTTAGCCTCCAGTTTCATTGTGTAAGTGCACCTTTCACATGCTGAGTCTGTTTCTTTAAGGATTAAGTGGTTGCCAGTAAATGAGACAAGTGCTACATTGTCTCAAGATGCCCACATCTACCAAGCTGGCTACAGAGAAGTTAGGAAATGATATACTCATACTGCCCAGTCATTTGGGTTGGAGGTGGTGTATTGTAGTCAGAGTGCTATTAAAAGTGCTTTGTTGGTGGAGACTAATAAGGGTACTTTACTGTGGCAGATTATGCTAAACAGTACTAAAGTCTACTAATGTAAACGTAGCAAAAAACAAAATGAATCAAACCACGACAATAAGAAGGCATATAATTCCAATAGATAAACGTTTAATGTTAGCGCTTTCACAGTTCACAATGACTGCTTCATCAGACGTCTGATGAAGCAGTCATTGTGAACTGTGAAAGCACTAACATTAAATGTTTATCTGTTGGAATTATATGCCTTCTTATTGCAGTGGTTGGGTTCATTTTGTTTTTTGCTATGTTTTAACAGTACTGTGTGCTGCAGCCCTGAGTGGAGAACCAATCCTGTTCCTGGTCGTTGTTGCTGTTTGATTTTATCTATTAATGTAAATGTTTACACAATACTGAATTCTACTAAATCTGTAGATATTGTTACTCGATATCCAACTAGCTGCTCTTTCAGCTCACAAGGTATTTACACCATATTTTTGCTTTACACATTACAGTTTTATGGACCATTCTACAGGGAAAATTTGTTTTGCAGGTGTTTGCTACTTTAAAGGGCACTGCTAACCCACAGAAATATGCAAAATTTATAGCAGCATAAAAAAAAAAAAAAAAAAAAAAAAAAAAAAAACAGAAAACTAAATAATGAGCCCTCTGGCCAGTAAAATGACTATATTAAGAGTCTTTTTGTGTATTTTCCAACTCAGATAGACCAAGCAAACATCTCCTTCAGCAAGATGAACAAAGCCAGTCTTGTTAATGTAAAAACACAGTAGAAGAGACCCACAAGTGAAATGCTAACACAAACCAGTTAAACAACTAGCTGGAAATAACTTACTAGAGGTAATTTCAAGATGGTCTTACAGCAGTGACAATGAGACAGAGCAATGTAAAAAAATCAGTTTCAAAATCAATTGTCAAACCCAAAGCTGTTGGACATGCTACACTTAAAGAAATCCCAATCCCTCAGATCCACATGCTCCAGGGATCTAAACCTTGTCATCACAATGAACAAAACATGCTGGATGGATAGGTTCCTGACCCAGAGACTCCCCAGACTCTGGAATAGACTGCTCCATACATGTCAAGCAGAGCACCTCTTTGGCCCTCTTCAAAAGGAACCTTGACGATTGGATGGGAGATAGGAAATTCACCCTGGGGATCATGTCAGTCACTGCAATATAGGGGTCTAGGGAAGTAAATACTGTGGGAAGAAATAGCCAGAGAATTGTTATGGCTAGGCTTGTATAGGCCCTAGGACCGATAGCCTAGAACCAACTTATAAAACTATGAAATGCACATATAAAATCAGGAAACAGTAGCGATCACTTAAAATAACTCAAGTGCATTTTATCAGTCAAAGGAACTTAACTTTGCCTGGATAGCACTGGATACAAGTAAAACATTACTTAAATGCAGGCTAGAACTCCAAGCTTTGCTGAGCTCCTGGAAAATGGGCAGGACACAATACGTAGTAAAAGAAGTTAGCAATACATGGATCCATGAAAAACAGTGGGTAGGAAGAGTATATAAATAGTTTATACAACAGTCAATATTAATGAAAGAGGGCAAAAGATATGGCTCCTGTTAGATGTCCATCTTCTATATTGTTATATATTTGCTTAGTGAAGTTGTGCCATGCATCGTTATGCTCTAATTAAGACAGAAACCATGCTGCCTGTCTAATATTGGGATATAATCTAGTATAATAATCTTGACAATGGGCAGGATTCACGAAGCCTCCGTGTAAGAGTTATAACTCATACACGGAGGCTGCAGTTAAACGGAGTGATGTCAGCATGCTCTGCATATTCATGAGAGCATGCTGAATCACACCTAAGGCTAACACGGTCCATGAAAGACAGTAGGGGGCGTGTCCGTAGGCCGAGCCCTGTAAGCGGACACGCCCCCAGAAGAGTAAAAGTGCCCAAAGTAAACACCCATGACAGAGTCCATGAAAATGTGAATAAACACAACACAACACATGCCCCCACAGACTACGAACATAAAATGTACAAATGAACATCTCATAATTTTTTTTTAAATTGTAAAGATGTTTAACCGTGAGTGCTTCGTTTATGCTGGCGTGCCAAGCGCAGCTACAGTTAGCAGTCAGTGGGAAAGCATATAAGAACTAAATATGCAAAGTAAGCCAAAAAGCAATAGCGTAGCGGTAGAGATGTTGTCTGAAGAGCAGGCATTCATGGTTCAAGCCTCCACAACACCAATTTTTATTTTTAGCAAAATAAGCACGAAACAAGTCCCTGACAAATATGCACACATAAAATCACATTTTATGTAAAATGTAATGAAATAGCCCATTTATATTGAAGAAATATGAGGTAACAAAACAATAAAAAATGCCAGATGTGCCCATAGCTGAGCTACAGTTTAACAGGGTGAGTGCATCTGCTCATAGGTGAGCAGTGGTTTAACTGGTGCAAAATGAGTGCCTGTAGCTGAGCAGTGGTTTAACACACTAAATCTATGTGCCCCTAACTGAGCTGAGAGTAATATGCGTGCTGATAGCCAAATGAGGCTTAAACCAGCGTTCCCCAATTGCGCGGAGCTGCGCACCGCGCAAACAAGCCAACCAACGGGCAACATTGAACAAGCCATATCAAAACTGCCTTTACACAGACACACCCCTCAGCTTGTCTAGACAGTCATATAAAATAAAAAGTAGTGGCCAGGTTCGAACCCAGGATACTATACACCATAGTGAAGGTACTGAACCACTAAGCCATGACAGCAGTACCTATAAATGCAATAATAGCAAATATATAGGAATGAATACAAACTGGAGCATGACAATGCAGGTTTACTGAAGTTGATACAATTCCAAAATGGCCAATCACAGATATGTGCGGGAAAAACGGACTATATAAGCCCCATAGGCGGGAATACACAGCATAAATGATTGTAGAACTGACTTGCAGCCAGAATGACAGGAGTAGGAGAGGGTAGTTGCTTTCAAGCACAGAGGTGGGGCATTGAGGAGTCCAGGTACATGGTCTGGCTCCTAGTCCACAATCATGAGGCCCAACTCATGCAGGGCCAGGTCCTGTTGGGAGCATATAGGGCTGAGGTGTGGGACCGGTTGGCTCATGATCTCACCAGTGCCACAGGGATTCCAAGGACTGGTGAGCAGGTCCGTCACCACCATGCGGACCTGAAGAGATGCAAGCAGGACCAATTGAACCTTTGGATCCAGGAGGCCCGGCAAATGCTCAACGCCCCACTACTGAGTAAGTTACATTTAATTATGTATGTAAGAAATTAAACTAGCTGATATTATGGAGATGTGTATTCCAATATTACTTCATTTATATTACAGCTGCAGGTGTCCGTTCTGCGAACCGCAGAGCCTATGGCGATAGGCTGGTGCGGTTGCACCACCAGGCAGGTCAGTAATCCACTACCAGTAACTGTAAAGAAATATAAAAGTATGACAATCAGCAAAAGAGTGCAGTGTAGTCACTAAGTAATAAAATGTGCAAGTAACAGTGTGAAAGTGTTTGCAAGTATTGCTTGATTACAAAAGTGTGTTGCAGCCTGTAAGCCAAACAGAAAAATGAAAATGTCTGACCTAAATTCTGAAATAAAAATGCCCCACCTGTAAGAAAATAGTACACAACCTGCAGCAGGCTGAAAAGTATAGCTGCAGAAGATGATGAAATCACATGTGTGAAATATATCCCTGTTGAAATACTGAAACATGACAGAAGTGAGACTGCTGGAAAGGATTGTAATAACTACAGGTAAAACATGTCAATAAAGCCTAGAAGTAAGTACCATCCTGAATAGTAAAATGAAAACAAGTGAGAGAGTGTAAGAAAGTGTCATGAATCCAGCAATACAGTAGTAATAACCCCTGAATAAAGTATACTGCAGTCAAGACAGAATGAAATGCATGTGAGAATCAAAACCAAACAGCAAAATCTGTTCAAAGTGTTGCTGCATCTGAAATGTGTATCCCAAAATCTGGATATGTTGCTCTCAGTCTGCAATATGCAGATAGGATGATTGTCTGATATACCAAACATCCACACTTGTCAACAGCTATATAAAGCAAATGTAGCAGGATGATGTAGCTGAACAAAGCTAGATATGAATGTGTATGAAGAACAATAAAATGTATATTGATGTTGCAGTAACAGTCCTATCACCAAGTTGAAGTAGTTATCATATTGGAAACTGTAGTTAGAACAGTAGTGTGTATATATGTGCAGCTATTAGAAATGTACAGCATATGTATTGGTATTCGAAGGTGTTAATATTATTTGCTTCACCCCACCCTATAACAACATATAACCCAATCCAGCAATACAGTAGTAATAACCCCTGAATAAAGTATACTGCAGTCAAGACAGAATGAAATGCATGTGAGAATCAAAACCAAACAGCGAAATATGTTCAAAGTGTTGCATCTGGAATGTGTATCCCAAAATCTGGATATGTTGCTCTCAGTCTGCAATATGCAGATAGGATGATTGTCTGATATACCAAACATCCACACTTGTCAACAGCTATATAAAGCAAATGTAGCAGGATGATGTAGCTGAACAAAGCTAGTTATGAATGTGTATGAAGAACAATAAAATGTATATTGATGTTGCAGTAACAGTCCTATCACCAAGTTGAAATAGTTATCATATAGGAAACTGTAGTCAGAACAGTAGTGTGTATATATGTGCAGCTATTAGAAATGTACAGCATATGTATTGGTATTCGAAGGTGTTAATATTATTTTCTTCACCCCACCCTATAACCACATATAACCCATTCCACGTGAAAATGGTATGTGCAATCACAATTAACACCCCTGGACATTTGTCCTGTTGGGTCATAAATATTTGCATGTACATTGATGCATCTGCCCTGTTCATACATCCAAACCTGATGGCCTGTTGCCATCAATCAACCCTGCATGTTGTTGGACTGTGTATTGCTGTTCAAATTATGCATGTGTTATGCTCGCTGTTCAATGGTGTGAATATCTGGGTGTTTGGTTAATGAGAATACTAATGCATGCTGTTACAACTAATTGTGAATAGTATTATATGTCACTAACCCAAACTGTCATGACATAATACAAAACATAGGATGACAGGGAAGGCGGGTTCCAGCGGACCCTCCTCTCCCACCTCAGCTGGCAAGTGCACCTGGCAATAGTGCCCAGTCTGGACCCTCCTCCGGTGGCCCTGTGCCACCTATGGGTGGAAGCACTGTAGGGGATGGGGCTCGCCCCCCCTCTGCAAGTGTGGCTGGAGGAGAACCACCACTCACCCTCTGTAGCGTCCGGACTGTGGTGCGTAGGGAGATTCGGGACTCTGTTCTCGAGCCCCTACGCCAGCTTGAGGCACGGGTGGCACAACTTACGGGCATGCCTGTTGCCCGGCCTACACAGCCCCCAGCACAGCCCCATCCTGGGCAGTGAAGGAACAGTGGCAACTGCCTATGGGTGGGGATATCAGTTCCACTGTTGCCAACTGTGGGCTCATGGGCTCTGGATATCCAAACCTCCATCCCTGTCAATTGTGTAACCCCCCCCACACGTGTCATACACCGCCCCTGTATGCGTCTTGTTTGTCTTGTCTGTTTACCTACCCAACCTACCTCCCAGCTGTACCGACTTCCTTCACCTGACATACCACTCTCACCTGAAAAAAAAAAGGGCACTCTGTACCCACAAAAAAATTACGCCCTATACATAGCTGCCCATTCCGCACACATGTCTGCTGGACATGGAAACTATCAATTACAATTGGCTGTACAACAAGTATTATTGTTGTCCTGACACATCTCTCAGGGGTGGAAGGTTTCAAACGTCACACCAAATTACATACATATGCACAGCTGTTGCTGATGAAGAAATGGGCAGCTATGGGCCTTACCTACATCCCTCCTGCAAATCCCAAGCTTGTTTCCCTACTGTCTTACCCTCTTTGTGACCCCTTTTTCACCACTTTCCTGTCTCCCCATTTTCATTTCTTTCAAAGAAAATAGCGCGTATGTGCACCAGAGTAAGCACTGTTAAGCGGTTGTAAGCGGGTGTGCGCGTGTGTGCACAGAGCTGAACGCCAGTGTGCATGTGTGAGCTCTGCGCAAACCAGCGCAAACCCGGTTACAACTGCTTAAAAGTGCCTTAGTCATTTTGATTGACAGGTCCTGTAGTCAGTTCAAAAGCAAAATAAAATCCCACTGTCAGTCCCGAACCCAGGACCTTGGAAACAGTAGTCTGTATGACATATCACTAAGCCATGACTCTTATACAAGAACATTGTGCTAAAATAAATATAACATGTAATAGCAGGAATGAATGTAAAGGGAATATAGGATGTGTAGTACCCAAAGCATGCCATTTAGAATTACTGTTAAAACTACTGGATTCCCATAATAGTAGTGTGTGAACAGAAACAGCCATGCTAGTTGGTAGCTTGTAGGTAATAATGTCAGTTAATGTACATATATAAATGTATGTATATGTACATATATATATATAAATATATATCTATATATAGTTGTAGGTGTCATTGTGCAAACACAATTACTACAGGGAACAGGAGATAGGAATGGAGAAATGGGAATCTACAACACAGCCTGAATCATGAGAGAGATACTAACCTTTACACTCACAGAACAGTGTCCACAGCATACCAGCATGGTCCCCGCCCTTACAATCTGAAAGGGCAATGCCTATCTCACATACCCTTTTATAGCACTGTCCTGAAACCACAATGAGAATTGCAATCAGTACACAACTGGCTGTATGCAATTAGCAAATGCTGGCTTACAACTGGTGCAGAGGCCATCACATGGACCTATGCAGATACCTACAAAAGCATCCTGTACTAACACTCCACACATGCAGTACATTCATTGCACTGTCTGGAAGCAGAGGGAGAGAGACAAACCGAGACAGAGAGGAAAAAAAAAAAAAACATGCTACACACTGTGACTCTAAGCTGTCAGCAGTGACAGTAGCAGCAGGAAGCAGAAACAGTGGTAACGCAACCAGCTGCGACAAACACAGGTAATGCAAAGTAGGTTAATAGTGTGCATACTGTGAACCCTCCAAATGTGTCATAGGTCTGTATCTATAGGTATGTCCATGTGATATGTTGTGTGTACGTAGTTCCACCAAAAGGGGATGACTATACATCACATGTCAATCAGTGTTAGGACATGATCCTGGCAGCAGTTGTCTGTGCGTTGCCATCAGCAATGGCTGTAGTGACTGCTTTGAAAGGACAGCCAGGTTCAAAAGGCAGGATCAGCCCATCACAAAGGCAAACTGGCTGGGAACAAGTGTCTGCAGGTACCCGATATCACTGCATATGCATCCCATACTGAATAATTCCATAGCTTAGCAGACCAGGCCGGTTATGCATATGATGTGGTAGTTCCCAGGGTCAGTCGAGGTGCCTCCTTAGTGGTGTGGGACCACTGTTGTTGTATGCCAGTGTCCAGGTACATATCCTGTAGTACGGCCAAGATAAATTATCAGTCTTATATGCGGTTGTATGTCCTTTTGGAGTGCAGGTAGCACACATCCAGGGATACCATGAGATCACAGTGATGCCGTGTGTTCTGCTTTGCTGAGGGCGGCCCTCACCTGGACATGTGAGATGATAGGGAGGTTACACACAGCTGTGATAAGTATTTCAACTGGTGGGGGAGAAGGAGGGGGGATACGTGCACCGAACCTGTCTGCAAGAATGTTGCCAATATCTGTGTGTTTGGTGAATGTTAAGTAGGTGTGTATTAACACAGAGCATATCTGAGGCATTTAGTCCATATGTGTAACATAACTGAAGAAGGCCTTGTGGTTATCCATAGTGTTTGTGGCCATTTCCCTCCCAGAGTAGGCCATGGCCATTGTTATGAGAGACCGTAGTGTAGTACCAGTGCTGACCACAGATGCCTTGCCTTAATGTGAATCTGCTGTGTCCTGCAGTAGCCTCCTGCTATTGTTATACAATCTGCCTCTGTCCGAGGTCCACTGGACAGGATGCCTAACCTTTGTGCATGGGGTCTGGGTTAGAAATGCGTGTGCAAGTTCCATGCAATCTGTGGCATGTCCGTGGTAAGCATTTGCAAAGGGGTCAGCAGTGTGGGTTGTGGCTTCCACTGGCCCAGTGTGCTACATGGATACCATCTCAGTCCTAACAAGTGAATAACTGTCTAATCACATACATATCAAAGTAGTCTACTGTGCTGGTGGTGGTGGTGGGATATGTATATCCAGGCCGAGTAACTTGTGTCCACATCACACTAGTGGATGGCGTCCCACATACAGTACCTTGGGATGAAACCCCAGAGTGAGGTTGTGCATTGGACCTGTCAGTGTGTGCTGACCGATGGGGCATGCTACTATGTTGTGTGGAATGTGGCAGGTATTGTTGCACAGGTGTTGGCTGAGCACTGATATTTGGCCATGTACTTGTGTATCCACCACGACACACACACACATGCAACATATGGGAATAGTAGTATATCACTACACATGAGTATCATGTATAGTATGTGTGCCATATATTGCTGACATAGTCTGCTGATATCCTGTTTGTGTTCTCTTCCAGGGAGATGGTGCGTCAGCGTAATCCCACCTACTCTGCAGCAGAAGATGAGGAGATACACCAGAGCCTGGTGCGGGATTATGACATACTGTTTTCCCGCACCAGCCAGAATCAGCAGGTGAGGGCTGCACTGTGGCAATACCTTGTCCGTAGGGTAAATGATATTGGCACGCATAATTGGACATATGAGCAGGTACGACATCACTGCAGTGATTTAATCAGAAGTGTCCGTCAGCGTGTGTCAGATATCCACAGGCAACAGGTTGCCACAGGAGGTGGGGTGGCCACACATCCCCCCCTCTCCAGATTGGAGGGGCTACTCCTAAGTGTTGTGGCTCCAGCCCCGGAACAGCAACAGCAGTACACCTGCATCATGATGGAGGCTGGATCCACACAGCAGCACAACATGGAGCGTGCAGGTAATATGCTATATGTACACTTGACTGTTCTGTACACTGTTAGTTTATGCATGTGTAAGGTGTGTCCGTGGTATGTATCTGTCATCATAGTATGTTATTGTGCATGTGTGATACTGGCAATATCAGCAGCTGACATGTGAAAGGCAACTGGTGTACTACTGCACTGTATCATATGCAATATCAGTGGCACAGTTGTGCCCACTGACATTAATCTCATCATTTCTGCAGGTCCCTCCGGGGTTACAGCAAGGCAGGCCATCCATGCTGGTGAGTGTGTTTATCAATACCTATAATAGTCCTGATAGTGCTAGTAACACTAGTGTAACTCAGTAGTGCTCAGTGTGTATACTGCGGGGTGTGCATGTGTGCATGTGTGCAGGTGTGCCTGTGCCCATGTGTTCATGTGTGCATGTGTGCATGTGTGCAGGTGTGCCTGTGTCCACATGTGCATGTGTGCATGTGTGCATGTGTGCCTGTGTCCACGTGTGCATGTGTGCATGTGTGCATGTGTGCCTGTGTCCATGTGCGCATGTGTGCATGTGTACACGTGACCACGTGTGCATGTGTGCATGTGTGCATGTGTCCATGTGTGCATGTGTCCATGTATGCGTGTCCACGTGTGCATGTGCACATGTGTGCATGTGTGCATGTGTCCATGTGTGCATGTGTCCACGTGTGCATGTCTGCATGTGTGCATGTGTGCATGTGTGCCTGTGTACATGTGTGCATGTGTGCATGTGTGCCTGTGTGCCTGTGAGCATGTGTCCACGTGTGCATGTCTGCATGTGTGCCTGTGTCCATGTGTGCATGTCTGCCTATGTCCATGCGTGCATGTGTGCATGTGCCCATGTGTGCATGTGTGCATGTGTGCATAAGTGCATCACTGGTAACAATGTGTGGAGACTGTAAACTGTGTTTCCTGTCTTCCTCCCACAGGTTCTGGTGCTGCTCTGGTGTCCTGCAGCAGGGAACCTGAATCTGGTGCCACAGGTACTGGTAATGATGATATTTGTGTAACGGTACAGGAAGGTGTGTCAGGGTCCGCCATTGGTCAGCCAATTGACAGTACACAGCTGTCAACCCCATCATTTCGCACAGTCATCCTGCCAGTACATCCTTTGTCACCATTGTCCCTAGGTGATGGACAGGATACAGTGGGCATTGACCAGGGTAATGTGGTACCTGTGGCACATGCATCCCCACACAGCAGCCATGGGCAGGGTCCTGCAATGGTACCACACAGACAGTTGCCCATGGGTTCTCGTGGGAGCATCCGTGGGCATACTGCCTCTGTAAGACGTGCCCAAAGAGGTCTGTCAACCTCGCTATGTTTTGGGCTGTCATGCAGGCACAGTCGCGTATGGAAAGGTACACCAGACAGGGTCTGAGGGAGCTGAGAGCATGTACAGTT
>NC_056728.1:770536403-770703582 GCF_019279795.1 Protopterus annectens | reverse complement strand
TTTGTCCTTGTTAGGCACCCTGTTAGGACGTCCTGTTTGTTAGGCACCTGTTCCGCTATATGTGATCGACTTCACAGCAAAGATAATCATCGATGCGGTGGTCCAACGAACCGACTTGTCCACATGTGTACAGTTATGTGCACCGTGTCGTATGCAAACATAGATGGTTTGGACGGGTACATACTACATGCGGGATGTACACATTCTGCTGACACATTCACATGCAGCCATTTACATATCTGTACCTGCGGTGGGTTGGGGACATGTGGGTCACGTATTTGCCCGCGTGGCATTGCCTAACACAAACATCTTACCACAGTTCAGGTATGCACATTGTGTGTGGTTGTATAGCTGCACACGGATGCTAGCAGGTTTGGGTGCAGGGGTATACATGGGTGTGACTGACATGTACAATGAGGCTATTGTGTGGTACATCCGAATGCATGGGTTCTGCTTCTGGATATTACACTTCATCATACACCATCCAGTGTATGCAACAGAGACGTTGCTGGGTCTGGGATATGTTGCTATGCACATGTTTGCCTGTGTTTGAGGTATCTTGCTTCCTTACTGTTGTTATGTCAGCACAGCTACCCGGCTATGTACTGTCACTACTGCTTGTGACCATTATGGTTGGCACCTTTTCCAATGCCCATAGTGGGGCATGTTATGTGGGCACTTCGAAATTTGCAGGACTACACATACTCAGGGCTAGTGCAGTTGACAGAACTTCACTTGTTTGCCATACTATGAGCTTATTCTGTAAGCGTTTGGGTTCCTTATTTATTTTCTTATGCCATGTCTGTGTTCCATATCGTAATGTATATGTTTTATGCTACTATTTACATGTATATTGCGGAATTTGCATGGCAGGGGATCGGAGGTCATTTTCCATTTTACGATTGTTGCAGGGACACGACTGTCCAATCAGGGACTGTCCATGGCACATTGGGACAGCAGGTAACCCTGGTGACCATGCCCATGTCGCTACTGGGGTTTCCACCTTTTCCATTTTCCGATCTGGGATATTTCCGGGACTCACATCTGACTTTACAGGCCGACACATACAACGGTCACTATATAGCATGGAAATTCACTTGCTTGCCTAAATAATATGCTTATTATTGTGGCAATTTCCTTGCTTATTCTGTTTTTGTGTCATTTAGGTATTTCTGTTACAGAAATAACCAATTCATGCTACCATTACATTAAATACGGGATATCATTGTGTCCTACAATCGTAGCACGTCAGCCATTTCTAATCGTTTTTCGGGACACAACTGTCCATGGGTGACTGCCCCAACCAAAGTGGGACAGGTGGTGACCTTAGTCGCTGCTCTATGTCGGTGCGGGCGCTGACATGCGGCTGTACACCTTCTCTGAGTGTAAACACTGACAGTGCATTGCGGACTAACGCGGTCTTATGCGTATCCTTTACTCCTTGGACGGGTACACTTATGCCTTCGTGGCTTCTATTTGCTTCTCCATTAATTTGGGACGGGGACTATGTTGCATACTGTACATGCGTTTCATTCTGCACAGGACCTGGCTGCTGCCATTACTATTGTGGGCGGACCATGGCTGTCAGCACATTAGGTTGCTCACCTCATGCTGGCTTAGACACGCCTCCAGACGCATCCTACCTGGGCTCGCTCACGTACACTACGCACGTGTCTGTGATTCCGGTGCACTCTCATTAATATGTATATGGCGCTACTGCGCCGGATATTCCATGCACCGCCGGCGCAGGCCTTACGCCGGCCTTGCGCCGAGCTTCATGAATCCCGGGGATGGTCTTTTTAAATGTACCACAGAACAGTTTTAGAAGTGAGGACAGATATCTACTCTTTCAAGACTCTGTTGTTACATTGGTGTTTACTGCTTCTAGCTGATACTGTTTTGCTGTAAACAATCCAGGACCCACAGCTGAGTGACTGACATTTGTAGGTAAGGTTAAATTATGGCCATAGGTAATTGCATCATCTGCAAAATGTTCAGTTTAAAATAAGTTTAGCTGTCAAAAGCATAGGTATTCTGACTTCAGGACTAGAAAGCTAAGCATTCCCACATAAAAGTGCTTAAAATACATATGTTTTTCATGAAAATTCAAGGTATTTTTGCTCCTTTGAATCTTGTAGTATTCTAAGGATATTTTAAAGGTAATAGACATAGGATGTTTTCCTTAAATTTCTGTGCATGTCAAGTGTGGCCTTTTATAATCAGGACAAAAATGGTTGGTAATTCATGGATAGCCTTCATGATTGCTTGCAATGGCTTAATGTCATTTTGGCTCTGATTTTCATGGACAGATTTAGCTGCAGAGGGCACAGCTGGGATTGTCTCACCTAGAAGAGATACAAAAATTAATGTTAGTACAAAGGAAAAGGAGGAACATCCTGTAAAATGTTCAACACAGCATAAACACGGACTAAATGGAATATGCCAATCTACATGTTATAGAGAGGACTCTGTACACAGTGCCTGAAATACTTACATGCACTGAAGCATGGATTAGCAATACATAAACATAACACATGGCATTTTGTGTCATTCTATACTATCCAACCTGTCTCATTTTCAGCCGAACTGTGTATAAACTATACAAATCCCATGATTTAGGAAGCCTATTCAGCACAAAGTTCCAGTGAAACGAGAACAACAGGTGTTACAGTTACTATGTAAATAATGCAGGCATGCCTGCTACCTCCAAGTATATCAGCAGCAAAGAGCAACACATAACATCCTTATCCAGTGGCATATAACACCTATCCTGCTGCCTGCTCTCAGACTGCCACCTATCTTCATCTTTGGGGAAGCTGAGGTTGACTTCTTTTTAAAGACCTAGAAGTTTCTTCACCTGCAGTGCTGGTGGCTTTACCTGGCCTTATAACATATATGGTTACAAACATATACCAGGTGTCTTCTTCAGCAATGTATAACATTTGAGTGTGAGTAATACAAGATTTACCAATGGATGGTGTGGTTTGGTAGAAATGTTGGTAAACTCTGCATTGCTCACACAGGAATATGATACATTATTGTTACTACAGAATGACATTATTAAAAAGTTTTTTTTAATAATGTTATTGTGCAACAGGACTTCATCTTGTTCCTATATTCCTTCAATGACTGGAGTCTCTGTCAGCCATATTAGGATGTATGACACGTGTACACTCTTGAACATGAGGACACCCACACAATGAATTTGTTTGGCTGCTGCTGCTGACAGTTTCTTTCTTGGCTTGTTT
The DNA here is from genome assembly GCF_019279795.1 of Protopterus annectens. Classification (NCBI taxonomy): domain Eukaryota; kingdom Metazoa; phylum Chordata; order Ceratodontiformes; family Protopteridae; genus Protopterus; species Protopterus annectens. Next base: position 770,700,334 of record NC_056728.1, on the reverse strand, counting down.
TTGGCATTAGACACCCAAAATCATTTGTAGTCATTGAACTGGAAACACCTTCTTGTTATATTTATAGTTATGTGGAAGGGAGTTATATAATTTTCGGGCAGAATATTGCTGAAAATGGCAGCTGTGATTTTGTTAATTTGGTAGCCAGTGTGTACTTTGTTTCAACATGGCAACACTACAGAACTGCTTTCCAGGTGTAACACATGATTGCCTACAGGTGAACTAATTATTCTGCCCAGTCAGAGCTTATGTTTTAGAATAATAATCAGCCCTTATTGTATAATTTGCACAGTAGAGCAGGGCAGCACAGTGGTGCAGTGGTTAACATTGTCGCCTCACAGCAAGCGGTTCTTCGGTTTGATTCTTGGCTGGGGTGCCTTCTGTGTGGAGTTTGCATGTTCTCCCTGTGTTCATGTGGGTTTCCTCCAGGTACTCTGGTTTCCTCCCACATTCCAAAGACATGCATCTGGAGAATTTCTCCCTGGGCCTCTGCTGAAAACAGGCTCTGTGGAACCTAGTCAGACTTTCCCAGTCAACAAATGTTAAATAACAAATAAATATAATTAATGGCATGCTCTGCATTTTTTTTACTTTGTGAACATTTTGAAAACTAATTACTACTTGTAGCTTTGTTTTGCCTTTTACCATAAAAACACTTGAATGTTTATTTTCTACAGCAGTTCCTGGAGAAAAGGTCATTATACCATTTGCTTTCAAAGGAAATAGTAACTAAATCAGAAAAAAAAAATATTTTCGCAAAAAGGCAGATCTTGAAGATCACAGAGTAGGTGAGGATCCTCTTTATATGATCACTGAAAAGTGCTTAGGGAATCATCAAGGTTCAGTCAATGTGCATTTAACTCTTCCACAGAAGGGTTAATCATGGGATTATTTCTTCTTGAACTCTCATGTTTCACCATTTCGTGTCATGTAAGAATTAACCTGAAGACTCCTCTCTTCTCTCTAGTATATCCTGGAAAATGCTTTTAATTGTACCAAACTTGACAAATAGCTACATTACCAAGCTTCCACGGTTATTGTTATTTCCAGAGGCATTAACAAACAGTACTCACAGTATCAGTAACAGAATTTTAGTATAAATGCTTTGGGCATGAGGAAACCTACAACCCTATCACATATCCAGCATCAAATCTGCAAAATGTGGTAATGTAGCATGTTGAAATACTGACACTGCAAACATTTTCAGTGTCATAACAAGCTATATAGTAGCAGACATTAACATCACAACACTCATGTTTAGCCACAGGCATGTTGTTCAAAATCTGCATAATCCTTGTTAAAACAAACAACAAATTCCGCTTTTATTAACTCTCATGCTTATTAGCATGAGATTTCAGTTTATATTCAGAGGTGTGATTAGTTACTATAAAAAATGTCACCACAAGATGGCAGTAAAGCGACACAGAGCATATGAGTGAACCCAAAGACGGCCTTCTAACAGTCTCAGACCCTTTTACACTATGAAATGCTCTGTACAGGAAATCACATACAATACAACCATTTGTAAAGAAAGACCATTTAGCAATAATGGCCAGCACATCCATTTTCAGTGTGATTCTCATCAAATTGCACATACATTTGCAATCAGCTATTATGGTCCTCCTGACAGAAACACACACAGAAATGCCCTATTAACAGAACTTTGCTTGTGACTGACAGTTCAAATCGACCATGAATGATTCCCAATAGAGAATGAGTGATTCCTTTAGGCTGCCTTGATAGGTTTACTGTTGAAGCCCCCCACCCCTACTATTTTTTTTTTTTTTTGCCCTCCTGTCTGGTGCCTTCCTACCGTACCATTCCTGCGCCTTTATTACCACATGTGGAATTATATTACAGTAAATTCTCAGTTAACTGGCACCCATGGGGATTGGTAGATGTGGGATAACTGTAGTTTCTGGTTACTTCTTTGAACGTTACTATTAAAAATAGGCCTGACTAATACTGTACCCTATACTATTTGTTTGGTTTGACTTGTTCTCAGGTCGGGGAGAGAGGGAATTTATTCCCATCTTTCTTTTAAAACTCTAAAACTCTAAAAACGTAAGGTATGTTTCTTCAGGGGGAAACAGAAAGTACAGCACATGAAAATTGTACTGTTTCTTCAATATGTTTTTGCCGGTTTCTTGAGTTACGGGTAACTTAGAGTTTACTGTATTCCATTTGGAAACCCCCAAGTGTGTTTATCAAGTCTTTTTTTATGGAATATCATGAGTATAACACTTATAAAACCATGAACTAGATTAAGCACATGAAGCATAAAAACCATAATAACCTTGAAAATAGCTGTTACAACAAAAGCATAAAGCACCATAACTTACATGTGTAAGGCAAGGCTGCATTAATTTACTTTTAAGTCACTATTAGTGTTTATCTACAGTTTACTTACAGCTAATTTTAGCTACTTTATACTGCTACACTCGAGCGTTCCTTTGGAATTGTGTTTTCTTGTTCAAGTTGATTGGTAGCAGTTCCCGTGTTTTCTTTTTACTTATGTGTTTATCTAGCTTTACCAGCAGGTTTTCATAGTTTGAGTCTGCATCCATCTTTGTTGAGCAATTTATATTTTATATCAATCAGACTTAACATTAATAACTTAATATTAGTTACAGAATTTAATTAAGTAATAACTAATAAATAAATAGGTAAATAACTCAGGCAAGCGTCGACAGAGTGAGAAATAACATCCAATGTGTAAAAAATCCAAGCAATCCGGTCTTCTAAAACAGATAAATCAGTTTATTGCACAGATGAACCACGATAAGCGCTTTCACTAACTAGTAGCTTCTTCAGATCACAAACAGGAAGCACAATAGCCATGTGCTTTAAATATCTGCATATTAATTAATCAACCAACTTTTAAAGCAGAAGCGCCACAACACAAAACTTGAAAACTAAATATATAAACATAATATCATTGACATCTAAAATAGACAATAGTGTATACATATTCTATTGAAAATTAAAATAACTTCATTCCATGGAGAATGTAAAAACATATTATAAGCAGCATACTGTCAAGTATAAAAGTATATGCAGCCTAATACATAAATGCATGTGATAGTCATATTAAATAAAACCTTAATACATGCAAGTAATAATGCAAGGCAACTTATAAACTAAGCAAGGTAAATACCATCAGAAACATGATAACTAGCAATAAAAATAGTCATATACAGATCGAGAGAACTATTATCAAACAAGGTGGTACTTGTTATGGTAAAGTCAGTACATGAATGTATAACTGCATCTGTATAAGAAGTGTATATGTGTAGTGTCTAAATAAATATATATATCTAGATGTAAAATATGAGTGCATATGTACAAGAATAAATAAATAAATAAATAAATAGAGGAATGAATTATCTAGAAGTATAAAGCTAAAAACCTTAACGAAACTGCAATGTGAAGTGAATAGGTTACCCAGAAAAAATGTATATGTGCAAATATCGAAATACATTAAAATCTAAAATCTAAAAAATATATAAAAAATATAAAAAATATATCAGAACTTAGTATGCCTACGCTTCTTTAAATGTGGTCTGATAGATGCCCTTTCATTTAAGCCATGACCTCTATCAGCTCTCAACAAGATTATCCACCTACTTTCTCTGTCTTCAGTATGATTCATAATATCACCTCCTTTTACATTAGCATTCATTTTCTCCAGCACCCTAAACATAAACTTGTGTTCAGGACTTGTTTGTGTCACATGCTTGGCTAGTGCATTCTGCAGATTACCTTTCCTTATATTATAACAGTGTTCCCTTATTCTATCTCTTAGTACCCTGTTCGTTTTACCAACATAGAAACATGAACACAGTTCACATACAGCAAGATATATGACATCAGGTGTCATACAGTTGGCATTAGCTCGAGTGTATATTTCCCTCTGTGTATCCGGATGTATAAATACTATACTAGAATCTATTAAGGAACAAAAATTGCATTGTCCACAAGGTGTTGTACCATAACTAAAGCTCGGGTGTATACCCTTGTTTGGTGGATAACAGAGCAATCTTTTAAGATTCTTCTTATTCCTGTATGTAAAAGATGGAAAATCACCTACAATCTTTGTCAGTGTGTCATCAGTATGTAGTATGTTCCAATTTTTAGAGATAATCTCTCTGATTTGTTTATTATCTGCTGTATATGAAGTCAGAAACCTAACTTTTGCATTAGTGACTTCTTTAACATTATTCATTACTAAAGACTTGGGCCCAAAATATGGGGTACCTAATGTTGAACGTAAACTTAAAGCATTATCAAATTGTAAATCTACCTCCGTAGAATTATAGCCTCTCTCAGCAAACTTCTCTCCCAAATCATATAAGTCTGCCATAAAGCCTTTGTCATTGGAATTCAATCTAGACATTCGTAGGGTCTGTCCTTTCACTATATTACTGAAAACATACTTAGGGTGCATACTAGTTCTGAATAGTAAAGTGTTCCTGTAACAGGGTTTCCTAAAAATTCCAGTATTAAACATTCCACATTCAAGTTTTTCGATATATAGATCTAGAAATTCTATTTTCAATGATGAATATTTCATTGTAAATTTCAAGCATGGTGTAATATTATTCAAAACCATATTGAAACTAAGCAGTTCTTCTGTATTACCATCCCACAAAATAAACACGTCATCCACAAAACGTCTATAGAATCTTACATATTTCTTAAACATATATTCTTTAAATAGAAACTGTTCTTCCCAGCAGGCTAGGAACATGTTGGCGTAGCTATTGGCACAAGGAGTGCCCATAGCTACGCCATCTAATTGCTGATAAATATTATCAGTGAACATAAATACATTATTTTCCAGCACTAACTCAAGGAAGTGCACCAATAAGTCAATTAAAACATTGCCATAGGTACTATGTTCTGTGAGATAGTTACTAACATAAGCTAGACCAAGGTCGTTGGGGATGACTGTGAACAATGATTGGATGTCAAAAGTTACTAAAATCAAATTGTGGATGGTATCCATTTGATTATTAAAATAGTACAAATCTGTTAGAAACTGTTTAGAATCACGTAATACAAATTCATTATTATTTAAAATATACCTTAAATGTTTCTCAATAAAAACTGACAAGTGCTCCGTAACCCATCCTTGCCCTGAGACTATTGGTCTCATGGGTGGCTTAGTGATACTTTTGTGTATTTTGGGTATTCCATGTATAACTGGGATGGTAGGCATCTTAATATATAAATAATTAAACTCATTTCTATTTATTAAATTACTCCTATAAATATCAGTTAAAATACCATGTACATACGCACACATCTCATAAACCTTAGTGAAATCAATTCTTGTATAAAACACATCACTTAGCATAGTATACATTTCATTTTGATAATCTATGGTATCAAGTACTACAACACCAGAGCCTTTATCTGCTGGCCTAATTGTTATATTTAAATCATTTCTTAAATTATAGAGGCTCCTTCTCTCCTGGTATGACAGATTATTGTTAAAATTATTCAATCTCTTTTTATGAAAATACTTATAAATTTCATCTTCTGTAGTGCGTAAATATGCTTCAATTAATGGATGATTGACTGGTGTATAGTCGCTCAGATTCTTAAACATAAATCTATCATTGCTAGTAATTGACTCACTATCAGTCTCATTGGTGGAAGTGCCATTATAAATGTACTTGAGCATAACATTTCTGCAAAACATTCTAACATCTATGATGGTTTCATCTAGCATACTCCTTGTGCCAATAGCTACGCCAACATGTTCCTAGCCTACTGGGAAGAACAGTTTCTATTTAAAGAATATATGTTTAAGAAATATGTAAGATTCTATAGACGTTTTGTGGATGACGTGTTTATTTTATGGGATGGTAATACAGAAGAACTGCTTAGTTTCAATATGGTTTTGAATAATATTACACCATGCTTGAAATTTACAATGAAATATTCATCACTGAAAATAGAATTTCTAGATCTATATATCGAAAAACTTGAATGTGGAATGTTTAATACTGGAATTTTTAGGAAACCCTGTTACAGGAACACTTTACTATTCAGAACTAGTATGCACCCTAAGTATGTTTTCAGTAATATAGTGAAAGGACAGACCCTACGAATGTCTAGATTGAATTCCAATGACAAAGGCTTTATGGCAGACTTATATGATTTGGGAGAGAAGTTTGCTGAGAGAGGCTATAATTCTATGGAGGTAGATTTACAATTTGATAATGCTTTAAGTTTACGTTCAACATTAGGTACCCCATATTTTGGGCCCAAGCCTTTAGTAATGAATAATGTTAAAGAAGTCACTAATGCAAAAGTTAGGTTTCTGACTTCATATACAGCAGATAATAAACAAATCAGAGAGATTATCTCTAAAAATTGGAACATACTACATACTGATGACACACTGACAAAGATTGTAGGTGATTTTCCATCTTTTACATACAGGAATAAGAAGAATCTTAAAAGATTGCTCTGTTATCCACCAAACAAGGGTATACACCCGAGCTTTAGTTATGGTACAACACCTTGTGGACAATGCAATTTTTGTTCCTTAATAGATTCTAGTATAGTATTTATACATCCGGATACACAGAGGGAAATATACACTCGAGCTAATGCCAACTGTATGACACCTGATGTCATATATCTTGCTGTATGTGAACTGTGTTCATGTTTCTATGTTGGTAAAACGAACAGGGTACTAAGAGATAGAATAAGGGAACACTGTTATAATATAAGGAAAGGTAATCTGCAGAATGCACTAGCCAAGCATGTGACACAAACAAGTCCTGAACACAAGTTTATGTTTAGGGTGCTGGAGAAAATGAATGCTAATGTAAGAGGAGGTGATATTATGAATCATACTGAAGACAGAGAAAGTAGGTGGATAATCTTGTTGAGAGCTGATAGAGGTCATGGCTTAAATAAAAGGGCATCTATCAGACCACATTTAAAGAAGCGTAGGCATACTAAGTTCTGATATATTTTTTATATTTTTTATATATTTTTTAGATTTTAATGTATTTCGATATTTGCACATATACATTTTTTCTGGGTAACCTATTCACTTCACATTGCAGTTTTGTTAAGGTTTTTAGCTTTATACTTCTAGATAATTCATTCCTCTATTTATTTATTTATTTATTTATTCTTGTACATATGCACTCATATTTTACATCTAGATATATATATATTTATTTAGACACTACACTTATATACACTTCTTATGCAGATGCAGTTATACATTCATGTACTGACTTTACCATAACAAGTACCACCTTGTTTGATAATAGTTCTCTCGATCTGTATATGACTATTTTTATTGCTAGTTATCATGTTTCTGATGGTATTTACCTTGCTTAGTTTATAAGTTGCCTTGTATTATTACTTGCATGTATTAAGGTTTTATTTAATATGACTATCACATGCATTTATGTATTAGGCTGCATATACTTTTATACTTGACAGTATGCTGCTTATAATATGTTTTTACATTCTCCATGGAATGAAGTTATTTTAATTTTCAATAGAATATGTATACACTATTGTCTATTTTAGATGTCAATGATATTATGTTTATATATTTAGTTTTCAAGTTTTGTGTTTTGGCGCTTCTGCTTTAAAAGTTGGTTGATTAATTAATATGCAGATATTTAAACACATGGCTATTGTGCTTCCTGTTTGTGATCTGAAGAAGCTACTAGTTAGTGAAAGCGCTTATCATGGTTCATCTGTGCAATAAACTGATTTATCTGTTTTAGAAGACCGGATTGCTTGGGTTTTTTACACATTGGATGTTATTTCTCACTCTGTCGACGCTTGCCTGAGTTATTTACCTATTTATTTATTTGTTTATAAGCAAGCGTGCTGTGGCAGTAACCAGCATTTTATTTATACTCTAAAGTAATAACTAATGATGTTGGTGTGGTATACTGAAGATTTATCCACGGTCGGTGTGGTTTAGTCACAAGGGCAAAGTCCGAGTGATTAAATAAAGCCAAATGTGGGTGAATCTTCAATATACCACACCACAGAGTCGGTTATTGCTATTATACAATGACATTATTTAAGAAAAAAAAAATACTTACTTTTCTTAAATAATGTCTTTGTATAATGCTTCCGTAGTGCCCTTCCATATTTTTGCAGTATCCTGGGACTTTTTTTGATGTACTGCGCATGCATATGGGACTTGTGTTCCCATGCTTATGCAGTACATCAGTGCTGTGCAAAGGTAGCAATGGAGAAAGGAAGAGCTACGTTGCTTTTTTTTTTTTCTTGAAAAGAAAAAAAGAAACCGGGAGATGTTTGACATTCGCGAGTGCCAGGCCAGACAAAATAAAAGGATAATCAGGTAAGTTTCTTTAGTTTTGCAGAACGTCCCTGATTATCCTCTTATTTTGTCTGTGCCTTCTCCCTCGTTCGTTTGAGGTCTTCTGTTTTATTTTTTGGTAAAAAAAAAAAAAAAAAAAGAAAGAAAAGTAAAAAAATTATAAGATATACTAATGGAAAAAAGGCCGAGTGACAGGACTTTTTTCCATTGGTATATTCTCAGATTTACAACGAGCATGCTGGTTGGGCTGACCAATCAGCGTGCTTGTTTTTGAATATTATGGACAGTCATTGTATAATATATATATATATATATATATATATATATATATATATATATATATATATATATATATATATATATATATATATATATATATATATATATATATATATATATATATATATATATATATATATATATATATATATATATATATATATATATATATACATACTCAGCCTCAGATATTGTGGGGTGTTGCTAAGTCGGTTAAATCCATATTCTAGAATGACAGGGGAATAATGATCGGCTGCTCCATTTTCATTTTTTTTCATTTATATTGCTCAGCTTGGGGGCCTTGCTCTCCTTTTGTCTGGAATGTCATGAACTGCCCATTTGAGCTCTTGTTGGTACCAGATTTGACAAGTTTCTTCATTCACTTTAAACACTGGGGAAGAGTGTTTTAATTGTCATCCAGGACAACCTTTTATGGCTGCTTTGAGTACATATTGTTGACATGGCACAACAGTTCTGCAGTGTTTTGGGGCGATCTTGGAACATTTATATTTGCTGGCTGTTATAGGAGTTCAAATCACTACTGGCTTGTTAGAAAGTTGTATCCTAATCAGTTGCTTCATATTTCTGTTTTTATTATATATCGTGCTGGTTTGTGCAGTGTGTGCTGCTGCTGACAGGTAACACTGAACAATAGCTGGTTAGCGCTTTTCATTCACTACCCTTAAATAGGCTGACCAAATTTATTGGGAGTTTGGCCATGGGCCAATATGCTCACTAAGGGTTTCAACATCGCTGTTCTGCTAACGTGCACATGGTTACATGAGTCTACTATCAGTTGCTAGATGAACATTGCTTTGCTACAGTTTTGCCTGTAGGTGGAGTGTATTTGCGCTAAGCAGTATTAGATGTGTGCTGTGCTCTTCAGTGCTACTGTTTTGCTACAAATTCTGCAGATACTGTTTTCTGTGCTAGTTTCTGTATCAGGTGTGATGCTCTCATATATTGTTTATATAGCTATGCTAAACTGTTTTTAGGTGCTCAGAATTAGTTGTGCCTTCACTTGGATTAGTTCTCCTTCCACATCCGTAACCTAGCCAGTATAATAAATGATATGTTGTGAGCACTATGACCAAACTAAATCCAGTTGTCCATCTGTACAAAATGAAAGGTAAATTTACTTGTATCCCTCCCCCTTTATTTACCAGTTTACATCACTTGTAATTCTCAGAAAGTGTAGGAACCGACATACATTCACAGCAGGGGCTAGTAGGACTGAGTAGTAATTTGAGCCTCTAGATTTTTTCATCCTTTCTAGTATATAAACCCTGTGTCTGCAAAGGGCTGTGCTAGCATTTACCAGGCTGTGGATGGTGATTCATTCAGACACAGATTTGCTGTATCCAGGACTGTTTGTAAGCTCCTGAGCACCCCAAGCCTTTCTGTGTTGGATGGAAACCTTCTAGCTTATCAGTGCGATTGGTAAGCACTAGGTAACTTATCTACAACATAAGGAGTGGTTTCTGGCCCAGAAATTGTAGTTATTGGCCGTTTGGGCAGTTTTTCCATCTCTCTCAACTTTCTGATTTAAAAGCCCACATTTGCACTTGTTTCCCCCTTTCCTGTAACTAGTCTAGTCCAGATATAGACTTGCTGTATCCAGGACTGTTGGTAAGCTTCTGAGCCCCCCCAAGCCATTCTGTGTTGGAGGGAAGCCTTCTAACTTATCAGTGGGAGTGGTAAGCACTAGCTAGCCTAGCTAATACAAGCGGAGTGCTTTCTGGCCCAGAAATTGTGGATTATTGGACTTCTGAGCAGTTTCTTCCATCTCTATTAACTTTCTGGTTTAAAAGCCCACATTTGTGATTATTTCCTGCCTTTCCTGTAACTAGTCTAGTCCAATTAAGACTTGCTGTATCCAGGACTGTTTGTAAACTTCTGAGTGATACCAAAATCTGCTCTTCAAATTTTCCCTTAGATCTACTAGTTCTCTCCTCTCCTGTACTTATACGAGCTTATTAGTCTAGCACTTTACCAGACTTCTTGTAGCAATTATTGTAGCACACAAAAGTGCCACCAGCACAAAACTTTCTACAAGGAAACAGATCCAGTACTTATTATCAATGCCCACCCCTCCAGGCATGTCTAAAGATCAGTTCCCTGTTCTTTCTCCTATTAATATGGTGAACTTGGGCACCCTGAGGCAATGTAGCAACTGCCTCATGTACACTGACAACCCTCTCCTCTTACCTTCCAACACTCAGACTTGCGAGAAATGTACTTATATATCCAAATTGGAAGCCATGCACTCTCCAACCAAGACTGGAATAGCTGGTCAAGAGGAGAAGGTCAACACTTGCATCACACCACATGGAACGCATAGCCCTCCAGAACACATACCAGCACTGCCTTCCATAAAAACGCAAACCACACACCAACCTTCACAGAGGCTCTCAATAATAATATGCCCAAGCAGCAGAGACCTCCAAGGCAGAAACACACTCAACCACCACAACACAACACTAATCAAGAAACACATAACTCTCCTAAACAGTGTGCCACTCAACTTAAGCCGCTAAGTCAAACAGCATGCCCAACACACTAGTCATTGGTGATTCGATAGTGAGGCACACTGATGTCCCACTCACTAGGTTGAATAAGGAGAAAGTAACAGTCAGCTGCCTGTCAGGTGCCAGGATCTGCCACGTAACGCACGCACTCAGGTCCCTCAACAACAGGTACAAATATGACTCTGTCATTGTACATGTGTGCGTGAATGCCCCGAGAAATACCTCCCTGGATTACATGAAAAGAGACATGGAGGAGCTTTCGGATTATGTAGCCCAGGTGGGTATGACCCTAGCCCTGAGCAGCATCCTACCATCACCCAGAATGATACCACAGTACAAGCAAAGAATAATTGATTTCAACAATTGGCTAAGTTTCTGGTGTCATTCTAAGGGGAACCAGTATCTGTCTGCCTGGGATGACATAATTGACAGACCTCGAGCTTTGCCAGAGATAGCCTGCATCTGTCACCCCTAGGTTTCTGGATACTGGCCAAGGATCTTGCCACCCCTATAGTCCCTTTTTTAGGCAGTGTTCGAAGGACCAAATTACCACCATAACAGCTACAAACAAATGCAATCTGAGGGTCATGCTGCTCAATGCTAGAAGTCTAAATCTCAAAATGCACTCACTCGAAGCACTCCTTAAAATGGAGAACATCAACATTTGTGGTGTAACAGAGAACTGATTCAAGGCAGCAGAAAGCACTCCTGCACTATCAGGCTATAACTCATTCCTCAACTTTCGGCCCCAGAACTTGGACCGAAGCTCCAGAGGTGTTGGTGTTTCCATATTCATAAAGAATGCACACACCTCCAGACTGGTAGCCCAACATAATACATAAGAGATACTTCAGGTGCAGCTAACACTGGGTAAGACAGCGATTCAGGTCATAGCCTGCTATAGGTCCCACACCATGTCTCAAGACTCTCACTTCACTTTCCTAAGCACCCTGGAGAATATTAGGGTCCAACCTAACACTCTCTTACTAGGTGACTTCAACTACCCCTCCATTAACTGGGTAAACTACTCATGTACCAGTACACTTGCCCAACATTTCCTGGAGTTCATTAATTCCAATGGCCTGGCCCAGCTCATTCTTACCCCCACTAGAGGTAACAACATCCTTTACCTGGTCATTACTAAAATGGGCGACTGTTGCTCTGCACCAATAGTCAGCTCCTCTCTGGTTAGATCCGACCACAAACTGATCACCTTGGAAATCCACATCCCCCCCCCCCCCCGCAAAGGTAACCACCATGAAAAACTTCTCCAAAGCTAACTTTGGGCTCCTAAGAACAGAGGTGGCTAACTTCACGGCACCCATGCAAATGGAGAATAGTTGTGTGACCACTGAATCATGCACTAATGCACTGTACGAACACGTACAGAAATACATGGATCTCACCATACCCACTAGAACCAAGACACTCTCCTCCAAAAAAAGGAAGCCAATCTGGTAGTCCCCTGCCATAAACAAACTCTACAACAGAAGGAGGAAACTGATGCGAAATAAGGTGAAGTCCCAAGACTGGAAAAACTCCTTTATCATCCTCAACAAAAGTTGAGATCCCTCATCAAATGCTATAAAGCTAGCAATGAAGACAGAATTGCAGCAGATAGTAAAGACAACCACAAGGCCTTCTATAGTTATGTAAAGAATCTCCACGGCAATATCCAGATTTGCTCTGAGTTACTGCACAATAGTACCTCCTATACCAAGCCAACAGATATTGCCAGTATACTGGCCGACAGATTCAGTGCCAACTCTACCCCCCCAAAGGACCAATCACAATACCAGTAGATTGCTAGGCACCCAGTATTACTGCTTCACAGGTTAAAACAGCACTGTCCAAGGCCAAGAATACAGCTTCTATGGGACCTGACAATATCTCTGGTTATGTTCTACATGAACTACAGAGTGAACTGGCACCTCACCTGTGTGCCCTGTTCAATCACAACCTCACCTCAGGCTTTGTACCTACCGAATAGCGCACTGCTACAGTCATCCCTCTCCACAAAGGAGGAGCGACTACAGAACCTGAGAACTATCGCCCCATTAGCCTGAAGAGCCTGAAGAGTAATAAACAAGGATATAGGGAATTTCCAAACTCTGGATCCAACACAGTTTGGTTTTGTGAAGGGTAGATCATGCCTGCTTTTTTGGTCGACATCTTTGAGTCAGTCACCAGAGCTGTGGATGAAGGCAAGGTGGTTCGTACAGCCTACCTTGATCTGGCCAAGGCCTTTGATACCATTTCCCACTCAGGAATCATAGAAAAACTCACTAAGCTTGGCATCAACCCCTATATCACTAGGTGGGTTGCAAACTGGCTCACAGATAGAACCCACAGTGTGAAAGTAGCTGACTCCAAGTCAGACTGCTGACTAGTCACGAGTGGAGTCCCACAGGGTTCGGTCCTGGGTCCTCTTCTGTTTTGTATCTACTTCTCTGAAGTCCAGGCCAACACGAAGGGACTCTGGCTGACAAAGTTGCAGACAATTGCAAGTTGGGAGCTATTATTAACTCCCCAAGTGATGTCGACATCCTACAGAATGGCTTCACTGAAATCAACGACTGGTGTCAGAGCCATGGCCTTAGGATCAGTGCCAAAAAATGCGTCATCATCCCCTTTGGGAAAAGCCCAGTTCCCATGAATTACCACGTTGATGGTAGTCCACTGAACACAGAAAGCGTTTTAAGAGATCTGGGAACACAGGTTGACAGCAATCTCTCTTTTGATCACCACATTACCACTGTGGTCAGAAAGTCCTTCTATGTGGCACACCTCATTACTAACGGTTTTGCATTCAGGAAGAAAGAGGTCATTGTCTCCCTCTATTCTTCCCCCATTAGGCTAATCATCGAGTACAATGCCCCATTTGGCATGTACCTCACTAGACACCTGCAACAACTGGAGAGGCCGCAAAAGTACCTCACAAAGAGGATCTTAGGCCTTAAACACTTGTCCTATATGGACAGACTCAAAAAACTCCAACTATTCTCTGTCTCATATCGCCTACTTAGAGGCAATGTCTGCTTGACTTACAAAGCCATGTCTGACCCATCTGGGTTAGAAATGTTACAGCTAAAGAAATCCCAATCCCTCCACACCATACACTCCAGAGACCTCAACCTCATTACCACAATTAACAGAACATGCTGGAGGAACAGGTTCATAACCCAGAGACTGCCAATGCTATTGAACAGACTTCCCATACAGGTCAAGCAGAGCACCTCACTGACCCTTTTCAAGAGAAATCTTGATGAGTGGATGGGAAACAGAAAATTCACCCTGGGGATAACTCCAGTGGCTCTACTCGACAAAGGCACTGGGAAATAAGGTCGGGTGGCACTATGCCAGGGTAATCCCATGGCTAGACTTGTAAAGGCCCCAGGGCCATTAGTCTAGTATACACCTATGAACCTATGAACAAATAATTTGTGAGAGGTGCATATATGTGTATATATATATGTGTGTGTGTGTGTGTGTGTAATCTGGAGGCACTCCTTTCATCCAGCAAGATGGTATCACACAGTACCACTACCAACTCTTGATAGCTACACTAAAAGTATTTATGCTGAGTCTGTAAAAAAGCCACTACCAAAGTCTCCTAAGAATAAGATCACTTAGTCTCAGCAGACATCCAGGGCGGCCACGGTGGTGCAGCAGTTAGCATTGCAGCCTCACAGCAAGAGGTTCTCTGGTTCAATTCTTGGCTGGGGTGCCTTCTGTGCGGAGTCTGCACGTACTCCCTGTGGTGGCGTGGGTTTCCTCCGGGTGCTCCGGTTTCCTCCCAAAGACATGCTGTAGGTGGATTGGACACTCCAAATTGGCCCTAGGTGTGAGTGTGTGCGTGCGTGTGTCTCCTGTGGAAGGTTGGGCACCAGGCTGGCACCTCGGCACCATAAAACTCCACTGCCAATCATGAGCAGATAGGTGATCTGCTGTGGTGAACCCTAAGCGAGAAAAAGCCGAAAGAAGAAGTCTCAACAGACATCCACCACCACATCAACACCATGGTCACATATTGTAAAGGGTCACCAGGAGATGGACTGCAAACTGTCTATTACCTCAGATTTCATGAGTAATGTCTTAATAATTGGTGACTACATTGACTCCTTACTCACAAGACTGGATAAAGACAGGGTTACTGACTTTCTGGCAACAGCATCAGTAACATCAGTAACATCACAAGGACACTAAAGTCCCTCTCATCAGACACATATGGTTATGACGTAATGGTAGCCCATGTAGGTGTGAGATGACTTCAGGTGCAAAACCTTGAGAGATATACATAGAGGCAAGTAAGGTCTCACCATGCATGTGTCCAATGCAAGCAAGACACTGGTCCTGAGTGGAATCCTTCTCTCTCCCAAAATGATATGTATGTATAAATAAAAGATGATTGGTTTCAGCAAATGTCTTGGTAGCTGGTGTCATTCTAGGGGGAGGGGACCTAGTATGTGTCAACATGGGACGAAATGACTCGAGATGACTGACAGTTGAACTTGCTACACCACTATTTCTTTGGCTTCTGCATACTGTCTAAAGCCCTTACTGCCTCTGTGGTGCCTTTTCTAAGCAGAGTCTGCCTAAGACATCCTACATAACAGATATCGATGTAGCTATTTCCATCTATAAACTGAACCATATCAAGGTGGCTTTTCTCAATGCCAGAAGTTTTAACAGCACATAGTTTGTGCTTGAGGTTCTCATGCATCTTAATACATTTATGCAGCTACTGAGACTTAGTTTCAGTATAAAGACAGTACTTCCTCCATTCCTGAGTTTTGTACCCGCAATGCATTCAGCCTGATGTAAACTGTAGTGCTGTTCCCATATTTGTCAAAGACCATGTCACCTCCACACTGATTCACAGTGACCGTCAAACTGAACTCATTGAACTTACCCTTAACAAGACAAGCTATTAAAATAGCCTGCTACAGGACATCCTCCCTGTCCCTGATGACCATGTCAGATTACAAAATGTACTTGAGGAACCACCTTTTAGCAAACATGCCTTTATAATCAGAGATTTCAACTCCCTGTCAATAAACTGAAGCACCTGTACTTCCAAAGTTAACAATTTCCAGAGATTCTTAGATTTAATACATAAAATTTTTGGAACAGATGATTAACAATCCATATAGGGTACATAATATTTTTAATGTGATCCTAACTAATGTAGCCACTGCATGCTTCACCCCTCTAGTTTCCCCATCTCTGGTTGTCTTCTCTTTTAAAATCTCTAAAATCCCTATAGTCAATAATTCTAAATTCAGGGATTTCAAACAGACAGACCCCCCTCAAACTCTATGATTTGTTATCCAAATGCACTTGCAACATCACCAGACCTGACAATCGCACAGCTATTTATGCAAAAGAGTCATTTTCCCGTATAGATAAATGTCTAGACCTGGCCATCCCTTCTAGAGCCATTTATAATGGGAAGCTGAAGAACACCAGCTTAAATAAACCCTATGACAAGATAAAAAAAGCTTCATAAATCATACAACAGATCTAAAAGTTGTCATATTAAGGACTGCATTAAAGAATATCAGTAGAGCTAAAAGCTTATACTGGGGTTGTAAGGCAAGTCATGAACTTAAATTAGCTTCTGAAAAGAGGTAAAATTAGTTACATTAGTAAACAAAGAAGTAACACACAGCAGTTTTCTGAAGTTATTCAAAATGACACTACCCACTCAGATCCAGTAGACACAGCAAATATATTAGTAGCCAGATTTAGTAAAACCATTATTCTTAACAGCCATCTTAATGCCAGAAATTCACAAATCCCTTACACTCCCAAATATCACAAAAGAACATGTAACTGAAAACATTCTTTAAAACCAAAAATACTAACTCCAAGGAGCCTGATAATTTGCATGCATACCTAATAAACAGTGCCAAGAATGCTGTTGGAGAGCCTTAATTTGTTTAACCAAAGCTTATCTATAGGATTTGTCGCTGATGTATGGCAAATTGCAGTGGTGATGCCCTTACATAAGGGTGACTCTACTATTCACCTAGGAAACTACAGACACATTAGCCTGCTAGTCTGATTTACAAAGCATTAGAACACATCATATCTGACCTCATTATGGCATTAAATTATTATGAGGCTAGACACATCAATTTCCTTTTGTCAGAGGGAAATCCTGCCTATTCAATTTAACTTCTTCAGGAAGGTTACATAGGCTGTTGACAGTGGTCATTCTGTTCGCAAAGCTCATTTGGACCTTGACAAAGTGTTTGACATTATATCCTGTGGCGGCATCATAAGCATTAAAAGCAGATCCATTCCATACATGACAAGGTGGATAGACAAATGACTAAAAGATAGGAACCACATAGTTGAGATGCCATTTGCTTCCTCAGAAAGTATCTTAATAACTAGTTGTGTACTCAAGGGATAAGTACTGGGTCCTCCTTTTCAAAAGCTGCTTCTCTGATCATTAAACTTAAGTCAGGATATTCAGGTAACTAAGTTTGCAGATGACTGCAAACTGGGCACTAATGATAAATCTCTTTCTGATATTCACTCATTACAGCAGGAATTAATCCTGTTAAACAAGTTAATTGAATGTGAAATCTCATAAACAAGTGATGTACAGAAAAAGGGCTTACAATTAAATGTGAAAAAGTGTGGTATTGTAATATTTTGTAAATAACTCTTTCTCCCTTTCTCCCACAATGTACAGTATAGCCAATGCTTAACTCCAAAATGATAATGTAGTCAGGTATCTTGGACCTTGGGGTTAATAATTCCCTCCCCATTGACCATATGTAGCAGCAGTAGTCAGAAAATCCTTCTGTTTAGCATAACTATCTAAAGGCATATTTATAGATATTTATATCTATCTGTCTATCTATCTATATATATATATATATATATATATATAATGTCAAAAGAAGTTGATCATCATCAACCCCTTTTTCCCATTTTCTCCATGGGCTCAGGGAGATGTGTCTGTCAACTTTCAACATCACTCTTGATTCAATTCCACTTTCCTACCTTCTGCGGCATTCATGCCTGACTGTTGCAGATCTTCTTTCATGCAATCCATCCATCTCTTTGCTGAACGCCCTCTTTTCCTCTTTCCTTCTTCCTATCTCTCCCAAATCTTCTTCACCAAATCATCTTCTGCTTTCCTGACCATGTGCACGAACCACCATAATCTGGTCCCTTTGATCTTCTCTGTAATTAGAGCTACTTTGACTTCTGTTGTCATGAGCTATTTTTTCCCACAGTGTGCACCCTACCACCTGTCGCAGGCATTTCATCTCCATTATCTCTAGCTTATTTAACTGTTTTGTCTCGACATCCATGTTTCTGTGTCATAAAGTAGTACTGACCACACCACCTTCTTTTCAGATTCTTTGTCATTGTTCTGTCACAAACTACCTCTAACACTCTGTACCAATTGGCTGCAGCCCCTCTGATTCTAGCTTTGACCTCCTCATTCAGACTTCCATTCTCTTCAACCACCCCTCCCAGATCTGTCAAACTATTAACCTGCTCCACTAGTTTCCCTTCTATCTCAGTTCTTATCTTCTGATTTCACCCATTTGCTGCCATGTCAGCTACCTTGCCTGTACTCAGTTTTATCCCATATACCTGCAGCTTTGTGTTCCATTCCACTATCTTTTTCTGAAATTCTTGCTCAAAGTCTGTCTGTAATGCCACATTGTCTGCATACAGCAGCTTTGTTGATCTGTCCCCTCCAACCTGTTTGACAATGTAGTCCATCAGTGTAAACAGCACTGGGCTCAGAGCTGAACACTGTTGTGCACCCACTCCAACTGGGAACCCCTCTGTAAGATGAACATTAGCTGTAGTTTAGTTATTGGCTCCTTGTACATAGTCTGCATTAATTCTACCAATGTTTCCAGGACTTTGAACCATTATAGGACTGCTCAAATCAGCTTTTTTGGGATCTAGCCATATACATCATCCAAGTCTGAGAATATCCATTTGGATGCTTTCCTCCTCTCACTGCAAGCATCAGGTCAGTTGTTCTGGCATCCTGCATTGAAGCCAAACCAATCACCCTCTCCAGCACTGTCATGCAGTGTGACAGGAGTTTTATACTTCTATACTGCCCACAGTTGTGAATGACCCTTTGTTCTTGTACAGTGGTACTAGAATGCTTATCTAGTCATCTAGGAAACTCCTTGGTCTCCATACAATCATGATTACCCCCTGGAGCTATTTTCCTTTAACTCACCCACCATCTCAATCATATCTTTCATGAGCTCATTTGAGATTGATAATTTTCCTGACTTCATTTTTCCCAGTGTTGTTCTTACTCCTTCTAGAGTGGGCTGTTCTTCCTCTTTTATTCTAGGCTGTGTCTAGAGTGATTCAGCTTTTGTGGAGTTGTCTTCATTCAGAAGCTGATAGAAGTAGTCCTTCTGTCTATCCTTGATGCCCTGTGGACTGGTGAGCAGATTGCTGCTGGCATGACTTATGAAGGTAGTCCAATAGCTATGTCCTTTATCCTTCTGCCCTTGCCTTGCAACCTGATAAGAATGTCTCTAATGTCTTGTTATTTGATATTGAACTGATTTCTTAGAGTCTTTGTTAATCAACCAGTATTTTATTAACTTGGGCAGTGTTTTCTATCTCTCACTTTCTACTGCACTCCTTCTTTCTTTTGCTAACTTCCTGGACTTCTGCATTCAACCAGCAGATTTCCTCATGGCTCTGTTGCATATCTGTTTTATCTTCACATATGCTGTTCTGAGACACTGTCATTTTTCTTTGACTCCATCTATTTTCTTTACTTTCCAATGTGCTAGAGACCTCAGTATTTCCTTGAACTATTATACTTTCATTCCAGACAGCATCCAGGTCTTCAGCCTAGTATCTGTTGACCTTAGAGACTTCTCTGACCCCTTGGCCACTATTGGTTTGTGTTGTGTGATGACAGTTTCACTGGAGATGACTTTGCAACCTCTGATTTTATGCCAGTGCCCTCAGCTTATCATCCTTCTTTATATATCTATAATTGCATCATTTATTGAATACAATACCCCTTTGGGATGTACCTTTATAGACATATAAAATAACTAGAAAGGCTTCAGAGGTTCCTAACCAAGAAAATTATTTTCATAAGAAATGGAAGAGGAGGCCAATTTCCAGTTGCCTTAATTATGGGCAAGAAAGGACTTCTCTTCTGGTACACAAGTGAATAAACTGGTCACTTGTCAAATGCCTAACTGATTGTAAATGCAATCTGGTAATAATGAAAACTCATAGCTCTAACAATTTCAAAATAAAAGGCAGCTTTTAGTGTCCAAATGAAGATAACCCAAAACCTTTACAGGAATTTATGGAATCACTGGCCACTTTTGATGCTAGAAATTATACTTATCTTCTTGGCGGTAAGTTCAACATAAATTTTAGCCCAGTTATGGCTGGGTTGTCAAACAACAGAAACAGAATGCTGCAGATATGTCTACCAATCCAGTCATCACTTTTTTCCTGGACACATAGGTTTTAAGTTATCAGACAACTGAAAAGGCGTACTCATGCACTGCAAGATGTTGGATAATATATTAATTATGTCTCACAAACTTTAAGGGGGCAGTGACCTTTGTGAATTAAATATTGTCACTGTTATATCATAAGTAGGTACTAATACAGGACACATGCTCCCAAGACTCAACAATTCTGCCTAGATTTCAATCTCTTGTTAAAATCTACACAGAATAAGAACATTTTAGAAGATAATAAGGAATTATAGAAAAAAAACAGTACTAAATCAGAAACATAGCTCAGAGAAATGGGAAGGCTTTGGGAACTTTATTACAATGGTACTAAAACTATAGTGAAATGAAATAATTAATAGAAAAGAAACTAGGCAGTTAGAGAACCACACATTAGAGTTGAAGAAGAATTTTAAAGAAGCGAAAGCCAATAAGTATCAGTAGTCAAATTCCACAACATAAAAAGTATAAAGCTTTACAATTCAACCACCTTAAATTAAATAGGGAAGGTGGAATCTATTCCATTGGGCAAAAGTTGCCACATATCCTATACTGCTATCACATCACTTTAACGAGTGTAAAAGGGAAATATTCAGTGCAGCTCTCAAAAATATACAAGACAATTTGCAGAGACACAAAATAAAAATAAGCAAGGTTGCTCATAATTTTTTCCATTCTCTAAACAAGGCAACTGGCACAAGGAATATTATGAACTGGGAGTCTTTTTTCCATGCTATTATTTTATGGTAACTGACAGATGAATATCTGAAGGCTTTGAACAAGCCCCATAGGAACACAGGAGCAATATTAGGCAAGTGATCACAAGGACTATAAGATGGCTAGCCATATTTACCTTTATACAGATACTTTTAAAATTCTTGTCACCCTTTTCAAGCCCTTAATAGTCCTCACCTCCCAAATCAAGCATGGCCATACATGATAATCCTGGAATAAATTAGTGTCTGCCAATCCAGTCATCAAGACTAACTTTACATATAGTCAAAGTAGTACTTTGATCTACAGCAGTAACTAATTTCATAGGGTAAGAATGTATTCAGTTAGGAACTCATCCCCCCCAGCAGGTCTTGTTTACTTGCTGTTGTACATTTAGATTACTAGTGCAGGTACTTGTTGAGCCACTGACTTTGAAAAGAAATGAGGACAAACAGGACTGGGTCTTCCACGGATCAAATTCAAGACTCAAGTCCACTCAAAGCAGCCAGTAGTCTACTGAGTATAAGAAGAGCTGTGATAGTAATCTATTAAGATAGTTAAAGGATTTGATGCCTTTAATTTTCTTGTTCAAGAATCTTTGGAAACTTTGCAGTTGAGTGACATTCTTGGATCTGTACACACCAAATGGGCATTGTATTTGATGATGAGTCTACCATGACTTTTCCACGTCTGTGCTCCTGACCTTCAGCTGGTGTGTTACATGATCGGTGCCACAGGCAGCTGCCCAAAGGTCAGATCCATGCCATCACTGTGAACATTCATTTGCCTGTAATAGTAAGCGGACACCCTTTGATACACATCCATGCACATCAGCTACAGTCACACATGTAGTCAACTGGGTAGTATCAGTCCATCATAGAGAAGCATCACCATCATTACTAGACTCTACATGGAACAGTGAGTTACAGTTAATCATCACATCAGATATCTGATGTCCCTACATTATCAGAATGGCCTGCCACATTATCCTTCCTATTAAATGCTACAGCATGAACCACATGGCTGTCTCCTTCTGGGTTGGACAATGAACACAATGAAGTGGCCTTTGTGCCATGGGCTGCACTGTCACAGTGAGAGACATCACATCCCACCTCATGATCAGTGGATGGGCTACTGAAAGGGGCAGGTAGTGGATGTGTTACAAAAAAGAAACAGATTTTGCATATATTCACAGAAATGAAATGATGTAGCATAGAACTGAAACCTAGGACAACTATATGATTACAATGCTAACGACGATATGGACTTTTCAGGTTGTCATGGCTGTGACTGGTTTAGGGACTATAAAACAAAGATATACCATGTAAGTCACATCAAGCAAATCTGACAAATGCTAATACAGCTAGCAAAACCTACCTGACATGTCCTACTCTTACTCCACCATTGGTGGTGAGATATGAAATGTCACTGTCATGTGAAAAGATAAGACAGCCACAAATCAGTATTAAGAATATAGAAGGCATCATGTAGCATTCCACCTGAAGTATAAGACACAGCACATACAGGATGGGTGATGATGATGTGCAGATTGCAGGTGCCCTATGCAGGTGAACAAGACCATAGAACCTTGAAGGGCACAGGTGTAATTATCAACCATATAGACTGTATCACCAGATATGTCTTTCCTGGTCGGGGAGTGTATCATCTGTTGTAATGTGGATCCTGTATTGTAACATGGCACACAAAGAACATCTGACCATACGCCACAGTCTTAACAAGAGGCAGAGGCATACAACTATGGATCACACTAACCGGATATGGTGACTTTTACGTGACAGGTCTTGCTGCTGTTCAAATGTTGATGGGCTTATGCAGTTGAAAAACATATCATACATGCTGCTATTATGTATGTACTGTGTTGGTAGGATAACAGGCTATAACACTTATGTTGTGCATCCACATCAGGTGTGCATTCATGTTCATGCATAGTTTTGTTGCTGTAACATAAATATAACATAACATAATGGTAAGACATTTGAACTAATGTCCTTCAATGAGAACTGGTGTATGCTGCAGTATTTGTGAACATCAGTCATGCCTGCATGTCCTGGAACATCTGCCGCAGTACCTCACTGGGTATCTGATGATCCTGGGAGGTGGTATGATGTAAGGCCAGGAACATCATTATCTCATCCAGAGGAGGCAATGGTGACCCACCTAGTGTGCATTCCTTGCTCTCTCATAGTGGCAGAGTCTGTTGGCTGCACAGAGGATCATGTCAGAGCAACATCACCAGCATGCTTCTCTGGATCTATTGTGACTACCCACAGCATTGATCATGTGTGCGTGATCCATCCACACATGATTTGTCTATACATTATGACCCGTCCAGCCAAGAAGGTTGTGACCTCAATTATTAATTCATCTTCTCTGTGTGAGAAATCGTCTGTCCTCATACCTCTCAACTATATAGATTTTTGCCTCGTATTTTCCGTCTGTTCCTCATGAAATTTGTGGATTTCTGCCAAATCATTGAGGATTGAAATCTCTAAATAATACTAAATAATGACTGATATTTGAGTTTCAATCTTCATATCCTTCAGAAAACACATATTCATTCAAAACATGTTATTCTATCAGTTTTCTAAGTTTATAGGAACAATATTTATAATCTGTTCCTATTTTTGGGCCTTTGTCCAGTCATTATTTCTGGCTTTGTCTAGATTTCTTGTGCTGTGGGGTTGATAGGTATGTATCTTCCCATTCCCTTTCCATCTCTGGATGACAGGAGTGTATGCTCATCTTGGAGTTTATACAGGAGCTCACATATTGACATGACAATGTTAAAAGCATATATCAAATGAATGTCTCACTTCTCATTTACAGTGCATAGTTATACAATACAATCTGTGTCATGTACACCACTTTATATACAGATAATCTTAGTGAACATGTCTGAATTAGTATACCATATGGCCTAACAATATCAGCATACATGTGCACATATTTCAGTCCATTTAACAAGTTTGTACAGGTCATATGTAGAGAGATGGGAACTGAACCCATGTCAGTGGATATTAAAACAAGCAAGGGCCAAACACATATCAATGTTCCACATTTCCAGTACTTTAACAATGGTGTTGACACAGTTGCATGCACTTCTGTACACAAGTACCAATTCTACCTCAAGAATGTATGATGAATCTCGGATATTATCACAGGTAGTGACAGACATCATAACAAATGGGAATGTTGTTATATGGTACGCAACACACATACTGAAATTTATACAGAAATAGGGCAGAAAAATGTTAGCATATACAAATGACCTGTTATACATACTGTATCACCACAAGGAACAGCATAAATGCAAAACCACCCTAATGTTGCTTCTATCCCATTGAATGTACTCACAACTTTCACTATATGGCTAAGCACCAGAGAGTATCCTTAAATAAGTCACTGAACATAGGACTTGTGGAAATACCCATAAGTTATCAGTCTCTGTAAACATAAGCCAGACATTACAGGTTATTCTCCAGTAATGATGGATATATTTAATTCCTTCCATATCTATAGTTCACCAGGGCTTCTTGTTTTTATCCATATGACAGCATATGGAGATCTGTGTTCAACCAGCATACTGAGTTTGACTTGAATGTGTTGCATATCAGTTCTTTGTATTGTTACTGCTGTTTGAATAGCAAGAAGTGGCATAGGTATTTGTGGCAGTGTTTTTTTGTGAGCTATTTGATGTGCAGAGCCTTCTATTCTATTAATGAATGGATGTCTGCTGTTGTAACATACTTAATGCTGTTGGGATGCTTTTGTTGCCATTAACTTCATGTGTTCCACTTCTTCAGGAATTCTGTATATCTGAATTACGATGGTTTGTTAAACACATTACACAAAATTTTCTGTCATTCCTCTGTCACAAGCCAGTCATAGATTATTGTTTGTATGAGGTGCTGCATAGTATATGTATGTTCATCATTACATTTTTTAACTGTCAGGTACATATATAAGCATAGTACAAATTTAGATGGTGACACATATACATTTGTAAAGGGGCAATTATGTATGTGTTTCATATACACAATTTATATCTACTACATACTGTCACTGTGCTTGTGATTGAGAAGTTGTTCCAAAGCTTTTAAATTCCATTCCATATATATGATGTTCTCATGCCACCAATTGACCACATTGCACTGTTCATCTCATTTGCATATTCATTTTAAGCCTACTATCACTTGTTAAACTTACAATATATTTTAAACACACATATGCTAGGATGTAAACATGACACATTAGTTGCACATAATGATAAGTTGTAGCAGAAATGTAAATGTCATATTTACATCTCAACATAAATGTGTGAGGCACACACTTAGTACTGAACAGGGTCCTTTAATTCTAAGAGATTGCTTTTAGGGTCTTTGATTTGTATGGGTATAAGACCTGCCTAGAAATGCTTTTTTGGTGGCTTATTGTTAGTGTTAGTGCATATTTATACTAGGTCATGTCTTTTGAAAGTGAGCTCCATGACAGTGTAGTATACGAGAGTGGAATAACATGCTTGTCTTCAGATTTATTGAGATCCATTTTTGTGTGCTGTGTGTTTTGTATATATACTGAAGGCTGATATGGCAGCAAATGCATAGGTAATAACAGAAGTATATACTGTAAACTGAATATTGCATGCCATGTAATGTACCAGAATAACATGATGGTAGCATATAATGGGCACGCTAGCCTATACATCACCTTCTATTCATATCATGAATAGATGAATATAATGGCATTTAGAATATTGCATAATCATGATATGACACTTGTTATTACTACACTGTTGTGTCTTTTGTTGTACAATGTATAAATAAACCTTATGGGCCAGATTTGATGACTGTTGAACTGTACTGTGATATAACATGGGTAAACACTTCACAGGCCTTGTCTCATACATTTTGATGTTATTTACTGCTTATCATATCCTCTCTTTGCAATTATATTGGTACATATCTGATTGTGTTTTATTACAGACATGTTTGGCATATGACTGGGATGCACATTATACACCATTTTGTAATTTAATATGGATTGGATTTTGCCTGACATCACATAACATTGTTAGACTTAGATAAAGTTAGCCAGTTGCGTAACATCACATATATAATTGTTACAACATACAGATTGTGTAAATTTGTATGATGTTTTATTTATTCATTGATTTTAGGTTAATAGTTATTATGTATGTATGTATAATGCTATTGTTTCCTGTTTTGAATGTTGACAGAGTGTGGGACCCATGCCAGATCATCAATTGGACTATGACAATGATCTGCTAGACCACTGCCAGCCGAGTTATACTCTGAGAACCAGAATAATTACTATGATGGGGACAATGATGATGACAACAGACCAGGACCTGCATGTGTCATTGGTCTTGTGTCTCAGCATTGAAGACATACACCATCATGTGAGCAGACAGTTTTTGGGACCTGATCCTGGTTGTAGTGACAGATGTCTTCCAAATGCAGTTGAGGGACCAGATGAGTAACTTCTTTCAGGACATGGGGTGATCTATGCTAGGTGTAGTGTAGGTGCTAAGGGACCACTTGGCACTCTCCCATGTTAAATTTGTAATTATTTCAGGTTTATTTATTCTGGCAGTCAGTACTGTTTTAATCACATCAACTTTGTTTTTGAGGCTAAGGGAAGATTTAATTGTAAGACTGAAAGCCTTATTTATGTTGCTGTTTGTGGAGGCTGTCCAAGTTTTTATGTCGGAAAGATGACTAGGAAATTCAGTTCCAGGATTGTTGAACATGTTAGAGCAATACAAATTAAAGATTGTAACAATGCGCTTGCAAGGCACAGTACTATTTGTCCTAATTTTAGAAAGTTTTATTTCTTTGTAGTTCAAACAGTAGATTTTAAGTCGTTTATTAGTCAGTTTAATAATTATTTAGAATTTTTTAGAGTTGAAACGGCAAGTTTTACTATGTGCCGATATGGCACCGGGACTAAATAAAACTATATCAATAAAACATTTATTGAAATATTTAAGTATTTAAACTTTATATGTGACTTATAAACATTTATATATATAAGTTTTTATATGGACCTTTAAGATTTTAATGATTTAATTCTAAATTTAAATTTGATTGGTTGGTGTATTTATGACGTCATCACTTTCTAAATGTTTAAATTGGAGATGTGTTTCTTTGTTATTCTTGAATTAAACAGAATGAAAGCACTTAAAAAATACCCTGTTTTTATTTCAATTCAGTGTGGTCTGCATCTCTAGTTACCAGTGAAGGGCTTTTGTGTTGTTTTGAGTTGTGTTTTGCCCCTTTTGCTCTAGTTCTTTAGTTGATCCCATCATTGTGTTGTACTTCTGTGTTGTGCATTAACCAGGGATTTATATGCTAACTGCTTATGCATAGGTTTGCATTCCTTAACTTTCATTAATCATATAGCTATCACAATTTACTTCACATTTCCATGCCAATTCTTTCTGTTTGGATTGTGTCATGCCATTGGATGCATGTCACACATATACATTGTGTACCTGACAACCCATCTGTGTTGCCTCTGAAAATGTTTTTGAAATATGGATCCCATTTCTCCCAAGTTTGTGATGTTTATACTTATTTGTTTGTTACACAGCCACATTGATGTTTTGCTGTTGTATTGACATATGGATCCCATTTCTCCCATGTTTGTGGTGTTTATACTTATTTGTTTGTTACACAGCCATATTAATGTTTTGCTGTTGCATTGACATATGGATCCCATTTCTCCCATGTTTGTGGTGTGTATACTTGTTTGTTACACAGCCACATTAATGTGCTGTGGTACTGCTCTTTGGTGCTGTGTTTGGTTATTTGCCTATCACATGCAGGGTTGGAAGTTCTAGTCTACCCTCCACTTGTCTTCTCCTGCATTTCCTTACCTGCATTTGCTCATCCCTACTGACAGCCTAGCGGATGACTGAGTATTGCAATGACAGCCTTCCCCGTTTAGCGGTCTCCAACACACACCTTCCATCAGTCATACTCATTCTGGTATGACTGCCACACAGTTTGTAACATCTGAGGAATGACTTGTGCATCGGTTCATGTGTATTTTGGCATTGCATCACACTTGCTGTACAGCCCTACAGTGTTTGTCAATTTTCCTTCACCAGAAATGTATAATCCATATGATATCTGTCTCTGTACCTTATCTCTCTCTTTTATGTGTATTTCCAATCTTTGTCTGTCTTGTCTTGTGATATTTGCTATATATTTATACCTGCTGTTTTGCCTTCCTTCTCTTTCCATGTCTTTCCATTCCTTCTGTTCTCAAAACACAAAAAATAGGGCCTGTTCCCACAAAAGGTTGCCCATGCCCCTTTTCTTCTCTCTCTGACCCACCTATTCCATCATACCTGTTGTGTGTCCCTCTTCTTCAGTCTCATCCCACATCTGCTTTACTTTCGCTCTATTTCCTTTGGTGTTTGTTACTTGTGTTCTCTATATATGTCCCACACCCATACTGCTACTTAATGTCAGCCTTTGCGATGTGGCGATGATTGCCTCTTTTCTTATTTAATTAATTATGTGAGAAGAATGGGAATAATGTATTATGTGACTTGCTGTGTCCCACTTGCATTATGCTAACTGCAACAGTCATATCTATCACTTACAGGGCCAGAGCGTTTCAGACATAACATTATCCTGCACTGCATAGATTGGAGTGCACACACATACAGATTGAAGGAGTAGCACCCCTGCCCATATATGCAATAATGACAACATGTGATGAATATGTAACTAATAATGGTAATACATGTGTCATTTGGTAACGTGTGCCACACTGCAGCAGCAGCAAGACTAAGCTACGTATGAACTGATGTGTGCAGTGTGCATTATGATGTGCATCAAAAAAACATCATAGCAGTATGGGATGGCTACACAGTTGTGCCTAAGCTATAAATATTTGAATATGGCAAACACCATAGTGACAGCATTACAAAAGTGGACCACACAAACAATGCTTACTGTCCTGAGAGACCATCCTGATGGAGTTGAGCATCACAAAAGGTCTCTCTAGTGATCTCCCAGAAGGAGGTGCTTATGGCCTGTGCTGTTTCCAGAAAAAAACTACCCATTAGGTCCTTCATCCGCATCTGGAAGACATCTGTCACTATGTCCTGGATGTGGTCCCAAAAATCATCTACTTGACATGTTGGTGAATGTATTCTATGTTGAGGTAGAAGAACAATGGCACATACAAGTCACAGTCTGTCATCATAATCATCGTCATCATCTCTGCTATGGACATCATCCTGGCCCTCAGAGTCCAACTCAGCCAGCAGTGGTCTGGCATGTTGTCTCTGTCATCTGACTGGCGAGCCAGCACAGGTCCCACTCTCTCTCAAATTTCAACACAGGATCAAAAAATTATACATACATAATAGGTATTAATTCCTACAAAACTTACACAGACTCCTACTGTTTGACCTTATGAATCTGTAACACCTTATGTGATGTCAGGCATACATCCAAGCCATACTAAATTACATAATTGTGTGTAATGTGTATCACATTCATATGCTAAACATGTCTATAATAAAATATTACCTTTGATAAGGCATGCATATAAATGTATATGCCAATTAAAATACATGTCCATTATGTATGTACAAAGGTAGAAATCATATACATTGTGTGACAATGTACAATGTGTTGCTATGACAGGTCTGTTACAAAATATGACAGCAGTCATATGTGTATGTATAGTACGGCAAACTATTACACAATGCACAATAAATATTACTGAAGCATTTTAAAGGGCCTGGAAAGGAGGTCACTCTCACTCTGGACTTTTGATGTTGTTTATAAATATGTTCATTTTTACGTCATCCACAGAGATGAAATTAGGCCTTGAAGAAATGATGGTCCACACTTGTATCTATTTTGAGCAACATTTCTAATTATTTTAATGTTTTGGAATAAAGGGTTCATGACTGGATATGTATATTTCATATATTGTTTCCAGTTATGGTAAGTGGAGATTTTTATACACACTCGGCTTCTTGTTTTTATTCTGCAATCTTTTGATGCTGTTTATTTGTGGAAGGGTTAATTTAGGATAATTTAAATAACTGATTGCTATTTACTGATGATTGTTTGTAAAGGTTTTTAAATAGTAAACTGAGGTTTTGTTTTATTGTATGTCTGAGGAAGCGTGGATGTTCCATGCGAAAGCACTTACTACTTTTATTTATTTTGTTTAATAAATAAGTTTTTAGTTTTATGTCGTGCTTGTTGCTCACCTCTTTTTGATTTTGCTGCATTTCGTTGGAATGGGAATTTGACTTTGCCTAATGCACTGATTTTATTGCTGATGTTTGTAAGCTTACTGAAAACACTCACCATCCAACTCAATACCATATTCTTGAGCAACTGTAATTACCCCAGTATTAACTGGTCATCGAATATGACACCAAACGTGCAGGTACAGAGACTTTTGCATGTTTGTAAATGCAAACTTCCTGCACCAGATTGTCAGTATGATGACCTGGGGTGCAAACATACTGAATCTGGTCCTCATCAATATGGGGGTGCTGCACATCCCCTAGTGTAATGCCCTCTTTGGTAAGATCAGGCCACAAAATGTTCTTCTTTGAAGTAAAAATGAAACCCAGCTAACCCTGAAATGTTCAGAAACTACTCTAAGGCTAACTTCCTACTATTAAGTGATAACCTGGCAAAATTTCAAGCTTCCATAAACCCTGAGAACACTGATGCTTAAGCAAAACTGTTCATAGAAACTATGTGTAAGCATGGCAATAGCTGCACAGAGCAGCTGTACTCACCAGGAATAACTACAGAACTAACACAAAAACAAGCCACCCTGGTGGAATCATAACAACAGGCTGTATAACAGAAGAAAAAAAAAACATGGCAAAACTGTGGAGGTGTAGCACCCAACAGGACAAAAGCACTCTCATCAGACTAAACAAGAACTCAAAGGAAAAATAAAGTCTACCAAAGCCAAATGTGAAGTAAACTTGACCTTCCTGGCCAGTGAAAACCACAAGGGATTTTTTAGCTGTTTCTGCAAACTCAAAGACAATACACAGTTGTATGCATAGATTATTGTTAATGGAATCACCTACACTGCGCCAGAAGATACAGCAAAAATACGGGCCAGCAAATTTAGTTTCAAATTTACCCCTCTCTATCCTCAACCTTCCCTCAGTAAAAATCTATCAAATATAACCCCCTACTATCACAAGGGAACAGGTCTAGAATGCTCTGTCTAAGGCCAAAAACATTACATCATTGTAACCAGACAATATGCCAGGATGCCTTCTAAATAGCATGAAACATGATCTATCAGACCATCTGCAATCACTATTTAACTGTAGTCTCTAAACACACTTATGCCTCATGAATAAAGAACAGCAACAGTCATCCCTCTGCACAATGGTGGGCCATCTACAGACCCTGGAAACTACAGACCCATAAGTCTCACTAGTTTTATATGCAAAGCCATGGATAGAATTATAATGGAAATGATCAATAATGATATAGGAAACCTCCAGACATGGAGCCCAACCTAATCCGGTTTCGTTAAGGGAAGGTCATGCCTACTCAACTTGGTGGACTTCTTTAAGAAGGTCACCAAAGCAAAGGATGAGGGCATAATGGCTCACACTGCCTACCTTGACCTGACCAAAGTATTTGACACAATGCCCCACTCAGGCATTGTTGACAAACTCAAGAGGTTAGTTATAAACTCTTATGTCACCCAGGGGATAACTATCTGGCTCACAGACAGGACACAGGAAATTAGAACTGGGGAGTCCACCTCTACAAAGAGGCCAGTCACAAGTAGAATCCCTCAGGGATTGGTTCTGGGACCACTCCTTTTTGGCATTTACTCCTCTGAAGTCAAGGCTCATGTCAAGAGCCTCTAGTTGACCAAATTTGCAGAAGACTGCAAATTAGGAGCAGTCATAGAATCCCTCACAGGCACTAATGTTCTCCGGGAAGGGCTGACAGACAAGTAATTTGTGTCAAAACCATGGACTAAAAACTAAATACCAAGAAATGCATCATAGTTATAAGGGGTGGATGACTTCCCAAAGGAAGTATCCTTTGGGAAGTCATCCTCCCCTGGTAACTATCATATTGACATCACACCCCTAAGATTCGATCCAGTAGTCAGGAACTTGGGGACACACTTAGACAGTAATCTAGCCTTTAAACATCTTGTGTCTGCAATAGTGAGGAAATCATTGTATGTTGTGCAACTTGTAAAGAAAGATATGGCATTTTGGTCCAAGGCAGTCATTGTTCCACTATATTCAGCATTCATCAGACCTTTCAATGAGTACAATTCCCGTTTGGTATGCACTTTACCAGGCACATCAAACAACTGGAACAACCACAGAGGTTCCTCACCTAAAAGAATTCAGGGCATAAGTAATATTTATTTATTTATTTTTATTTATTGCATTTGTTGACTGGGAGAGTCCACTGGGCCTAGAATGAGCCCATTTTCAGTGGAGGACCGGGGAGAAAAGCTCCACGATAATTACATACAAAGATCTATAAAATCATAAAATATAATAAGGAATAACGATTAATAAATTTATCTTGAATGAAAATAAAGTAAAAAAAATAGAAATATTAGAAGGCATATATTCAAGTAACACAATATTAAATGTCTGCAAGGTTCATAGCAGAAGGAATAAGTACAGAGTAAGGGAAGGATGAGATAGAAGGGTAAGGAGAGAAAAGTGTAGCTAAAGAAAAAGTGAGGCTAAAGAGACAGGAAGGCAGTGAATAGGCAGAGAGAGGGGAGGAAGTGGTAGTACTAGAAATGTATCCGGGTGAAATCACCAGGGAGAGAAGTCAGGAGGTGGAGTTGTGAGTAGGGGTACAGGAACATAACCAGTGAGAGGAAAGATGTAGTTTGAGGGATTTTTTAAAGGAGGTAGGATTGCTGATAGTTCTGAGAGAAGGGGGAGATTATTCCATGCCTTAGCAACAGTAAAGGAATACAGCATTTGGCCAGCTGAAAGCTTAGGTTTCTCTATAGACAGTAACATGTTGTTTTCAGATCTTAGGTGTTGAGTAGGGTGGTACATAGTCAGCATGGAGGAAAGGGAAGGGCAGGTGTCAGGGTGGTAGGTAAGCTTGTAGGCTGTAGTTAATTGTAGAAAAGGGAGGTAGCGAGGGGATTCTAGCCAATTTAGTTGATGCAGAGATGAACAGCGGTGGGTAGAAAATTTTGCATTTGTAGCAAATTTACAAGAGCCTAGTTTTGTTCTCAAGTAGGAGTGTAGATTGGTAAGAATGGGAGTGCCATATAAAAGAGCTGGAAGAAGGAAATATGAGGCTAGAGCTTCTTTTGTGGAAAGTCGAAGAAAATAGTTGTGCCTATACAGGGCACCTAGTTTTTGGTGAGTTTTTTGATGTTGTTGTGGATGTGAAGGTCGAAGGTTAATTTGTCATCAATGATGACACCTAGTAATTTGGTACTGGGGACGACTTCTATGTTTGTGTTGTTTTGGGAATGAATGGAGAATAGTGATTTGTCAATTGTGATAGATTTTGTGGGGGTAAATATTAAAAGTTTTGCTTTATTGGGGTTGAGAGTGAGATGGTTCTGGGACACCCATGTTTCGGTGGAACTAAATGCTTCTTGGGTGAGCTTCTGTAGTATAGGGACAGATTTAGCAGAGCAAATAATAGTTGAGTCATCTGCATATTGTATAACAGTGCTGTGGGTCAGAGAGGAGTGAAAGTTGTTGACAAATATGCTGATTAAGAGAGGCCCCAGTATTGAGCCTTGGGAAACACCTGTATTTGTAGTCTTGAAAGGAGATGAATACGGTTGCCACTTGGTAGATTGCTGCCTATTACTGAGATAGTTATTAAACCATTGTACGGTAGGGGAGAGATAATCCAAGATCAGAGAGTTTAGTAAGCAGAAGAGAGTGGGAAATAGTGTTGAAAGCCTTTGATAAGTACAGGAAGAGTGCAGAGACTAAGGAGCCAGCATATCTAGCTCTATTGACTGTGTTGAGGAAGGAGATGAGGGCGGTGTTGGTGCTATGTCAGGGCCTAAAGCCATGTTGAGTGGGGAACATGACTTGGTGCTGGGTCAGGTGATTGAGGAGCTGAGTGTGAATACATTTCTCAAGTATTTTGAAGTTTGGGGAGAGGATAGCAATAGGATGGAAGTCAGAGATATCAAAGTTGTTGCCACCTTTACGAAGTGGAAGAATGAAAGCTCTTTTCCAGATACCAAGTATATAGGATTCCTGAATAGACCTATTGAGGAGGATGATAATAGGATAAGCAATGGAGGAGGCTGAGAGTTGCAGGTATTCGGCGGGTAAGTTGTCAGGGGCATTGGAGCAGGGTTTGTGTTTGTAAAGAAACTTTTTGATAGTGGAGGTGGGTATGGGTGTTAGAGTGAAAGCAGGTAGAGGCATAGAAGAGGAGTGTACAGGTGGAGTACCTGTTGGGTTAGTTGTTATAGATGGAAAGGTGGTAGTCAGTTTCTAAATGGTATCAATGAAGTGTGAGTTAAAGAGGGAGGCTAAGAGGGTGTTTTATTGGGTTGTAGACATTGGTTGTTTTTAGTTCTAGGATGGAGAAGGGAGTTGATTGAACTTACTTGGATAGAAGGAAGTTTCTCTGTTCACTGTGAGAGTGGAAGCTTTGAGCAGACTATCTGTCCCTGGAGGAGTGGTTTCAGCCCAGAAATTAGTAGTTTATTAGCCATTTTGGGCTAATTTCTATCTCTTTCATTTCCCTTCTATAAAACCCACATTTGCAAGGTTTTTGTGCTAGTATATAGCTCAGCAAGCTCCTGCCTGGTGCCTTGCAGAGTTCTACAGCAGCAGAGAGACAAAAGAGAGACTTTGGAGTGATTAAGTATCATTTTTCTGCATTTTCTTGCTGCCTTTAGCTAATTCCACCTAAAATGCTGATTTTCTAGAGTTTCTGTGATTTAAAAAGCTTGTTTCAGCTACATATTGTACTTATTTTACTGCCTGCACTTTAACAAAGTCGTTTTAGTGTTTAAATTACCTGTTTAACTGTTGTAGGCTACACACTCAAGTGGGATAGCCATTTCTGTGCATTTAAAGTGTTTTTTTATTGTATCTGCTTTATTTTCTGAAAAAAAAAAAATATATACTTGTTTTCCCACTTTTTTAAGCTAGTATAGTCCAATTTTCAGGTTAGTGCTGAATAAAGGGCTGTGTTACAAGTTTCTGTGTTTGCCCATACCTTACTTGGATAGAAGGAATTTCTCTGTTCACTGTGGGAGAGGGAGCTTTGAGCAGCCCTGGAGGAGTGGTTTCAGCCCAGGAATTAGTAGTTTATTGGCCATTTTGGGCTAATTTCTATCTCTTTCATTTTCCTGCTATAAAACCCACATTTGCAAGGCAGTGCTGGTTAGCTAGGGTATAACTATCCCATCTCCACAAAGTCTACTCTTCAATTTTTCCCTTGGAACTAGACAAACTTTCAACTTAAGCACTCAAACCATTCACTTTTCATACCGGTACTTGCTGAAAACTCATAGCAAGTACTAATAAACCTTAGCACTAGACCCCCCCCCCCCCATACTGTAGAGAAGGACAAGGCTCTCTATTCAACCTTACCAGCCAATCAGTAAAACAGTTCACTGTACCTATCCAGGCATGTCCAAAGGGCAATTTCAGGTGTACTCTCTGGTCCAACTGGTGAATCTGGGCATTTTGAGGCAATGTTACAATTGCCTCATGTACACAGACAACCCTCTCCTCCTTTCACCAAACACTAATGCATGCGAGAGATGCAATTATACAGCCAAACTGGAGGCTAAGCTCTCTCAACCCAAGACTGGACCAGGCAGTCAAGAGTAGAAGAGAATTACTTGCATCACACCTCCAGTCTCACATAGATCTATGAAACCAGCACCGGCAAAAAACACACATAAGTACATGAAAACATACTCGGAGGCTCTAAATAAAAATCTGGAGAAGCAACAGAGACCTCCAAAGCAGACATCCAAGCAACCTCCACCCCCCAACACAAACAATGAAACACATACTTCACAAAACCAGTGTGCCACACAATCACAGCCCTTAAGGTAAAATAACATACCTAACACACTAGTAATAGGTGACTCTATAGTCAGGCACACTGATGTCCCACTCACTAGACTGAACAAGGAGAAGGTTACTGTTAGATGCCTGTCGGGTGCCAGGATCCGCCACATAACACAAGCACTCAGTTCACTCCAGAACAAGTACAAATATGACTCTGTCATTGTCCATGTTGGTGTGAATGACCTGAGCTGTACCTCCCTGGACTACATGAAAAGAGACATGGAGGAGCTCTCTGATCACATAGCCCAGGCCGGTATGACTCTGACCCTGAGTAGCATCCTGCCCTCACCAAGAATGATACCACGGTATAGAGAAAAAAATTATCAATTTCAACAATTGGCTAAGCTTCTGGTGTCATTCAAAGGGAAGCCAGTGTCTGTCAGCTTGGGATGACATGCTCAACAAGCCATGGTGCTTTGCTAGAGATGGCTTGCACCTGTCACCCTTAGGCTTTTGAATACTGGCCAAGGCTCTTGCCACCCCCTATAGTGCCTTTTTTAGGCAAGGCTCAAAAGGCAAACCCACCACCGTAAATAGCACAAGTAACAAAAAACTGAGGGTAATGCTACTCAATGCCAGAAGTCTAAACCTCAAAATGCACGCACTCGAGGAACTCCTCAGTATGGAGAAAATCGATATATTTGCAGTAACAGAAACCTGGTTTAAGGCTCCAGACAGCACCCCAGCACTACCAGGCTACAACTAATACCATACATTTCGGCCACAGAACCTGGACCGAAATACAAAAGGTGGGGGCGTATCCAT
Source organism: Protopterus annectens (assembly GCF_019279795.1). Taxonomy (NCBI): domain Eukaryota; kingdom Metazoa; phylum Chordata; order Ceratodontiformes; family Protopteridae; genus Protopterus; species Protopterus annectens. The sequence goes on along the minus strand of NC_056728.1, from coordinate 770,663,080 downwards.
ATTCACCAAGGATACCCACACCTCCAGGTTAGTGGCACAGCACGATGCTTCAGAGATCATCCACATGCAACTAACAATGGGCAAAACTGCTATTCAAATTAAGGCTTGATACAGATCACCCACCATGTCCCAGGACCCCCACTTCACATTCCTGGAAACACTGGGAAACATAAAGGTCCTACCAAACACCCTGATATTGGGTGATTTCAATTAGTCAAACATTAACAGGGAGAACTACTCAAGTACAAACTCCCTTGCCCAACATTTCCTAGAATTTATAAACTCAAACACCTTGGATCAACTGGTCAACACCCCCACCAGAGGTGACAACATATTGGACCTGGTCATCACCAACATGGGTGACCGGTGTTCCACACCGGAGGTCAACCCCTCGCTGGTTAGATCTGACCATAAACTATTCACTCTGGATATCTGCATTCCGCCACCACCCCTGGTCAAAGAAACCCCTGTGACAAACTTTTCAAAAGCAAACTTCATGTTACTTAAGACCGAGGTGGGAAGTTTCAAAACCCCATGCTAAAGGATAACGTTGTCCAAGCTGCAAAATCCTTTACTAATGCACTCTGCGGGCACCTACAAGAATGCATGGATCGTTCTATCCCAAACAAAACCAAGACTCACTCCTCCAAGAAAAGGAAACCAGTCTGGTGGACCCCTGCCATAAACAAGCTATACAATAGAAGGAGGAAGCTAGTACAGAAAAGAGTAAAATCCCAAGAAGAGAAGACATCCCTCATCAGTATCAGCAAGAAACTACATTCCCTCATAAAAACATCCAAGGCTAGCTTCGAAAGAAAAATTGCCATGGACTCCAAAGATAACCACAAGGCATTCTTTAGTTATGTCAAGAATCTAAGTGGCAATTCTCAGATCTGCTCAGAGTTAGTGCAGAATGGCACAAAATACACTGAACCGACCGATATAGCCAACATCCTGGCAGACAGGTTCAGTGCAAACTTCACCCTCCTCTCACCCCCAAAAGGGCCCATAACTATACCAGAAGAATGTAGTGCCCCTGAAATCACAGACACTCAGGTTAAAACAGCCCTCTCCAAAGCCAAAAACACAACATCAATGGGACCAGATGGTGTCCCAGGCTGCGTCCTACACAAGCTCAAAGATGAACTAACCACTCACTTAAACACACTGTCTAAACTCAGCCTCCCCACAGGCTACATGCCCACAGAGTGGCGCACAACAACTGTTATTCCACTCCACAAAGGTGGAGCCACAACAGACCCTGGTAACTATTGCCCTATAAGCCAGATTAGCTTGGTCTGCAAAGCTTTGGAGTGCATCATCATGGATCTCATTAACAGAGACATTGGAAACCTCTAAAATCACTGGACCCTACTCAGTTCAGCTTTGTTAAGGGCAGATCATGCCTTCTAAACCTGGTGGACATCTTTGAGACAGTTACCAAAGCTATAGATGAGGGAATGGTGGTCCACACAGCCTATCTAGACCTTGCAAAGGCCTTTGACACCATTCCTCACTCAGGTATTAAAGACAGGCTCACCAGCCTGAACATAAACCTCTACGTCACAAGATGGGTTTCCAACTGGTTCACAGACAGAACCCACATGGTAAGAGTTGCAGGAGCTAGGTCTGACTAAACCAGTTACAAGTGGTGTTCCCCAGGGCTCAGTCCTAGGACCCCTCCTGTTCGGCATATACTTCTCAGAGGTACAGACAAGCACAGGAGGATTATGGCTGACTAAGTTCACAGATGACTGCAAACTAGGGATCTGGGGACCCAAGTAGATAGTAACCTCTCCTTTGATAATCACATTGCCAAAGTGATTAGAAAATCCTTCTATGTGGCCCACCTAATCACAAAATTGTTTGCATCCAGATCGAAAAAGATCATTGGGCCCCTCTATGCATCACTCATCAGACACATCATAGAGTACAATGCCCTATTTGGGATGTACCTTACAAGACACCTGCAACAACTGGAAAGACCACAGAAGTACCTCACCAAGAGGATCACTGGCCTCAAGCAGATGCCCTATGCAGCTTGACTGAAGAAACTCCAGCTGTACTCGGTTGCATACCATCTACTCAGAAGTGATCTCTGCCTGACATATAAGGCCATGTCCAACCCAGAATTGATGTACATGCTCCACCTAAAGAAAAGCATATCCCCTCGAGCCACACGCTCCAGGGATCTAAACCTCACCACAACAATAATTAGGATGTGCTGAAGGGATAGATTCCTGTCCCAGAGACTTCCCATGTTCTGGAACAAGATTCCAATCTACATTAGGCAGAGCTCCTCACTAACCCCCTTCAAGAGAAACCTTGATGAGTGAATGGGAAACAGAAAGTTTACCCCAGGGATCACTTCAATGGCTCTGCTGGACAGAGGCACAGGGAACTAATCTAAGGGGGTGGCAAAAGCCAACACATTCCGGCTAGGCTTATAAATGCCTTCAGGCAGATAGGATAGTACCTACCTATGAACCTATTGCTTCCCAGAAACTTTTAGGGTTAAGCCTATGTTGGTCATGGATAGCTTGGAAGTATTCTTTTTTGATTTTGTTGACTAGGCGTTTAGCCTGATTGCAGAGTTGTTTATAAAGAATGAGGTTGGACAGGGATTTGTTTTTTTGCCAGGCTTTCCAGGCTTTGTCCTATGCAGACCACCTTAAAGCTCTATACCTATATTCTGTCTCCTACAAGCTGTTGAGGGGAGATCTATGCCTAGCATACAAGGCATTGTCAGACCCCATCCTGCTGGATCTCATGCATATCTACAAAACAAACAGCACCAGAATTACCTGTTCTAAATACTTAAACCTTGCCTGTGATGTGAATAGGACCTGCTGGATAGACAGGTATGTATCCCAGAAACTACCCCTTCTCTAGAACAGGCTCCCCATCCATGTGAAGCAGAATTCCTCCCTAAGTCAAGTCAAGTGTCTCTTAATTGCATGAGGAACAGAAAAGTAATTCCTGGTTTAGCACCTATGTCTATAATGGACACAGGCTGCCTGAAAATGTTTCATCTCTCAGCCCCCTGCTTGTAAATGCTTCATCTCCCAAGTCGCTGCTTATACTAATTAAGGGTGCCAGAATTTGTCAGAGATTTGGGATGCATGGCTAGTCTTAAAAAGCCTTTGTGGACATTAACCAAGTAAAAACCTATAAAATACACACACACACACACACACACACACACACACACACACACACACACACACACACACACACACACACACACATACACACACACACACATATACACACACACACACACACACATATATATATATATATATATATATATATATATATATATATATATATATATATATAGGACTTTTGATCGAAAAATCAAAAGTCCAAGTCCATTGCCGTCAAACACACTTTAACGAAAGCGCTTTCACTGAAAAATCGCTTTTGTTAAAGTGTGTTCAACAAAGAAAATAAAAACACTAAATTAACGTTTTTGCAGGGGGGCAAGCCCCCCATGCACCCCCTCCCCATGTTGGGAGATGTGCCACCCACACCCCCCTACTTTAATATTATCCCACCAAGATTGCACTACAGTGGGGAAAAGGGAATTTTCCCTTATCCGCACAGTAGTACAACCTCCGCAACAGGCATACTTACATGAAAGTGCTTCTTCGGTGAAAAGCACTTTTGTGTAAGTATCATCGCCCGTAATGGATTCGGACTTTTGATCTAATATGGACATCTACAGATCTGGGGGTACAGCAATTCACAAATACTGTCCTAAAAACTTCCCTAATAACTCATATGATAAAAAATTACAGCATCACATACATTCTACACAATTCTATACAGTTCTATACTTTTTCAGTGTTATGAGTTTTCAGTGAAATGGGTTTGACCTTACGGGTTTCAATATTATGAGTTTTCTCTCTCTCTCTCTCTCTCTCTCTGTAGACATATATATATATATATATATATATATATATATATATATATATATATGTGTGTGTGTGTGTGTGTGTGTGTGTGTGTGTGTGTGTGTGTGTGTGTGTGTGTGTGTGTGTGTGTGTGTGTGTGTATGCGTGTGTGCATGCGTGTGTGTGTGTGTGTGTGTTTATATATATATATATTATATATATATATATATATATATATATATATATATATATATATATCAATAGATAGACTTAAATGTGTATTTGTACATGCATTTGTCATTTAGTATGGACATGTCTATACATACATATATGTATATACATATATTTAGTCAAATGTAAAGTTGTGTGTGTATATCACATGAAAACAAAAAGAAAATTACAACTGCTGCGATATGCACTACATACTAATGCTATATACATTTATCACTGCACTGTACATAATATATCCAAAATACATTGTGCAACATAAACCGGTTACATCCTTAACATAAATAACTAATAGAGCAAAACAAAAGTACCACCATTCATAGCACAGTTCATGAAAGACAGACACACATTTGTAATACTGTTCGGTTTGGCGAGTGATATAGGTACTGTCTGCAGTGGGATTCCAACAACAATAATATGCAACTGTGGCTACATTTCATTACATAACTTACAGGGATACTTCTGAACTATACCAGTACAGATTTCCAACTGTCATAAGTTGCATGAAAGCATGTCTACACTTGAAACATATAAATAGCCATTAACAGAATTACTGTTTAAATGTAAGATTCAAGCCTTCAGAAGTACTTTAGGTAGAAGGGCAGTCAGTAAAGAGAAGTAATTGGTTATGGCAGACTACTGTGTAATTTAAACTGTAGAGATAACATATGTATGGATTACCCAACATTTACACACACATCATTAACAGAAGTATGATGTTTCCTAGAAGCTTTGCAGATAACGGAGATGAGAGATAGGCACCAATGCACCACAGCCATGTTAGATGCTTAAAATCTGTAATGTACAACTTACCAAACAACTATAGATTTCCCATATGTTGTGTAATAGGAAATGCATAACTGTCAAGAAAGCTTTGAACCTATACATAGGCAAAACTTTTACATGGGCCTATTAATTAATCGTTTGAGCTAATGGGCATAATATCTCTTTTAATGTTGTAAAAGTCTATGAACTAATAATGGTATGTCAATTTATCATATGTCAGCCAACTGAATTTAACTGTCATAATTTGCAAAAAAAAGTAGTATGTACTTTAAACAAATAAATAGCCATTAAAGGGTTTGTTTATTTATTTATTTATTTGACATTTGTTTACTGGGAAATTCTGACTAGGTATGAATCCCATTTTCAAAGCCGGTCAGGGGAGAAAAGTTCCACAGATATAGTTCAATTAATAACCATCATAATATTATTACATGAACTGCAATATCAAGTAGGGGAATCGATATAGAGTATAACTAAAGTCAAATCAGTCGAACATACAGTGAATATTGATCACCAATAATAAGTATTACACACCAAATCAAATACTATCTATAGTGATAACCAATGATAAACATGTAAAATATGGGCAAGAGAATGAAATAAATGCAAGAGATTTTACATTTGGGGAGAGATAAGAAAATGCAGTTAAAGTAACTGGAGATTTGGCAAATTAGAGAAGAGGGAAAGGAAACAGGGAAAAGCAAGGGAAAGAGAAGGAAAAATAAAGGGTAGGGTCAGTCTGGTGTAAGACATGTACATAACCAAGAGTTAAGGAGCATTCTCTTTAAAGATTGTTAGAATATGTGACTACAAGGCATTGCTCTAATATCTGTGTGAATACTGTTCCAGACTTTGACCACTGAGTAGGAATATAGTCAACGACCAATTGATTTTTTTGGTTTAAAGATTTCAAGGAGGTGTTTCCCTGATGAGCAAAGAGGGCAATTTGGGAGGTAAAGGTTAAGAACAGTGCTGGTTGCTTTGCAGGAAGAGGATTTCTATACCATTTTATGAGCAAAGAGGAGATTAGTAAACTTAAGGTAGTGAGGTAAGTCAAGCCAGTTTAAATATCTGAGGGCAGAGCAGTGATGGGAGTTGCATGTCTTACTGGCTGCAAATCTAGCTACTTTGTTGTAGCACAGCTCATGATCTTAGGGATGAATATTTGTATGAATGGGTGAGGCATATAGTAGTGAAGGAAGGAGGTATACATTGGCTAGAGTAACTTTTGAAGACTTGCTAAGGAATATTTTTGATCTATAGAGCATGCCCAATTTTTGGTGTATTGTTTTTATGTACTTTTGAATATGAAGATCAAATTTTAGTTCATCTATTATAACACCAAGTAACTTAAAGTGTGGTACAATGTCAGTTTCAAAAGAAACGATATTTTGAAGGTGTCTTTTATGTGTTTTTGAGATCTGGTGAGGAATAAGAGCATTTTTGTCTTACTTGGATTCAGGAAAAGTAATTGTCACTGAGACAGTTTTCAAAGGAGTTGAAAGGCTGTTGAGTGATTGATTATAACTGGGAAGAACTATTAGATGAAGATCTCACAGTGGAGTCAACTGCATGTTGTTTAAGTGTTTCTTTTTGGAGGATGCATGTAGATCTTTTATAAATATGTTAAAAGAAGAAATTACTGCACAACCATGGGGTTCAAACCCACCCATGTTTCCACTTATAGTGCTAACCCTACAGCCATAAGGCAGTATATGGATTACAGATCCACACATCTTGTACTTAAATTGCATTTACAAGACTCTCACATTTTTCAGTCATGATGACATGCATTGGTCTTAGAGTCATTAACCTGATGACAGCAGCATGGATTATAAAAGACTGTTGTGAATTGTAAACTTTAGAGTTTACTAATGTATATATTACTGAGCATTCACTAATACATTAGTATAGTGCATAATGCTTCTCGGAACCTCTGTGAATTACACAGAAATGCAATGACATCCATGGCCTAAACACTATAGGAGTCAAAGCACCATAGCCATGGTAGATGTGTAAAAATCTGTACTGTACAAATTACCACACAAACATAGATCTTCCATATGTCTTGGGCATTACGACATGAATCACTGCCAATAATTTTTCAAAAACAGGCTACAGTGAGATTTAAACCCACACACAGGCAAACAACAGTCACTTTGCTTAACCTAATGAACATCACAGCTTGTTAGATATTCTAAAAGCAGATATTATGGAATAGCAGTAATAGTAGTATGTTTGAAATCTGTATATATATATATATATATATATATATATATATATATATATATATATATACATATATATATACAGTTATAATCAGCAGGCCTGCATAATGTTTACACTGGGCCAAGGTAGTTGCAGATAACCTCAGAATGCATTGCCACATGAATGTTAACTTTAATGACCAGAGCAAAATTTTCTCCATGTAAATTTCTACTATTAAGACACATACCCATGGAATACTGTTGAAACATAGACTTACATAAACACATATACCTAATACAGATATATATGGTAATGACGTTGTTGAGGTGTGGGTTTTCTAACTTACTGTAGGCAGCTGGTGGCTAGTGTCAGACCTCTGCAACTCTCTGGCAAAGATCCTCTGCGTCCCCGGATGTAGCTTATTAAAGCAGTGGCAGACCTGTACACCAGCCCAGTAGATCCCAATTTGTTCATGATGCTCCATCACAATCCAGTTCCAGATGTCAATCATCCCAAAGTTCCTGGGATGTGCACACATCCTCTGCTCATGCCCAGCATAGACTAGGAGCATCTGTGTTGTCTTGTCATCTGTCCAATTTGGTGTCCAAGCTCAACAAAGCCTCCTCCCAGTGGACATCCTCAGTATGTTTCTTGAAGTCTTCTTTAAAAGCTTTCCAAAAAGAATGCTAACTGAGATCCTACTCAGTTTTCAGATAGCAATGGTTTGATAAGGATATGTATCAGTATTACATTTTAAAGTTCACACATATAGGATGATGGCAAACAACTGGAAGTCACTGGGCACACTACAAATCCATCCATCCATCCATCCATCTATCCAAAACCCCTTTTCCCCATTTTTGCACATGGGGTTGGGGTATCACTTCAACAGTGATAATCATCTAGAGCCAAGGTTTACACCACCAGCTGGCTAACCCTGCCACTGTTGTTCTTCCACACCACAACCCTACCCTCACACTCATACCTATGGCCAATTTACAGTGTCCATTCCATCTACTGCATGTCTTTGGAATGTGGGAAGAAACTGGAGAACCCAGAGGAAACTCACACAGTTTGGACATGCAGACTCTGCACACAAGGCACACCAGCCAAGAACTGAAACAGGGAACCTCTTGCTGTGAGGAAACAATGCTGTCCACTGCAAAAGATTCCCTGGTTTGATTCTTGGCTGATATTCTTGTTTACTTAAACCTACTGGGCAAATGCACCGAGCACTGTACATTTATACTGAGCTACTGGTTAATGCATCAAGATTCAAACACTTATGCAGATGTTTTTAATGGGATTTCAAAACATTGAATGCTAATGAATATCATTATGTATGGTGCAAATGGTGCTTAAAAGTTGTCTGCACATCAGTCTCCTCACTCCTGGATATACTGAATGAGGTAAGCTGTCACCTGCTGGCATTGTTGTGTTGGAATACAATGTTATTATCAGACATTTATGTTAATGTTATGTTGGGTAAGACAACTGAAACATGTTTTCATGCATATGTTGTTTGGAATTCTGTGCATTACAATCTCTCATTTACACAAAGGATGGGGGTAGGCTGCCACAGTATATATGCATATGTGTACATGCCCATCAGTAACAATGAGGTTTCACCGTATGCAGTTGTATGGGTACAAACAAATTAGCCCCAGTGAGCAAAATGTACAGACAGAATCAACATATATCCATAGTTAATAGAATAACTTGTAATGTCTATAGTATTTTGAGACCAACAACTTACAGGGTTGTCCAGAAGTTGTATGTGACTGATATATGGATACTCTCTATACTCTGATGCTGAATCATATAGCAGCAGTTGTGACTGCATTCCATGGGATATAGGCAACATCAGGGTGACATAGCATCTATGTTGTTTCTTGTGGTGATATGTAGTCATTAGTGTATAACAGGTCATTTTCAATTTCTGAGATGCATTCCATATTCCTGAGGTGGAAGTGTTACTTGTGTTCAGATGTGCATGTAACTGTAGCAACACCATTATTATAGGACTGAAGTTGTGGCACATGACTTATGTCTTTGGCCCTTACTTGTCATAATATCCACTGACATGGCTTCAAACTCCACCTCTGTGTATATGCCCTGTATAAACTTTTTCAGTGGTTTGATAGTTGTCTACATGTATGTTGATTATATTAGGGCATATGGATCAGCACTTCAAACATGTTTTTGATGTTCATTTTGATTATCTATACATAATAGTGTTACGCATAACATGAACTGTTTTGTATAGCTATGCACTGTAAAGTGAACAATTTATTTGACAATGCTTTTAAAATTTGTCATGGCAATATGTGAGCCCCCTATAAACTCTATGACATGGAAATACCCATCTTTCAGATGTCAAACCACAACACGAGAGACAATTTCTCAAATAGAGAAAATGAGATAATAACAGCGATTTTACTCCAGCATGACAGCAACATGCTTGAACAGACGGGCAATATTGTATGAAAGAATCAAGTGCGGACAGACCTGACATACACGATAAATGCCATCAATAAGCACAATAGATCTTCTCTGACCTTCCGGAGACGTTTCTTGATCCACTGTGCAGCCAACAGACTCCACCACTATGAAAGCGTGAAGAATGCCACTGGATGTGGGCCACCATTCCTCCTTTGGATGAGATAACAATGTTCATGTCCTTCTATCATATCACCTGCCAGGATTATTGGATACTCAGGGTAGGTATTGAAGCAGGTGTTCTAAGACATACATCAATGTTCAATGTTCACTAACACTGCAGCATAAACCAACTCTCTTTGAAGGACAATATTACATAATTCTTACGGTATTGTTATATTTGTGTTACAGCAGCAGAACTATGCCAGGGACATGGCAGCACACCTGATGTGACTGCACAAGGTGTTACAGTATATTATCTTAACAGTACAGTACATGCATAACACAGACAGTAACATGTGATGTTGTGTTTTGCAATAGCATAGGCCCATCAACATCTGGACTGAAGCAACACATGTCACATTAGTGTCTCCATGTACTGTTAATGTGATCCATAGTCATCGTGTGCATCTGCCTCTTGTTATGACTGTGAAGTATATTCACTTGTTGTTGTTGTGCCATTTTAACCTACAGATATAACATCACAAAACATGGGCCATGAAGCATCGTGCACAGGTAGACCTGGTAAGGTTGTTCATACCGTTGCTGTTGTGCAGCACTGCTTAGCACACCTGTGATCTATTATATTACTGTTGACTTGTGCCCTGCACAGGTACATCATCAGGATGTCTGCACCATTTGTCTTGTGTCTCCTTATCCTGGTAGTGTGATTGATAGCTGCAGTGTGTCTCTGCCTCCTGTTATGACTGAGAATTGCACTCACATGGTTATTTCTTTGTCATTCTATAATACAGGATCTGTTTTAACTTAGATGATACACTCCGCAACCAGGGAGGACTTACCTGGTAAGGCAGTCTCTACAGTTGCTACATTTCACTATTGATAATCACATCTGTGTCCTTCATGACTAATGTAGTCTTGTTCACCAGCACAGGACACCTGCAATCAGAATGTCATCATTGCCCATCTAGTCTGTGTGTGTATACCTTATTTCTTGGTGGTGCTGCGGTAGCGTTGTCGTCTCACAGTTAGACATTGCCCATTCGATTCTCAGTTAGAGCGTCTTCTGTGTGACGACATGCGTGAATGGGCATTCCTTCATTGAAGGTTGTGCGTTAGGCCTGGCAAGCCAGCACGTAAAACTCTACTGCCAATCATTAGAGGACCGGAGTTCTGCTGTGGCGACCCCTAACCGGGAAAAGCCGAAAGACACAAATACCTTAGCTTGAATGGTACATGATGCTTTGTATGTACTTATTAATGAGTTGTGTAAGTTTATCTTTTTACATATAAATGTAATTTCAATCCTCAGCACTAGCATTGGAGTCAGAGAAGGACATGTCAAATAGATTTTCCTAGTTGTAATAACATTATCTGTCATATTTGATTGATATGTGGCTGATATGGCGTATCTCTGTTATACAGGTTCCCTGAAACACCCACAGCCACTACAACCTTTTAAGGCCAGAAAATCATTACCCTTGTTACTATATAGTTGTCCAAATGGCAGCACTATGTTGCATCATTTAACTTCTGTGAATGTATATGATGTATCCTCTGTCTCGTTTTGTAACACATCAACTACCTGCCTCCTCCAGTAGCCCATCCAGTGATCCTGAGGTGGCATATGATTTGTCTCACTCTGATAGTACAACCAATGGAACATGGGCCACTTCATTGGGTTCATTGTCTGGTTCATTAAGGAATAGACATGTGGTTCTTGATGTAGTCTCGAACAGGGTGGATAATGTGGCTGGCCATTCTGATGATGTGGGGACATTGGATGATGGAAAAATTGATCACCATGACAAAAAAACAAAACCAGTGCTTAGAAATGAAGGTACCAGGCTGCAGTCACTAAGAAAATTGTTTTTTAATTAACTTGACTTAGCGCTATCATCAGAACAACCTGACTTCATCAGGATCTAATTACAACATGCAAAAGCAGACTTATAACCCCCCATTTAATCACATGATATTAACCCAATTAAATACTGCTCCTTTTTAAAGGAAAATAGCATAAGTTTTTAAAACTTTAAAACATATTATATTCTAAACTTTATAGGATAGAAATCTCAAAGTGCTGGCTATTGAAATGCATTCATTTAGCCCAAGGAACACATTAGCCCATAGTTTGAGTTGCCATAGCATCTCCCTTTCCTCAATTAAATCCTCCCAAGGTCCACCTCTAGGATTCCTTAACACAGTGTCAATCCCTAAAAAGACAAACATGTGCTCAGGGTGTTTTTCTATATTTTTATCCAAAGTACTGTTTGTGTCCATCCTCCTAATGCTTGCCATATGCTCATATGTTCTTTCTTTAAATTTTTGCTGGGTCTTCCTCACATAAAAACATTTACACTGTTGGCACTTAGCCAAGTAGATTGCCCCCTGGTGTTACAATTACAATGAAAGGAGGTAAAAATATTGGTTCCATTAACCTGATCCTTGTCACCTTCTAGAATGTACTTGCATTGTCCACAACAATTGCATTTGAACATACCCCTCTTCCTACTAGTAGAAACCGGACGGTCTCCCTTCCCCTCAAGCACATTCTTAAGCGATTTGCCTCTCCAATATACAATAACTTATCTTGCTCCAATAACCCGACCGGTCCCTTCAATGCAAGAAAAACCTCCCTAAATTTTCTCAATATGCCAGTAACAACCTCATGTTCCTGAGTAAAATTAGTATATAGTTTGTAAGCCTACTTTTGTATGTTGTAATTAGATTCTGATGAAGTCAGGTTGTTCTGACGAAAGCGCTAAATCAAGTTTATTAAAATCTATTTTCTTAGTGACTGCAGCCTGGTACCTGAGCACTGGGTTTGTTTTTTTGTCACAGTACTGGTTCCAAGTGCTAAATCAAGTTCATTAAAAATAATTTTCTTAGTGACTGCAGCCTGGTACCTGAGCACTGGGTTTGTTTTTTTGTCACAGTACTGGTTCTCAGTCTTGTGGTTTTGTGATGTCTCAACCAAACTCCAATGGAGGTGTTGGTGGTCAGGCTGCTAGACAACTGGATGATATTCGTACTTTTGTCATTGGGCTACTTACGCAGCTTGTGCAGCAGTTGTCAAATCAAGTGGTGGAGATCAGAAATAAGCAGGCTGCAAGTGGGCAATTTCAGGATACACCAGTTTGTCTGCGTTATTTCAGTGAACCTGCTGGTAATGTTGGACTTGAACATTTGAATTCTACACAAACTGCAGTTGAACCAGGGGGGGGGGGGGCTGGTGCAGTTATGAACAGCCCTGAGATCCAAAAGCTGGAAAATTGGTTCAAACAGCCATTGCAGTTTAATGTCACAACTCCTGCCATGCCAAATTCAAACTGTATTTTATAGGAATCTATGACCAGGATGGAAAAAGCTGTTTTTAAGTGTCAGAAACTCCAGGTTGAAAATTGCTACCTGCAGGAGTGTATTAAAGTTAAAAGGGTTCCAAAGGGGCTTTGGTGTTGGAAGTTCCTGATTAGGTTGGTTCCGTATTCCTCTTTACATCAAGATCTGTTGTTTTTATTTGAGCGACATGGCTTGGCGCTGTTGGAATTATTAATTAAACACCACAAAATTACCATTGAACAATTGATACAGAAAGCATCAGCATTGGATAAGAATATCCAAAATGACGTTTTTCCATCCCTTCATGGCCAGTATAATGGTATATTCCAGAGGACCGATTGTGGCATTAATGATATAGTGAAAAGGTAAGAGAAAAAAATGTAGCATGATTGATTGGAATATCAAATGGGAAGAGCTTATCCTTCACCAATCAGAGCCTTTGAGAGGCGGGATGACTTCACTGAGGTTTCTGACAGTAACAGAGTGCAGAATGGAGCCAGTGGCTATGACGAGTGTTCAATCCCTTTAGAGAGGCCAGTTTTGAGATGTTCTGAGCAGATGTGGAACCAGAGAAACCAGAGGAACTAGCTGCAGGAGTCAGAATGGTGGAGAGAAGAGCAGAACCAGTGGAGGGGGTAACAGAACTGACAACAGAGCAGGAATAATTGAAATATGACTATGTGAGTATTGCTCATTTGGACAATGATTGTGATATGTGCATACCAGTTATTGTATCTAACTCTGCTGGGCACTTTAAGTTGTTCAATTATACCTCAGAGAATTTTGGAACTGGGTATGCAGACTTATTGAGCAAAGGCATGAACTTTGTTCCTGTCGGTGATACAAAGATTAAAAACATTTTGCTGGATTTAAAGTTGTTTACCCGTAAACTAAATTTGAAACTTTTGTTTAATGACAAAGACTGTGTGAACTACGGTTACTGCGTTCGGAGAAATAGCACGTTCAATCCTTCTTTGATTCTGCCTTTAATTTTATTTGAAAGACTGTGAGTTTGATTTAAGGAGAATGTTGAATGGCACTGATGCTAGGATGTGTAGTAATTTAAATGATAATGAAAAGTTGTTATTATTAAAACTTGTTAAGGATAGGAATATTCGTGTAATGAAACCTGATAATGGTGGCATGTTGTTATTATGAATAGAACTGATTATTTTAACAAAATGTTTGAGTTTCTTAACAGTCAGGAACTTTATGAGAACTACTTTAACTCTATTAACATAGCTTACAGTAGAATTGATTTCTGGTTACAGAATATGTTAGACCAGGGGCAAATTGTTGTTGCTTTATACACTTATTTGTATACCAAGTTTCCCTGTATTCCCTCAATTTTTGGTATCCCAAAGGTTCACAAATCAACTACTGATCCACCTATGAGACCACTTGCGAACTTGGGTACCACTGTACCTCTAAAACCCATTCCTTGGCTAAATATATTGATTTTTAAGGTAAAAGGGGTTTTAGGGCAATATGAGCATTTATGTCGAGATTCTTGGGATTTTCTTCTCAAAGTCGGTAGAGTAGAGTTTTCTGACAATTTAAGTTTTTTAACAATTGACATTATGAACCTGTTTAATGTTATTATCCACGATGTGGGACTAGAATGGTTTAGTGAATGTTTGTATGAAACAGGGTTGTTTAGTAACAATGAAGTCAATGTCCTATCCACCCTTGTGGAAGTTGTGTTAATGAACAATTTTGTATACATTGATGGGCAGTACTTTCACCAAACCAAGGGTGTGACAATGGAGGCCTCTTGTGCCCCGTTATTTGCCAATATGGTACTTTTACAATGGGATAAGAAATACCTGTTTGAAAAAATTGTACCTGTTCCCTGGAAATTATACTTGCAATTTTTGGATGATATCATTATAGCATGGGACTGTAAGGAAAATGGGGCCCATGAGTTTATTGACTATTTGAACAACACTATGGGATGCTACCAACTATTTGGATGCTAGTCTAAGTAAGGATTACTGTAGGCATAGGCTGGTTAGCAATATTTACAGAAAACCTACCTATTTTAACAGCCTCTTGCACTATGACAGTAACCATCCTGACAAACAGAAGAGGGGTATCGTTAAGGGGTAATATATTAGGTTGGCCCATATGATATCTGACGACTGTTTGTTGGTGGAGGAATTTAATAAAGTGTAGGCTATGTTCATGGGTAGGGAATACCCTGGGTCTCTAATATGTGAGGTACATCAGGAAGTGTTACACATGAGAAAGGGTGATGAGTTGTTTTAACACTTTTAAGTACTACTCAAACTGAAGTGGTTAAGGAGCAGATTACATTAGGAACTAATGAATATTCTTGTTTCTTTATTACTACTTTTACTCAGGAACATGAGGTTGTTACTGGCATATTGAGAAAATATTGGGAGGTTTATTTCTTCCTTTGAAGGGACTAGTCGGGTTATTGGAGCAAGACCAGTTATTGTATACAGTATAGGAGAGGCAGATCCCTTAAGAATTTGCTTGAGGGGAAGGAAGACCGTCAGGTTTCTACTAGTAGGAAGAGGGGTTCAAATGCAATGGCATTGTTGTGGAAAATGCAAGCACATTATAGAGAGTGACAAGGTTTAGGTTAATGAAACCAATATGTTGCCTCCTTTTATTGTCATTGTAACACCAGGGCATGATCTACTTGGCTATGTGCCAACATTGTAAATGGTTTTACGTGGGGAAGAATCAGCGAAAATTTAAAGAAAAAATATATGAGCATATGGCAAGCATTAGGAGTATGGACACAAATAGTTCTTAGTATAAACATAGAAAAGCAGCCTGAGCACAGGTTTGTCTTTCTTTGGCTTGACACTGTGGTAAGAAATCCTACAGGTGGACCTTGGGAGGATTTAATTGAGGAAAGGGAGACGTTATGGCAACTCAAACTATGGGCTAATGTGTTCCCTGGGCTAACTGAATGTATTTCAACAGCCAGCACTTTGAGACTTCTATCCTATAAAGTATAGAACATAATATGTTTTAAAGTTTTAAAAGCTTATGTTATTTCCTTTTAGAAATGAGTGGTGTTTAATTGGGTTAATGTTGTGATTAAATGGGGGTTTATAAGCCTGCTTTTTGTATGTTGTAATTAGATTCTGATGAAGTCAGGTTGTTCTGATGAAAGTGCTAAATCAAGTTTATTGAAAACAATTTTCTTAGTGACTGCAGAATGGTTCCTTCATTCCTGAGCACTGTTTTTTTGCCACAGTTCTGGTTCTCAGTCTTGTGGTTTTATGATGATGACCATGACCTGCTGTCTCATGTAGAAGCTATAATGATGGCAAATCTTCCCCACGCTAAACTGATACTGTCCGTTGGACTACACATGGGAGTGTAGCTGATGTGTATGGACACTTGTCAGAAGGTGTCTGCTGACTATTAAAACAAATATATGTTGACAGTGATGTCACGGCTCTGACCCACATGCACTTGCCCGAGCCACTGATCATGTAACACACTTGCTGCATGTGTAACATGAAGGTCAGGTGTACAAACATGCAGAGGAAATGGCAGCGTTGGCTTCACAGCATGACAGTGTGGTGTCTGTTTCATGATCTATTGAAAGCCTTTTTACAGCACTGCTAGAGCAGTGCCATAGTACAAACTGGGTGTTACATGCTCTAACTGTAATACACAGATTACCTCCAGTGGAGAGATGCAGACACCCCCCCAGCAGACTCACAAGTGGCCTCAGGCATCCATCTCTGTTCTACAATATGCATGCACGCTTGCTGTTGGTCACTCAACTGTAATGTCCAGAAAGCCATTACATTACTGGTCCTACCTACACAGTGTCCCACAATGTTAATTTCACCAAATCCAGATCCTCAGTACAGCACCTTGGGCAGAGTGTTTCCTGACATGGCAGGAGTAACCAGGAATACAGTGTGAGCTGTCAGTCCGGGCACCCTAAACTGCATTTCAGTAACTCCAATGGGTGATCTAATGTGTGTCCTGTTGTGTCATTCTGACTCTGTGGCAATGATGATCACTGCTGTCCACTGACTAATCAAGCTGCGGGTGTTTTTTCAAATGTCTGATGCCAGAGGTTTTTTTCTAATCATTTCTCTGACATAAGTGACTAGCTTCAAGTTGTGATATATTTTACTTATTTATCATTGGTATACATATATTACAATGTTCGGTGTGACTATCTCCATGCTTCTTTGTTTGCATCTCGTACTAGTTGACAAAGCACATATTTACATGGTTAACAGCATGCTATCTTTGTCATCCAGTATTGAGTACTACATTGCACATTTCCTTGTCTGTCATTCCGACATGCACAGGTTTGCCTCTGTATGCATACCTGTGTTTCTTGCAGCATTTTAATATGGTACTGCACATGCCTCAACCTCAGCCCTCAATCCACTTCTAAGGACCATTTTCCATTCCCATTCTGACATGTAGCTCCCATGTGTGGCTTCCCACACACACGTACACATACACACACACACACTATATACATATATATATATATATATATATATATATATATATATGTGTGTGTGTGTGTGTGTGTGTGTGTATCCCCAGCATTGCTGCTTATTCCGTGGTGGCTGTGTAATCGATATCATTGATGATCTGCATTACTGAACATATTCTTAGCTCTAACTGAGTCATGTTGCACCAATAAGCTGTGCATCAAAGCATCTCTTTATGTGTGACATTACCTATCTGGCTTGGGATATGGGGCCTTGTTGTTCTTTTCTTTTTGGATGGTCCTTGGGATGTCTGCAATTACTCATGTTGATGTATGCTGTTTACTGTGTTGTACCACAATGTTACACATCACACAATGTGCGATGCATCAGTGTTAGTGTATGACCCCTGTTTTTCAGTTATGTTTGTGCTGATATATTCCATACACTGCATGGGCCTAGATTTTTTTTGTCATATTATTTTATAGCTATCTTCCCATGCTAATTATCTGTACGATGATATCCTGACTCTACATTGACACTTTCTGTTGTGCACACCTCCTTTGTGCCACACATTTGTCTGTGTGGTTTTCTTTGGTGATCTACCTTGCCGAACTACTTCCTGTTGTCATGTTTTCTCTGTATACATCCAGATGTGATTCTCGCTGAGTGTTGTGTATATGTTCTTACAGGTGTATCATATGCTTCTGTTGTGCATGATATTCAATGTGGAAAACTAATAGTTTCTTTCCATTAGTGTGCCCTGATCTGCTGTTGTGGGACAACATGTGAACATTACTGTTTATTCTGTGTGCATTGGTACATGTGGCTTGTCATGACTCAAAGGGGTATGCCAGACACTGTCATGTTCCCTGAGCTAGGACATAAGGTTGCATCACCGCATCTATTTCTTCTCACCGCTGTATCCTCCCGATCATCCTGTAATAGCTCTAGTAGCTCAACATCAGACATCTGGGGTTCTTGTGGTAGGTCACCCCACCTCTGGCTGGGTGGTCAACATGTTTTGATGTTATGTTGTGAAGCATGGCATACATTGTGACCATCTATGATGCCTTTTCTTTTGTGTATTGTAGTGCACTCATGGATGTAGCCAGGCATATGAATATTGCTTTCAGCATGCCAAACACACACTTGATGGTGTTTCATGTTGTGGTGTGTGCCTTTGTATGCCCTGTTCTATGTATCCTCAGCAGATGTTGATGAGGCTATGTATTATGTCATTAGCCAAGGCTCCAGTGGATAACTATAATCACCTGCTTTCAGGGGGATGAGAAGGAAAAGTTGTTCATCTTGTCTCCTGTGGCAATGTCTGGCTGCATGTTACCACATAGTGGTGATCATGTACTTACCTAGAAGGAGCCTCTCTGGTATTTCACCATTTTGAAAGCAGACCTTCCTATTGCTGCATATGCACACTACTGGACTGTGTTGCCATGATATTAGTCATGAGGCCTTCTACAGAGCACAACACTTGGCAATTGAGCAAAGGCTACCCCTTTCTTTTGATGTACCATTCAGCATCAGGTACAGCTGTGGTTTTAATTGGGATGTGGGTGCAGTCTATTCCAACAAGGACATAGGGAAAGTTGTCTATGGCATAGAACTTGTAGCATAACAGTTCTGCTGTCAATGAGCGTTGTTGGAAAATGGATATATTCATCTACTTTGGTGCATATTGCTGCCAGGAACTGTGTGAGAATGCAGCTGTCTGGAAAATTCCTACTGCATCTCCCATATACCGATAAAATATCCCAGAGGCCAGTATACCTGGACTCAGGCACACTTTTGTTTTGACCAGCACTGGTTTACCCTATTGACTATGACCATACATGTGGGATACACACATCCTGTACACAGCCTGCATTAGCTGTCTGTCTAATCTGTATATATCTATTATTTCCTGTTTAGAGAACTGGTTTAACTGTAGTCTGGCTCTGCACCTAACTGGTTGCCTTCTGGAGCATCTTTGCAGATCATCCTCTTTTATGGCTTGAGTACCCTAGCCTGCTGTAGTGATTAAATGTTGGCTACATTTTTTAAAGTTATGTTTATAGAATCTTCAGGATTCCTTAGGAAACTGTGGAATATAGTGGCAACGAAAGCACATATTGCCTCTACCATGTGCTTTAGAAAGTTGTCAGTGAAGTAGATTGCTGCATTTATGTTACATTGGATGCACCCATTGTGTTTTGGAATCTGGCAGGCATGAACAGAGTCTGTAATTATTCTACACTGAACAGATATTTTTTTTTTGTTTTAGTGCATGTGGTCTATGTTCAGTCATTGAACGGAAAAAGCATTGAAGGGCATGTTTTATTGAACATGCTGTTCATCGAGCCGTTTGAATAATATCGCATTACAGTAGGGATCAGGAAATTTGATGTTTTCTCACTGTGGTGTGATCTCGGAGTTGGTATATATAATTAGCAGCCGGGTGCAGCCCCCCACACATGAAGAGTTTTGCTGAATGGAATTTTCAATGTATTACCATTCGGCGATTTTTCTGTTCAATGACTGAACATAGACCCTACTGCATATTATAAAATTGCATCTGCTGTTGATGTGCTGATGTCTCACTTTAGAGTGCTATGCTGTCTACGACTTTCTTTTGTAATCTGGCCTAATAGCAGTTCACTATCTCCTTTACCAGTTTTTAGTTCATGTGTTACATCTTCCTGATCTTTGATGTCTAACCCCATAAAATACCTCTCAACACTCCAGATTTTCACAGAAAGTCCAGATTTTTGCCTCATATTTTTGGTCACTTCTTCATAAAATGTATAGTTTTCTAGCAAATCATTGAAGACTGAAGTTACTAAATAATGAAAGACATACTTTATATCCTTCAGAAAAATGCATGCTGGTTCAAAACTGTTATTCTAGCAACCTTTTAACTTAGTAAGAGCAACATTTCAAACCTGTCCCTATTTTTGGTCCTTTGACCCTCATTATTTTTGGCTTTGTCCAGATTTCTTGCACTAAGAAGTTGAGAGGTATGCCCCATAACTAGATAAAAATAGGCTGTCTTACACATTTTATTATCCCATGTATTAAAGTTGTACAGCAGCACTTGAGTTTCCATATCTTTTGAACGCACTCAATGGCCTCTATTACTATCTTTTTTATGACTGTCAGATTTACTTAAAGGCCCATTAAGTTCGAAAATTATGAGAAAATTAGAAGTTATGTACTCACCATAACGTTCCATCTGAGTAGGTGTATTCATTTGTCTGCAACCTGTGGGTTATGGATCCGATATCGGATCCGAACCGGCATGGTTTACCAGCTATGGATCCAAGCTCTCAGCTCCTCCCCTCACCCATAATGCCCTGCTCTACCCTCATGACCTCAGATCGAGTTTGCCAACAGCAAGAACACCCTGAAAAGGGTAATATGCAGGAAACTGAAAGGCCAGGGGGATAGGAGGGCGGGATGGTTGCAGAC
Source organism: Protopterus annectens (assembly GCF_019279795.1). Lineage (NCBI taxonomy): Eukaryota > Metazoa > Chordata > Ceratodontiformes > Protopteridae > Protopterus > Protopterus annectens. The sequence goes on along the minus strand of NC_056728.1, from coordinate 770,642,085 downwards.
AAATGAATATACCTACTCAGATGGAACGTTATGGTGAGTACATAACTTCTAAATCTGAAGTAGGAGATTCATTTGTCTGCAACCTGTGGGACAGAGTCCCCAGCTACCTGAATCTTGGGCGGCCATCATGGAAGGATATTCCGGAGCACCGAGGAGCCAAAGGATGCTCTACCCCTAGATGCAAGATCCAACTTGTAGTGGGAAATAAAAGTATGAGATGAAGCCCACGTGGCTGCTGCACAAATATCATCTAGAGGAATCCTAGCCTTAAAGGCTGCCGAGGTAGAGACTGACCGGGTTGAATGGGCGTGTACACACTCCGGTGCGGGCCTTCCTGAAGCTTGATAAGCCAATAAGATACATTGTAAAATCCAGCGAGACAGAGAGACTTTAGAAATTGGCTTGCCCAAATTAAATTTAGCAAAGGAAATGAACAACTGGTCGGATTGCCTATGACCAGCCGTTCTGTTTAGATAAAATCTAAGTTGCCTGTGAACATCTAGGGAGTGAAGCTTGTATTCACCTTTGTTTTCATATTTAGGAAAGAAAACAGGGAGGTTAATGGATTGATTAATGTTTGCTTCAGAAGCTACCTTAGGAAGAAAGGACGGATTGGTCCTGAGGTAAACACGGTCCGGATGAAAGACCAAGTAAGGAGGTTTAGCTGATAATGCTCGGAGCTCTGAAACTCTCTTGGCCGAAGTAATGGCTACTAAGAAGGCAGTCTTGAATGACAAGAATTTGAGATCTACCGTAGCCGCCGGTTCGAAGGGGGGGCAGTCAAGGCCTGGAGAACTAAGGAAAGGTCCCAGGGAGGAACCGCTTGTTTTACAGGGGGCCTGAGAAGGAAAGTACCTTTAAGGAAAATTTTACACAACTTGGCCGACATGAGTGAACTGGAGTCATGACCAATGTGATAATGTGAAATTGCCGCAAGTTGTACTTTGACTGTGGAACTGCTGGCACCATCGTTAAAGAGAGTGGTTAAGAAATCAAGCACTAAAGGGAGAGGAACTGTGAAGGGGTTCAGGCCTTGCCGCTCCGCCCACAAAGAAAACCGTTTCCATTTGCTACGGTAGACTTTCCTAGTGGACGGTTTATGAGCTGCCACCAGGATCGCCTTAACAGGGGACGAAATACCGGGAGTCCTGATCAAGAGTGGAACTGGAGCAGCCAAGCGGTCAGCTTCAGGTTGTCCAGGTTCGGAAGAGATAGGCAGGATGGATGAGATATCAGATCCGGAATGGGATCTAGAATCCAAGGGGGATTCACCGAGTGAGACCTTAGGAAGGGGAACCAGATCTGTCGAGGCCAAAAGGAGCAATGAGAATCATTCTGCAACCCACCAGAGAGGCTTTCTGAAGAACTTGGAGCATCAGAGGCAAGGGGGGATAAGCATACAGGAGACCGGGTGGCCAAGCATGCACCAGAGCGTCTCTTGGGGAACCTCCTGGAGGAGGTATCAGAGCGAAAAAACTGTCGCACTTGGTGTTTGAGGGAGAGGCAAAAAGATCGCATGAAGGAGTTCCCCACCGTGCGAATATGCATTCCGCTACTTGAGTATTGAGAGACCACTCGTAAGGGGTCAGAATGGTGCGACTGAGCTTGTCCGCCAGGATGTTGGACCGACCCGGAATGTGCGTTGCTATTAGAAAGCGGTTGGTGGAGATTGCCCATTCCCAAACTCTCATGGCTTCTCGACAAAGAGGGTAAGACCTCGTTCCTCCTTGCTTGTTGATATACCAGACAACCGACATGTTGTCCGATTGAATCGCAATTGTTCCCAAGGGAAGAAAGTCCTGAAGTGCTAGCAACGCTAAGAGCACTGCTCTCATCTCTAGAACGTTGATATGCAGTAAGGTCTCTGAATCGTTCCACGTGCCTTGGACGGTCCGGCCCGCAAAATGCCCCCCCACCCGAGGCGGGAGGCATCCGTGGTCACCGTGGCGAGAGGGGGAGAAGCACAAAATGGGCGGCCTCCGTGGAGATCTGGGGAGTGAAGCCACCACAGGAGGGACCGCTTGCAAGCCTTGCTGATCGCAATGGGATGGTGCATAGGAAGAGCAAGGTATGACCACTGTACTAAGAGAGTCCACTGGAGGATGCGCATATTGAGCCTGGCGAGAGGAAGAAGTGCTATAGCAGACGCCATGGACCCTAGAGCCCTCAGGACCAACTCCGCCGGAACAGAACTTGAGTGGAGAATGGCCCGCACCTGGAGCTGCAGATTTTGAACTCTGTCCGCAGTGAGGAAGGGTTTTAAACTCCTTGTGTCTAACCTGGCCCCTATAAAATCTAAGAGCTGTGTGGGTGCTAGGTTGGATTTCTTTGTGTTTATAGTGATGCCCAGACTGGGAGCAAGATGGAGAAAGGAGTCTCGCGCCAATAGTAGTAGATGCCTTGTTGGGGAGGTAAGGAGCCAGTCGTCCAGGTAGGGGAAGACCTGCACCCCCTGAAGCCTCAGGTGGGCCGCTACCACTGCTAATACTTTGGTGAACACCCTGGGGGCTGTGGTGAGACCAAAGGGAAGGACCCGGAACTGGTAGTGACTGGCTCCCAGCCGGAAGCGGAGAAACCTCCTGGAGTGCCTGTCCATTAGGATGTGGTAGTACGCATCTTTGAGGTCTATGGAACACATCCAGTGACTTTCTCCCAGAAGGGGGAGAATAGATTGCAGAGTGACCATTCGGAACTTCTCCTTGGGAACTGCCAGGTTCAAGAGAGAAAGGTCTAAAATTGGTCTTAGATCCCCCGTCTTTTTTGGCACTAAAAAGAACCTGGAGTAGAACCCTGATCCGATCTGGTCTGGGGGGACGGGCTGGATGGCTCTTTTCTTTAGCAGATGGCCAATTTCTGCCAAAGCGGCCTCCCGTTGACCGGGTGGAACGTCTGGGAGGGACTTCAATTTTGGTAAGTGACGAAAAGGGATACGGTATCCTCTGGATATAATCTGGAGAACCCAGCGGTCTGATGTTATGGACTCCCATGCTGCTAGGTGCCCCGAAAAACGTCCCCCGACTGCCTCCAGAGTGGAGCAGCCGGGCAACCCCTCAGGGTTGCTGCGCGGGCCGTTCAGAGAAGGGTTCTCTGGACCCGAAGTTCCTGGGAGCCCCACTGCCTCTAGGGCGGCGTCCTCCCTGTCCTCCTCTGCCACAGAAGGACTGGTTGTCCGGAGCAGGCTGGGATTGCTGCGACTTCCGGAACCACATCTTCTTCTGACCCTTTTGGTTCCTAGAATAGGGCCTCTGGGGTGCAGAGAAGCAGATTCCGACGGCAGACAGCGTCTTCCTGTCCTTCTCACTCTGGGTCAAGGTGTCGCGAACGGTTTTGCCAAAGAGGGCAGAACCATCAAAGGGGGCGTTCGCAAATGACGCTTTGAAGGGCTCTGAGAAATCGCAATGACGGAGCCAGGCCTGACGTCTAGTGACTAGACCTGCCCCTGCGGCTCTAGCGGCGCCTTCCGTAGCATGGGAGAGTAGCCACATAGAGGTATTGGTAACTGATCTAAGAGTGGCCATGCGGGTGGAGTGCAGCACTTTGTCCTCCTCCGACATGGACTCTGGGGGAGATGCAGCGTATTCTTTAATGAGATCGCTGCATCCTAATAACGTGTGCCAGGTAGTTCAGCGCCCTTACCGAGAAGGTCGCTGAACTAAACATCCGCTTCCCCAAGTGGTCCATCATCCGAGACTCCTTGCTAGGGGGATGGACTGAGGGACTCTCCTGAGCAAGTTCCCTCTTGGTGGCCGCCGTCAACATGGCATCTACCGGAGGCCCCTTACTCCAATGGGCACGGTCAGACGGTGGACTGAGGATCCGGTCGGGCCTCTTAGGGATTGGCTCCACGGTGTCCGGTTCCTTCCACGCCCTGGTGGTAATGAGGTCCACCAGGGGGTCGGCAGGAGGGGACACCCAAGAGGTAGACGGGCCCGCTTCAAATGCCTCCAAGAACACGGACTCGTCCGAGGAAGACTTGGGGGCAGACCACCCCCCCCTTATGCGGAGCATTTCCATGATGTCTCCAAATGAGACATCCTCGGGGGGTGACCGTGGGGAGCCTTCCCTTCCTCCAAATCCGTGTCTTCCGTGAGAGACTCGGGGAGTCAATGTGCCTCCTTTTGCACGTATGCTTGCGAGGAACATCCTCTGGGGGGCTGTCAGAGGACTCCTCGCAAGCAGCAACCTGTTCCAGGGGAGCAGCTTGGGGCACAGAAGCGGGCTGTCCCAAGGGCCGGATGGTGGAAGCCTGACCCAGTGCAGAGGGAGCGCGGGACGGAGCCGAAACAAGTGCCGGGGGTCCGGAGACCCTCAACAGGGCCCTCTCCACTACATCAAAGGCCGAAGGGGAGCCGACCTCGACCAAAGGATCCGACAATTGGCTCCCCCTCAGATCCGAAGAGTGGATCGGAGCTGGTGCCGAAGTGTTCAGATCCGAAGGGACAGTGCGCTCCGACACAGATGGCGCCGAAGGAGCACTGATCCCCCCGGATCCGAGGCTCGGATCCAGGCTCCGAGAGGTCGGATCCGATGCACTCGAGGGCAGGGTCGGATCCGAAGTACCAAGTACTATCGGCGCCACCCACCCCGCCCGGCTGCTCGGCTCCAACTGCTCCGAACCCGGGTAGCGGGTCGGAGAAGGAGCAATTGGCTTGAAAAAGGGGGTGAGGCAAGAGCACTCCCATCTGCATCTGGGCCTGGATGAACCTTTTCATCATCCGGTCCAGATCAGCATCCGATAGGCTGTACGTTGATCTCGACGAGGCTACCGAGGTAGGCTTTGAGTGCCTCCTCAATAGCCTCGACGGAGATCGGGTCTCCTCCTCCTCAGGTCCCGGTGAAAAACACACTGGAGACCGGAGCCGAGGAGGAGGAGAGCCAGCAGACAAGGGGGCCGGGGGAGAAGCCCGCTTGGCTGGCGGGGCCGAAACAGAGGTCTCGGCCCGCCGCTTATGGTGCTTCTCCCTCCGGTCCTTCTTCCTAGCATCCCTCTCCTCCGAACCAGAAACGGGAGGTTGAGTCCCAGGAGGAGGAGGGGGAGCCAGAGAGGGAATAACCGTGGAGACGGTTACCCCCGAAGGAGCGGAGGTCGGAGCCGAGTCCAGCGGCAAGAGACCCGCCAAAACAAGCTTGGACCTCCGCTCCTTCAATGCCCTGGGGTTGAACCCTGCACAAATGAAACAACCAGATGTGAGGTGTTCAACCCCCAGGCATCTAACACACTGAGTGTGGCCATCAGCTGGGGAAAGCTTATGGCCACACTCGGAGCACTTAGAGAAAATAGCCTTGGGCTGCTCAGACATCCCAAGCTAACAAAATAAAAGTTACTAGAACTAAAGTAAAGTAACTAAAAAAGAAAAATCACTCACAGGCCCAACACACACACTACGCTACCAGCGAGGGGAGGGATATAAATTTAAGATTAAACTCTAAAAAAAGTAATAATACAAGAGGGAAACCTACACTTTCACACAAAATTAACCAAAAATTTTTAAATTTGACTAATTTAAACACTGAATATAGCACTTAGCTGGAGAGCTGGAAAAACAATCTGGTCACCATGCGCGGCAAACGAGATCTGGGGTCATGAGGGTAGAGCAGGGCATTATGGGTGAGGGGAGGAGCTGAGAGCTTGGATCCATAGCTGGTAAACCATGCCGGTTCGGATCCGATATCGGATCCATAACCCACAGGTTGCAGACAAATGAATCTCCTACTTCAGATCATATTTTTATCCTGATATTATGTTATATTTATAGCACTGATGGCCCTGTAGAATTTTAACTGATTATTGTCCCGGTCCCCTTCAATAGTACACATCACACCAAATGACATTTGACAACCTTTATTAAATTTCCATAACATAGCTTTGATCACCAACTTTATTAATTACAACTATTCATGATATAATTGATTCTAAATACAGCACAACATCCTTGTCATGTTAATCAGGGCAACGTACCTACTCACCCTGCCCAGTAAGCAGTGTCCATACCTCTACTCAATTACTTTACTTAAGAAGCAGTGTCCCGTCTCACTTCATACACCATTCATTGTAATGTTAATCAGGGCAGCGTACCTACTCACCCTACCCAACAAGCAGGGTCAATACCTCTGCTCACTTACTTTACTTATGAAGCAGCGTCCCAACTCACTTCATACACCATCCATTGAATTACCTTCCACCAAATAAGCACCATTCTTACCTCAGCTTGCTTATCTATTCAGCAAGCTTCCTCCAACTACTCATTTCCTTTCCCCAGATCCTTGAAATGAACATCCAGACATCAGAGGGGGAACAGAAGAGGGCAAGCCTATCCCTCTTCTCCACTAACCAGGCTGACCAGGCTGTTCCCCCTCCCTTCTACCCAAAATTGTTCAATCCACTTCCCATAAAGGGAAGGGTCAGGTCAAACATCATTTGGTGTTCCATCATCTGTAAAGCACCTTAGAATCCAGTCATAAACCCCTTTGCCATGCCATCACTGAAACACACCCTAATGAAACTAAATAAAGTATACCGTGACCCTGTTGTAACACCGGCTCTACTCCTACCATGGATCCCCACACTCCCCATAAAGCATCCCTGACAGCCCCTTGCCCCCCCCCCCATACCTACCTCTTCCTTAACCCCTATAACAATGCAATAATCAGCTCCCACTAATTAAACAGAGCTCTAACATGCATCACTAAGGTGATTACTCAGACCCTCCTTAGACCCCATTAAAGTAACAAGAACATCAATCCTAGTAAAACATCACCTTTCAATCCACCGCATGATGCCTTCTGCACTTTAGCAATTTCCGTCAATAACTATTGACCACGTGTGCTCCCCATGTGTAACCTCCTTGCTCAGCACTGCTTCCATCATCTGTGAATTCACTGTGTATCACCACAACTGATACTCAGCACACCACCATCTGTTCCACACTACAGCCACAGCATTCCAAGACCCCACCTGCAAGAAAGAAAAGACATGTAAGTCATCCAAAATATATAACACACATTCCAAGACATCTTCAAGGACAACCTATCCTGCCAACCTGGGAAGGAATGTACCACCACCACCCACATCTATGACAAAGCAGCCAAAACTGAAGCTATGCATCCAATGCCCTATCAAATAGCCTCATCCTTCTCTTCTGTCCCAGTTTGTTCCCTCATTCTGCAAGATCCTAAGGCTCTCCTAACTCCTTCTCTGTTTCTATACCATGTGGTTACGCTACTGCTCAGACTGTAATGCCTCTACTTTTAACTCTCCCACTATCTTTCTTCATCACCAATGGCAGTAAAGTCAGAGCTAATTTGTTATAGACCCTCAAGTTACAGGTGGTACTAGATCTGATAGGAAATTCACCCCAGGGATCACGTCAGTCGCCCTGCTAGACAGGGGTCCAGGGAAGCAAATACTATGAAAAACATGCAATAAAATGCATTACCTTGCAAAGCCATTTCATCATGGCACTGACCACTGCTCACCCATCTCTGACCTCCTTGTGCACTGCCCAAACAACTGACATCCATTAAAACAGGCTCCAAATCAGCAGCTGAACTACATGCTGTGCACCCAACTGACCCCACTGTCAACCTGAACACCTGCTCCCACCAGCAGATACGTGAGGCAGCAACATACCTGGGTCAAGCTGATGGACTAGCCCACCAGCCTGACGTACAAGAGGAATTATAAGTTATACGTAGTAACTCAAATGGTGCTAAAATTCTGCATGCTATAACAGAGATTTAAGCCCCACCTGTAGCTGCAGCTATAAAATGTATAAAGACATCTCACCGCCCCCCCATACAAAATCTGGAACAAATGACAATGAAGAGCTGGACCAGGGAGCAAACACAAACAGGGAAAGACAGGGCCAAATCATGGACCGACTTTAAATATTGGTTTTATAAAACTTAGAAAGTTGCCAGAGTAATAGGATCTGTGTTAACATATCTTTGAAGTCTGAAACTTAAATATATGTCATTAATCAGTGACTTCACTCCTCAACTCATCCCAGTGATTTGCCAGAAAACCACAACTCTTATGAAGACAAGTCTAAAATTATAAGACAAAATCCTTGACCCTAACCTGAATCTGCTCACCTACACACAACAGTCATGTATGTGTATACCCACACCCACATCTCACACTTACCAGCATTCACTTCAACACTTAAGATCTGCTGAATCTCTCCACATTTGCCCACAAATCGATCATACCCCCAACGTGCTCCAAGAAACAAATGCCTGTCACAAACATTTACAGTCTTACTGACACATATATCCCTGTTGCCTACCTTTCACAACATCTGCCCCACTTATTTCATCAAATTCCTAGATAGCGCATCAGTACTGCATTTTTTTTTTTAGTACTCCCTTCCTCCCCCGTTGACAAATTCATCAGAACCCTTCTCAAATAGGGGTTATGTGAGCTGCATTTGGACGCGACGGTGGTAATGACTTAAGAGCCCATCATGAAGACAACTGTACCATCGTTAGGCCTGAACTAGACTAACCGCCTTTGTGGGCCATTCTGAGTCTAACGAGATAGCAGTATACACAGAGATAGTAGCCACTGAGTATTCCAAAACATTTATTGTAGCCACAAACAAACGGAAAAAATTATACAGCAGACCATGAACTCATTCTGAGTCTAGCCAATTTTCTCTTGTGAGGGAAAAAAAAATATTTTTTCACATTGTGGTCAAAGTAAACACTTTAACTGACTCTGGTATCTCCTTTCTGACTTCCACCCTTGACCCCTGCCAATAATTGGTCATTTAACCCCATCAACATAGCAAACAGCATATGCTGTAAGCACCTGAGGATATCACCTTCTCTATATTTCCACCCTCCACCACAACGGAATATAATATAATGCAAGCACCTGGGATGAGCATTTTATCTTGCATACGTTTCTATACTTGCACATAACTACATCTACCTATAGTAAAGCAACAATTAAGGGTCTTGTAACTCCCCTTTCATGAGGGTTTGTGGCATCGCATAATCAAGAATCCACTGAAAGACTTTCCACTTATTCATTTTCTCTGTATTAAAACAGTCTCTACATCATTCCAATGATAACAAGCCAACAATTATTATGCTGTAATCCTCACATCCCTAAATCAAAACCGCTCCAAGAAGACCGAGTAAAAATTTACAAGGACAAATTAAATACTTCCCTCAGAAATGTAACTACAATACATAGTTAATAAAACAAACATATGTAAAATAAAGGGTGACACTGTATGTATGACTCAAAGCATTAGATACTGGACCGATTCCCCTCGACAGCTATTCATGCAGTGAGCATGCGCAACTCCTCAACTGCACAACAACGCCCGCGGGAAAGAAAAGGAAAGGAAAACACCATCTTCTTCCCAACCTTAAAATATTGCTAGGATATCAGGACAGGAGTTCACATTTATAATACCAGTGAAGATGAACTCCGGACCAAAAAATAAATAAATAAATAAAGGGGCATTGTCAGAGCTGCTTCCCCATGCCCAGTAATGACTCCAATACATATAAAATAACGTCTAATAAACTTAGAAAGCTGCTAAACTAACAAAAGTTCTCTTAGCCTACAAAGTCTGAACATGAATGTATATTATTTAGCAAAATAAAACCTCTGATTAACCAGGTGACTTGTCAGCAAATTGCGTATTTTACAGGGAACCAACCACTGTATGCATGAAGCACCTGATGGGCACAAAGTCAAAACTACATGTCTGTCATTTAAGTTCTAACAATGCTGTGCCGCTAACCTCCCAGAAAACCACTGTGTTTTAAGAACAGCAAAGCATGAGGCAAGATGCAGTCCTCGTGGGAAATTCTGTACAGTGTAGAGATACGAGGTCCTAGCCGCTACGTTAACCAATACTTGCGGCCACTTCCCAGCCTCACAACAGTCCCAGCAACCAACCAAACGTCACCACACATGACCAAAACTGCCTTATTTTCTTTATGTGGGCAATATATTGTACATGGTTGCCTCAAAGCCTGCGAAATTAGACCACTGAACTGGTCACCACCACACAGCCATGAGGCCTCACTATGTCACCCCAAGCAGTGAACCACTGGCACATGGCTAAATAAACCAAAGAAGGTGAAGTACATCTTAATCCAAATTTAGATGAAATGTATGAGCGTACTGGACCTGCCCTGCATCGCAACCATACATATCTGTAGAAAACAGGCCCAGAGCAAGTACGTACTGCGTTTTTTTTTAATTAGGTTACAGAGAGGGGAGAAGCATGTTGCGACCAAATGGAACTGACCAGCAGTACCTACACTAACAAAATTTAAGATGACCATCCAAAAAAAAAAAAAAAGAATAAATAAATAAATAAATAACCTTTAACCATCAGACATCTGACCATATCCTATCCCTAGGTACTCACCTCCTAATGCCCACCACCAAACCAAGGCCTACCTGACCAAAGAACACACCGGTCGTCAGGACATGAACCTGCAGTATAGCAAGTTCACGCCAAATGTGATTGCTTGACCCAACTACAGTGCCCTAAACCTCTTAAGCCCCTCCCCATCCTTATCTCATTTCCTCACAACCATCCCTGCCTCCACGTAACCCTTTCTCCTCCCCAACCCACTTAACTCCCCCTAATATTAACCTGACCTCCCCATGAAGATGTCCTGGGACAACTTAGTTTGTTGCCAAACTTAATTTATTTCTTTTTAATATGCCCATGAATGCACTGACCTGATTTTGTTTTAGGATAAGATTTTTCTTTCCACAGTGTATGTTGTGAACCCAGCAGGTGACAATAATATTACATTGACAAGCATTCTATGTCAGGATTGCATTTTGATGCACATAAAAGAGCAGCATTCAGAATTAGTGCTTACTTTCAGAAACTCTGACCTGAGTCTCAGTAATCAAGTGTTACAAGCTTGTGTTCTTTATAGGTTCATAGGTTCATAGGTTCATACTAGGCTATCTGCCCTAGGACATTTATAAGCCTAGTCAGAGTATGTTTGGCTTTCGCCACCCATTTTAAATTAATTTTGCTATGCCCTTTTTTGAGGTTAGTATACTGTGCCTCTGTATAACAGTGACACAGAAGTGATACCCGGGGTAAACCTAAGATCTCCCATCCACTCATCAAGATTCCTCTTGAAGAGAGTCAATAAGGGACTCTGCCTAACCTGGACTGGGATTTTATTCCAGAGTGAAGGGAGCCTCTGGGTTATGAATCTGTCCCTCCAGCATGTCCTATTTATTTCAGTGCTGAGGTTCAAGTCTCTCGAGCGTGTAGCTCGATGGGATTTGGATTTTTTGAGGTGCAGCATGTCCCTTAATTCCGGGTTGGACATGGCTTTATACGTCAGGCACAGGTCACCTCTGAGCAGGCGGTATGCCACTGAGTAGAGCTGGAGTTTCTTTAACCGGGCAGCATATGGCATCTGATTGAGCCCTTTGATCCTCTTGGTGAGGTACTTTTGGGGTCTTTCCAGTTGCTGCAGGTGTTTGGTAAGGTACATCCCAAAAGGGGCATTGTACTCGATTATGGGCCTGATGAGGGATGAGTAAAGAGGCACGATGACCTCCCCAATCTAGATGTGAATCCCTTCATGATTAGGTGGGCTATATAAAATGTTTTTCTAACCACTTTGGCCACGTGGTTGTCAAATGAGAGATTGCTATCAACTTGGGTCCCCAGGTCCCTAATTACTTCTTCTGTACTTAATGGATTACCACCTATGTGGTAATTTGTGGGCACTTTGTTTTTGCCAAAGGGGATGATTATACACTTTTTGGCGTTTAGCTTGAGGCCATGGCTCTGGCACCAGTTGTCTGTTTCTATGAGGCCCTTTTGGAGGATGCTTGTGTCGGCTGGAGAGTCGATTATGGCGCCCAGTTTGCAGTCATCTGCGAACTTGGTCAGCCACAGTCCTTCTGTGTTGGCCTGTACCTCAGAGAAATATATACCGAACAAGAGAGGTCCCAGGACTGAGCCTTGTGGGACGCCACTTGTAACTGGTTTGGAGTCTGACATGGCTCCAGCAATTCTAACCATGTGGGTTCTGTCCTTGAGCCAGTTTGCAACCCATCTAGTGACATAGGGGTTTATATTTAAGCTGGTGAGCTTATCTATAATGCCCGAGTGGGGTATTGTATCGAAGGCTTTTGCGAGGTCCAGGTAGGCTGTGTGGACCAACTTCCCTTCGTCAATGGCCTTGGTGACTGTTTCAAAGAAGTTGATCAGGTTTAAGAGGCAGGATCTGCCCTTAACAAAGCTGAACTGGGTAGGATCCAGTGTCTGTAGGTCCCCAATATCTTTATTTATGAGGTCCATGATGATCCTTTCCATAGCTTTGCAGACCACGCTAGTCAGGCTTATGGGGCGATAGTTTCCAGGGTCCGTTGAGGCACCACCTTTGTGGAGAGGGACCACTGTTGCTGTACACCACTCTTTGGGTACATATCCTGTAGTAAGGCTGAGATTGAACAGTAGTTTTATGTTTGGGTTTAGCTCTTCTTGGAGTTCATGTAGGATGCAGCCCGGGACACCGTCTGGTCCCATTGATGCTGTGTTTTTGGATTTGGAGAGGGTGGCTCTTACCTGAGCATCTGAGATGTCAGGGGGCAGCACTCTGCTGGGATAGATATTTGCCCTTTTGGTGGGGGGGGGTTTGCGCTGAACCTGTCAGCTAGGATGTTGGCAATGTCTGTGGGTTCGGTGTATTTTTTGTCATTTTGGACTAATTCTGAGCATATCTGGGAATTTCCACCCAGGTTCCTAACATAACTAAAGAAAGCCTTGTGATTATCCTTAGTGTCCTGTGCAATTTTTCTCTCAAAGCTGGCTTTAGACGATTTTATGAGTGCCCTTAGTTTTTTGCTAATACTGATCAGAGATGCCTTCCCTTTTTGGGATTTTGCTCTATCATGTAGTAGCTTCCTCCTTCTATTGTATAGTTTGTTTACTTTCTTTTATGTATACCTTAATAAGTTCTTTCTTTCAGAAGAAGAAAGTGATTAGATTACTCTATGTTTTAGAAGGCTGAGAATTATTTTTATATATATATATTTTTTTTTCTAACATTCTTTCCATCTGTTATACAGTAGTGTCAGGATTCCTGAAATTCCAGGCTCACCTTTTTTCTCAGCAGGTGACTGACATCACACAAAAAAAGAATTGTAATTCCCTAGAGAGTTTGTAGGCAAATGACTTCAGTGGGTGAGAATAAAAGAAGCACTACAAATACTTTGCCATGTGGGTTTTCCTGGGCCAAAATATCTTAAAAAATGTACTGTATGTTGTAAGAGCCAGTATGACAAGTTCATATTGGAAGTATTGCAAGATTTTATGCAAACACGACATGATGCACACAAAAGCTGAACAGCATAAAATGACACAGAAGGAAATATTTATTTATTTATTTATTTATTTTACATTTGTTAGTCGGGTTAGTCCAACTGAGCTTTTGGCTCATTTTCGGTGGAGACCCAGGGCGAAAAGCTCCGCAGAGTGTTATAACATTTTACAAAACAAACAGTTTCAGAAAGCTTAAACATTAGCTAATAATACAAAACAGTTAACAAGATAGCTTTTACCGCAATCTACAAAAAGGAACGGTAAAAATGGCATAAAGGAAGTAATGCTTTCAAATTCCTATTTGGTTATAGAGTATGTTAGGGAGATGAGGGAGGAGGAATAGAACGGGAGAGATATAGTGGTAGAAAAAGTTAAGTTTTAAGAAGGCTGGTAAGGGAGGTTATAGATGGTGGAGTAGGGTAGTTTCAGGGGGGGTGTACAGTGGCAGGACCACTTGTTTGTTAGATATCTATGAGTGGCTAGCTTAAAATGCTTGGAATGGTCAAGGGACCTAATTTCTTGGGGTAGTAGGTTCCAAGTTGCAGCTGGGTTATAGTTATAGAGTAGACATCCTGTTTTGGTTTTGGGTTTATAGATCTGCAGGAAGTCTTGTTCTGAGCTATGAAGTGTCCTACTTGGGGAATATTTATTGCTATGTGCTATGTTTTTTTTTTTTTTCATCTCTGCCTTAACAACTCATTTTGTGTTTTGTGATGACTGCATTTAAAAGCCAATTTGTGGCGGGAAAAGGTATTGCACTGTATGGTTTATTAGCTTTTGTGATCCATATGATCAGCAAATGCCATATACTAGTTGATTGCAACATATCTTAAATGTATTTTGGTGTTTTTTTCTAAGACCAATTGCAAATTGATGTGTACTGTGTTCCATCCACTACACTGCTGTAGTATTTTGGTGGCCTGTTTACCTGGCATAGAAATGCAATGTTTATTGTTTAGTCGCTTCTAACTGCTAGAAACTGTTTTTGATGTGCTACATTTTACTATCATTCATTACTATCTTATAACAAGCCTTTTAGTATATCTAACACTATTTTTCTCTCAAAACTCTCTACCCTGTTTTTAGCTCTCTGCCCTGTGTTACCCCTGCGAGTAAAACCCTCGAGGATACCTCAAATTCTACTTCCAAACCTCGGCTGTCTTAAATTGCTCCAGCAAAGTAACAAACTTCTAGGCAGACTTCTCAGCTGCCTCATTCCCTTTGTTTGGACATTTCACCTACAGGACTTTAAGGAAGTATGTGTAACTGCTACTGAACCCTTTATAACTTAAGTTTTGGCCTTGATTAATGTTTTGTAGTACTCTAGCCTGCCAGGATAGCCAGCAGCCTTAGCTCTCCCCCCCCGATACATACTAGCTGCACTCATTTTCCATGTTTTGCCCCAAGCATACTCTAAGTGGCATAAGACCTTAGACTCCTCAGCTAAATTTTATGTTTCTATCTTAACGATAACCTCTCCCCTTTCACTGTATTCTCTAACTCTTCTAGCCCACTCCAGCTATAACACCTTATTTTCTAATTTCCCACTCTAGCCTCTCATACCTCACTCCTGCCCAACACCTCCGGTCCTTCTCCCTTCCTTCTTACCCCTCTGTGAACCTTCTTTCACTGATTGACTCCAGAACCCCTCTGGACCTCTTGGTTCTACCTGCTCCTTAAGTGGCTCACTCCGCCTCCCTACCCTACCCCCAATTCCCACCCACCCCAGTGCATCTAGCTTTATTCCCTCATAGCCACACCCCCTGACACTCGTATCCAATTATACAATTACTACCAATTCCTACCCCTCCCTATCCCCACCCACATTAACCACTAATTATCTACATCACCTATACCACTTAACCATTAGGATCCTTCCCACCCACTCCAAACCCAACTCTATATTCCACTACCAACTTCATACTCTATACTTAACTACTCCTACAGTAACTTATCTCTCTAGCTTTCTTTTTTATCTTATCTACCACATAACCACTCAACATATTTAACAATCTAACACACTTCTTCTACCCAGATACATCCAATTAATTTATATACTATCCACTATATTCAGTTCTCCACTACTCTAAGTCCACTGTTGTTTTTACCCCTCCTCATTATGCTCTCCAAACACACCTTCACCTTCCTCCCACTATTACTACTATTCTCTTTATCCTCTTTATATCATCTCTCCCAATCTACAATTTCTACCCACTCCCAACCCTTTCATATAACTAATCCTCATAACACTTCTTTCTCACCCTCATATTCTCTTATCTCCGCTTATTTATATTCCTCAGAAAACCTCCTTCTCTTTCGACACAAACTTATCTCCTATCATGCCAACTTTTCCACCATGACTTTTAGCAAACCCTTCCAATTCACAAAACAACCTAATCTCATCTCCTTGCTAACTACCCACATAAACCATTACATACTACACCTTACAAGCACTCTCATATCTGGAGACATCCATCCAAACCCAGGCCCCACCACTGCTACTACTATAAATAAATCCCTATTATTCACTTCCTTAAACTCTCAAAGTGTAGTAAACAAAGTCCCATTTCCTACATGCATGGCTCAAACACAATAAACCTGACATCCTCACTATTTCAGAAACCTGGCTAAAACCACACATTAAAGACTCTGAAATAGCTCCCCCTAACTACTCCATCATTTGAAAAGACAGG
This sequence comes from Protopterus annectens, assembly GCF_019279795.1. Classification (NCBI taxonomy): domain Eukaryota; kingdom Metazoa; phylum Chordata; order Ceratodontiformes; family Protopteridae; genus Protopterus; species Protopterus annectens. The sequence continues at coordinate 770,626,055 of NC_056728.1, read as the reverse complement.
CCTCACAAGAAAGGTGGAGGTGTAGCCCTCCTATACACTTCCTCCCTAGTAGTCACCCCATACAACAAACCTACTCCACACTTTAACAATGCCGAACTTCTCCTTACCATGCTACAAATCAATAATCATAAACACATATGTATAGCTTCCCTTTACATTCCCCCAGGGGATAATATCTCCACACTTGAACTGATCCTTTCCTGGCTATCCAGTAACATTAGTAATGAAACCATAATCCTAGGAGATGTTAATATTAACTGGGCCCTTATACAGTCTCCTACAAACCTCACTAACATCAACCTTTACAATTTCTCACAACTGATCACTTTGGTAACCCACCCTGCCAAAAACCCCTCCAATGGGAGTATATTGGATTGGATTCTAGTCTCCCACCCTCAATACTTCAACAACAGTGGCACTCTTCCCGACCCACTTGGTGACCACTTACCCACCTTTACCCACCGGCTTCCCACTATCCTTCAGCAGACTCATAACTACATTACAATCCGTGACCATAAAAACTTCAACCCATTAATCTTTTCAAACTCACTACAAGCAATAAATTGGAACTGTCTAAAAACATTATCTCTAGATGATGCAGTCTCATACTTCAACTCAACTCTCTTAAAAATTACTTGACTCCCAAGCCCCTGTATGGACTAAAAGAATAAAAACTAAATCAGCCCCATGGCTCTCCAAAACTACTCTTGCTATCATGAGACAAAGAGACAAAGTCTGGAGACGCTACCATAAACACAAGACAGCACCACTCCTTAACGAATATAAAATGCTCCAAAACAAAGCTAAGAAACTCACTACTTCTGATCGTCAAAACTATTTCTCTACACTCCAAAACCAAAATAAAAATAACCCTCAGAAATTCTGGAAAGGGATCTCTACTCTCCTCCACCCCAGCAAACCAGATACTCCTACCCCAGACCCAAATACTCCAGATCATGAATTAGCTACCCAATTTAATTCCTTCTTTATTGACTCTATCTCTAAACTGACCTCCTCATTCTCTAACTCCTCTCTACTATCTAATACCCCCTCATCCACCCCCACTATCTCTACTTCCTCACCCTACTCCCCACCTACTATCTCCCCTACCTCCTCTTCTACACAAACTTTATCATCATTTCCTACTCCCCAAAATTTCCCCCCTCCTGACTGCCCCCTCTTCTCACTAAATCCCATACCAACATCAACTATTAAAAAACTCCTTCAAAAATTGAAACCATGTACCAATGCTCCAGATAATATCCCCTCTTACTTTCTCAGTATAGCTGCTGAAACTCTTGCCTATCCCATTAGCATTTTAATTAACCGCTCTCTACTAGAACACACAGTTCCCCAAATCTGGAAACAAGCCTTTATTATACCTCTACATAAAGGTGGTAACAATAATAACATTACTAATTTCCACCCAATAGCCATCCTGTCCCCCATCTCTAAACTCTTAGAAAAATGTGTCCAACTTCAGCTCCTTCCCCACCTCCTAGACAACCATCTTATAACTCCCACACAACACGGTTTCAGACCCAATCATAGCACCATGACAGCCCTCCTCTCTTTCCTTGAGGTTGTAAATAAAGCCCGTGACTCTGGACAAATTGTTTCCACCTTACTTCTTGACCTGTCCAAAGCCTTCGATACCATCTCACACAGCCTGCTCTTAAACAAACTTTCTAATCTTCACCTATCTTCCTCCTCTTTAAACTGGTTCTCTAGCTACCTATCTAATAGAAGTCAAGCTGTAAAGTGGAAAAAGCTACCTCTTCTTTCCTTAGTACCCCTACAGGAGTTCCCCAAGGCTCCATACTGGGTCCTCTTCTCTTCAATATCTTTATAAATGACTTCCACAAATCAATGCCTTTCTCTAGCATCATCCAATATGCAGATGATTCAACTATTATCTGTTCCGCCTCTTCTATCTCTACACTACAAAAACTTACTCAAGATGCTTTCTCTTCCACAGAACAATGGATGCTTTGTAATCATCTAGCTCTCAATGCTGCCAAGACCAAACTAATGTTATTTACCCCTTCTAAAGTCATCCCTCCTGACATTGGTACTTTCTCAATTACTACACAACACAACTCACCTCTTGAAATTGTGTCAGAAACCAAACTACTTGGGGTCCAAATCGATAACCTACTCAAATTTAACTCCCACCTGCAAATTAACATCAAAAAAACACACCAAAAACTTGGCATGCTTTACTAATGCCTACCTCACATCTGCCACTAAAATCACTCTCTCTACCTCCTTCCTAATCCCATCCCTGCTATATGGTGCCCCACTACTAACTAATCTTCAGTCCTTGTTAAAAAAACAACTTACTTCCTGCTATAACAAAATTGCAAAATTTGCCACCAGCCAAAAGTCCTCCACCCACCACTGTCTCTCCCTCCATAACCTAAAATGGCTAGAACTTCCCAATCAACTAACTTACACTCAACTAACTCTAGCCCACAAGCTCATCCTCAACCCTTCCCTCTGTCCCTCTCTTTCCTCTGCCTTTACTATGCACCAACCTAACAGAGTTCTAAGGTCAAATAATCAAAATCTACTCAAAGTACACAAACCAACTCATCCCCAGGCAAAAACCTTCTTGCCTTCAGCCTCGCCGCCTGTGGAACTCCCTACCACCACTCATCCGCACCACCTCTAACCACTCTGCCTTCAAAAAGTCTCTCCACCTTCATCTTGCCTCACGGTGGGAATGCTCTTGTTCCCATCCCACATAACTAGCTCTACTCGACACCTGTAGCTATGAAATTTGTTCTCTAATCAGTTTTAATGTTTTACATTTATTCATTACTCGAAGGCTTCTTCTTATTGTATTAACTGTTATGATTGCTTTCCTGAATGTGACTAGTTCTACTTTTTAGTATATAGAACTATTAATAATTCTCTGTATAAAAATTGTTACTGTCAAATGTTGAAAATACATTCTGTTGGAGCTTTTCTCCCCAGGACTCCATTGAAAACGGGTTCTTTAAGGCCCAATGGACTATCCTGGTAAACCAACGACAATAAATAAATAAATAAATAAATATTTAGATATAATAGATAAAAGGCTTGGGCAATAAGATGGTAGATAGAGGATGGAGTGGATAATTTGTAGTTGGTGTAGTAGGAGCATATGAGGGAATTCGAGCCAGTCCAATTGTTTAAGGGATAGGCAGTGGTGTGATTTGTAGGTTTGGTTTGCAGCAAATCTGGCCACCTTATTGTAGGTAGTTTCAAGTTTTGAAATGAGTGTGGTGGAAAGGTTTGTGAATATTTGACAGCTATAGAGAAGGGTGGGTAGAAGAAATGCGTGGGCGAGAGTTATTCTGGCTGTGTTGGTTAAATGTCTCTTATTACAATAAAGAAGTCCTAGCTTCTAGTGAATCTTTTTGACAGAAGTAATGATTTGGAGATCATATTTTAGTTGGTCATCTATTATGACACCCAGAAGTTTTGTGTTGGGTTCAGCAGTAATGATAGTGTTATTGCTAGATAATATGGAAAATGTAGTTTTGAGATTGGAGAGGTTTTTGGGGAGGATTTACATAGCTCTCAACCTTCGATCTCTAAAATGAGGAACACTAGCCCTCATAATGTGGAACAAATGGGCAAAATGTGGAACACATACTAATGGTTTACTAACAACTTCAATTAGTAAGGTCATAGGATGGTTAAAATATGCTGGTTTTACTTATAAAGAAGATATTTTAATGAATTAATATGATTAATTTCTATTTACAATGGATTTCACTAAAAAAAATCGTAACACTGAATGTGTGACAGAGTCTTTCAATGTGGAACATTTGAGGAACTTGGAAGAACATGAACTTTTTAAGACCCCAAATGAAGTATGTTCCTCGTAATGAGGAACACTTGAGAGGTATGGGGAGGAAGAGTAGGAGCTTGGTTTTCTTAGGGTTTAGAATTAGTCTGTTATCTTGAAGCCATGACTCTATGGTGCTGAAGGATGCTTGGGTAGTAGAGAGGAGGTCGGATGGGTTATCTGCAATGGTGATAACAGTAGAGTCATCAGCATATTGTATGAGTGAGGAGTGGGGACATGAGGTGTAAAGTAGATTAGTGAAAATATTAAAGAGTAGTGACCCTATTATAGAGCCTTGGGGGACTCCCATTGGCACTTGAAGGGCGGATAGTGCTGAATGCCATTTAACAGCTTGTTGGCGGTTAGAGAGATAGCTAGAAATCCAGGAAATGGTGGGAGGAGAGAAGTTTAAGTAGGAGAGTTTGTCCAAGAGGAAGGGATGGGAGACACTGTCAAAGGCTTTGGAGAGGTCAAGGAACAGACAAGAGACAAGTTTATTGTTGTCACGGGCCAGTGAAACAGTATTGCTGAAGGATATTAGCGCAGTTGTAGTACTATGTTTGGGACAGAATCAATGTTGAGTGTGTGTTAAAAGGCTCTCATGTTGAAGGTGCTGTATTATCTGCTTGTGAATGCATTTCTTTAGAATTTTTGAGAGGGGAGATAGTATAGCAATAGGTCTAAAGTTTGAAATATCAGAAGAAATACCGCCTTTGTGTATAGGTAATGTAAAGAAAGTTTTCCATATTGCTGGGACATAAGATTCAGAAATAGATCAGTTAATACTTAAGCCTTGATTTTTTTTACAAGTGTCAGTGAAGAAATCATTTTTGTGGTAGTAAATATAATCATAGGATGAGCAAATGTGGTTCAGTGTTCAAAGTTTAGATTTCTCAAGGTGCTTGCAGTAAAATCAAAGCAAAATGCATTGAGATACACAATACAATGTGTGGATGACAGAGATTAAAATATATAAAATATTTGCAATATGTTTATGATGTAGTTGTCCTATCATGTAACAACTATCAAGTATTTGTTCTAAATCGAACAGCTATTGGATATTCAAGCATTTGTCAGGACTTTAATCACTTGTGTACCTCTGCACTACTCCCCAAAAGTAAAGCTTAATCAGGATGCCAAATAATCGGTTATCTTTCTGATAGGTAAACCCAAATGACACAGCCTCTACTGTAACTAATCCAGAAAAATCCTTTTCCTCTCTGTTTTGTGAAATGTAGTTGTGATCAGTGGTTAATAGGCAAAGGCAGTCAGCAGTTATACTATACTACTGCAATGTAGACTATCTTTGAAAACGTCCATGTTATGGGATACTGATTAAATAAATTTTCTTGTACAAACACATTCAAAGGGAATGATCTTTTGGCAACATGGATGAAAATAAGCTCCTGCTGAATTAAGCAATCTATGAATGAATGGTTATCTTCATTAAACGTGTACCTACATTTCTACCAAGCTGTTCGCCTCTACTTTCCCTCACAATTCTTCCCTCTCTCATCTCTCCTTAACCTGCTCCTTCTCCACCTGTCTATGAACTCATCTTATACTCTGCTTATTTGTCAGTGCCTTTACCTTATTTTCTACAATGTTGTGGTTAGCACTGTCCTTTGCTCTCTTGTAAGTACTCCCCCCTTTTAGTTAATCTCATTTGCTATCTCTGTACTTCCTTATAACGCCTGACACATAGCCACACAAAAAGATATTCCTAGTGTTGTTATTATGAGAGGAGCTTGGCATGTAACATTTGGAATGTGTCTTTGAATACATTAAATTAAACTCAGCCTGTATATTGGACAATCGGGCTGCACAGTGTACCCTTTAATTGCATTTTACATTTAATCTAGTCTTCATACTTGTCCTTTCCAACAACTTTTACTCAGCTGTCTAGTGCCCTACCAAAATTAGCTATGGAATTGCCCTACAGTCTGCAGCCAGTGACCACCTCATCTTCCTTAAAGCCCTTCCAGTTCAGTGTGACCCCCTTCACACCTCTCTGACAGTCTTATGCACCCATATACTGAACCTCTGTCTTTTGGTCTAGTGAAAAGAGCTTCATCTCCACCAGTCTCTTGTGACACCATTTTCATTGCTAACACTTCTTCCATCCTCCAGTGCTACAGTTGTCTTTCTGCCATCACAGTGAATCAGCTTATTGTTTACTCTGCTTCCCTTCTGAAATAGAGTCAAGAATAATTGACCCAGTACTGACTCCAGCAGTAGTCTGCTAGTCACATCTCTTATTCCTGACTGTGCCCTCTTTCCACAATGTTCTGTATCCTACTGTGTAACTGTGCTTCAATTTATTTTATTAGTCCTGATTCTGCCTTTGCAATCACCAGTTTTTCTTGCAATCATCTATGTGGGATTGAGTCAAAAGCCCTGCTGAAATCTAGATAAGCTACATCTGCTTCTATTCCCTGGTCATATTCTCTGGTATTGCAGTCATAAAGCCACACCAGGTTTAACCAGAAGCTCCTTCTCATTATGAACCCATGCAGATTGTTGCATTGGAGACTGCTGTCCTGCTTGAACATAACTCTTTTTATCAGGATTTTTAACATGATACTCGCTGTCAGTGTTCTTAAGAACTGTTGAATCTTCTACAAACAGTATTTACTTTGGCAAGGTGCCCTCCCCCTTTTCACCTCTCAGCTATAGTACTAAAAGAAATAAATGCTCACTTTCGTGAGGCCCTCTCTCTCAACTCCCCTTTGATTGCACACTTGCTGCTCTTGCCTCTTTTGTCACACTTCTGTTTAGCTCTTTATATTCTGCCCCATCCTACCTCCTACCCAAACCTTCCCCTCTGTTATGCTCTCTCATTTTCCCTAATTACCACACCCACATACCTATGTACATACATTGGTTATCCCATTGTTTTATTGTTTGGCTACTCCTCAAACCATAGTCTGCAGCCTTGGTACTCTAGTTCTGTGATATGGATTTGCCTCCAAGCCCATAACTCACGTTTGACCCTCCCTCTCAACTCAGTAAAACCACTTCCATAAAATCTTATACCATTGGTGTTGCTTTTTCTTTGTATTGTAATCTCCTTCCAGATCTAAATCATAAACTAAAGTAATCATTGTTGGCTGGTAAAACCTTAGCCTGTACATCCCTGTCCCCTCCACCTGGGACTAGTTTAAAAAATCAATGTTTCAGGGGATCAACATGCAAAATATGTTGATGGTCTGAAACGTAGAATGTAGAGTAAGGAACAGAATTTTTGTGGTACAGTGGAGATCAGGGAATTTGCCCTTTTCCCCACTGTAGTGCAATATGAAGACTGGTATATGTAATTAGCAGGTGGTAAAGGGATGCAGGAGAGCTTGCACCCCATGCAAAAACAAAGTATGTAGTGTTTCCTTGATTTTTTACATTTTTGACACACACACACACACACACACACACACACACACACACACACACACACACACACACACACACACACACACACACACACACCTCTCTCATTATATCTGCATATACATATACATATATGTATACATATACACATTGAGTTGGGTCTACTTTATACCCTCGAAACACGAAAAACCCAAATCCAAATCACGGGACACAAAAAGAGCGAACCGCGGATACGTCAAACATACTAAAGTGCGAAAATGTAAACCTCAAACTGTCATAGTCGGCCAACCCACCACCCGCAACACACTACCTACCCAAACACAATAAAAAAAACACATACATACACTAACCAAATCCCTACTTCTAACCCTAAATTAAAGCACCAAAATCCTACTGCTAACCCTACACTAACCCCACATATACAACTATCTATGCACTATCCTTAACCCCTCCATAACCCTAAGGTCCGTAACTACTGCACAGTTCCCCTATGGCACTATACCCAAACAAACTAAATATTCCACACACATGCACTTAACAAAACCCTACACTAAACCTTACATACATTACCTACACAAAACCTTACATACACTACCTACCTATGCGCTTACTTTAACCCCTCCCTAACCCTAAGGTCCGTAACTATTGCACACTTACCTTACGGAGCTATACTGCAGATGGACCAACAATGCAATTCCGATATTTCCCCTTTCACTGTTTCGTTCATTCGACATATTTGCGGTTCGCTCTTTCCATGTTGCGTGATTCGGATTCGGATTTTACTGCTTTCGAGAGCTTAAAGTAGACCCCACTGGGTCTCATGCAGTATAAAAATGGCAATTTGTTTGACTGTGTTTTATAGTGGGTAAATATCACAAATAGAGAAAATTTCAAATATTTTATTCAAGCCAAGGAAGTCTGAATATCTCACACAGGCAAGTGTGTTTGGGTTAGTAGTGTGTCTGAGTGTTTAGGGTAAGGGCAGGGGATATGTTTATTGGTGTGTGTGTGTGTGTGCGTGTGTGTGTGTGTGTGTGTTTGTGCGGTTCTACCTCAGTTAGACGACACGCCGGAACATCGACATGGAAATCGCGAGCCCCAGAAGATCGACAGTTCAGAAGACCGACGCGACGGGCCCCAGAAGATCGACAGTTCAGAAGACCGACCCGACAGATGAAAGCACCGACGCCAAGGATGCCGACATGGGAAAAGGCTGTGTAAGTATGCGGTAGTAATGGACGTTAGGGTGCGAGTAAGGTAAGTGTGGATATTGACGGTCTGTGGGGATAGGGGTGGGTTAAGTGAGTTAGGGTTAGGGAGCGGGTCAGGTAAGTATGCGGTAGTGACGGACCTTAGGGTTAGGGTTTGGGTTAGGGTTGTAGGTAGTTGTGTATGTGAGGTTTAGTGTGGGTTTGTAGGGATTTTGGTGTGCTTGTGTTGTGTATGTGGTTTTTGGACAGGGAATGTGTTTTGTTTGTTGATTGTTGTGATTGTGGTGTGTGCAGTGTATGAGGTTTCGTGTTTGTGTACCGTCGGTTATTTCGTTGTCGGGCATGTGGGGTTTCGTGTTTTTGTACTGTCGGTTATGTGGTTTCGGTGATTGCGTTGTCGGTGTTTTGGGGTTTCGTTTATGTCAGGTAGAACCGTTTGTGCGTATATTTGTATATGTGTGCATGTGAGAGAGTTTTTCTAGTTGGAATTAGAGTAATGACCAGGTAAGGGGGTATGCTTTATTGTGGTCTGTTTGGGTGAATGTTTTGGAGTGTATGAGTGATTTAGTTGGACAAAAATGTATTCAATAGTGTGTTGATGAATGTTTTTCAGTCTGTGTTTGTGTACGTTTGTGTGTTTTGTGTGTGTGTGTGTGTGTGTGTGTGTGTGTGTGTGTGTGTGTGTGTGTGTGTGTGTGTGTGTGTGTGTGTGTGTGTGTGCATGTGTGTGGGTGTTTTAAGTTAGGATTACAGCAGAGGCTAAGTTAGGGTTTAGATGTAGTGTTCTGCCCTTTTGATGATGTGTATATGTGTGTCAAAGTGCCTTTTGTAAGGGTACCATTTAGAGTTTGGTTTATGGGCAGGGTTGGGGTAGGTTAGGCAGATGAGCATTATTCAAGCTTCCAAGAAGTGCCATGTATTTTTGATACTTAGGGTATTAAGGTTAAAGAGCCTGATATCTTTATATGAGTGACTAAAACTTGTTAGGTTTTGAGGAGGATATACATTATTCTAATAACCTTCTAAGTTTATAAGAGCAATATTTAATGTGTCTCTATTTTGGGGCCTTTGTCATCCCATTATTTTATGCTTTGCCCAGATTTCTTGAGCTAAGAGATTGAGAGGTATGGTTATGTCATTTAAGTTTCATTTATTATATTTAGTGTTATGGTTTCTACATTTATTATATAGTCATTTTTTTCTTTTACAGCAACCATTAATGATAATTATCACTGTATTAAGATATAGATCACATAGATAACATAAGTGCAACCATCCATACTTTGTGAAAATATCAAAGTTGTTTATACCATTTGCCAATTCTGTTTTCAAAATTTCAAAGTACAATTGTTTTATCATACATTGGTTTAGATTCCATATAGTTCATGGAACTTGGTGTAATCTGTGGAGTTCCAAGCAAAATTTGCTGATAACTAAGTAATATACAAATATGCCCCAGTCTACAGGGAATACCTCAGTGCAAGCCAAACATAGTTAGTGATGTCAGCACAACCACAATCAGTCATGTCAAGTATGCATTCCAGGAAAGCTTGTTCTTGAAATAATATATGCATATGTACTACCAATGCACAGCTATAGAAGGCGTATAATCCCATTGGAACTTTTCATTAGTATGTGGAAAGTATTTAATAAAGACAAATGTACAATAGTCATTACATCTAAAAAGTGGCAAATATCTGGAAACAGAGATATTATTGTAATATGTAGATGGACATATATATAAATACACCAATCACAATTTGCAGAATCTGAAAATAATCCACAACTTTTCTAATAAATAAAAAATAAATAAAGTGAAAGGCAATCCCAGCCACTTTGCCATGGCTAACAGTAGCTAACAATGAGTACAGATTACATGTGGAGAACAGAAGTAACATACACAATCAAGGAAACAGGACAAAAGAAAATAAGATGTGGGGTGAGGGTGAAGAAAAGAGGCATACAAGAGAAATGATGAAATAGGAAGGTCAGAGGGAGAGTTAGTGGGGCATGGGCATTTTTTATGGTGGGAATAGTCCCCATTTTTTTGGAGAATAGAAGGGATGGAAAAGACACTGAAAGAAAAGGTGGATCCAAGAGCCAGTGCAAGCATATAACAAATTTCACAAAACAAAACTCAACACAAACCAAACTGAACTCCAAAAAGCAAATTTCAGGTGTCTATCCACTGACCACAAGAAACAAGTTAGTTTTATAGTGCTTTCATTCACTCATTTAATACGTGAACTTCATGATAAAGTTCACATATTAAATGAGTGAATGAAAGTGCTAAAAAACTAACTTGTTTCTTGTGGTCAGTGGATAGACACCTGAAATTTGTTTTTTTAATTTCACAAAACATGACAGACAATGGTCAGAAATACATTTAAAGTTTAGGAAAGGCACACAGACAGCACACATACAGACTATACAACACAGATGAAGGAAAAAAATGAGGTAGGGATACATAGCAGACATGGTGCAATGCAAAAATACATATGCACCAATGCATAATTCATTGTTGAGATGATGTAAACTGTGACAGTCACATCACAACGAGTATGACCAATGGTAGGTGTGTGGGTTTACTATGAGAAAGATGAGTATCTGATACTTCACCAACCCAGTAATCACAACAGACCACAGAAACACAGACTGCTGACAAATGACAAACCCACAAAATACCTTGAATCACAAAATACTCTACCACTCTGGACCCAGGAACAAGTGCTACCATGGGTTCAGAAGGGGAAGTAAGTTGAACAGTTAATATTGTTAGACTTCAGCATTCTACATGTCAGTATCCCTAGTTCAGCTTTACTTGAGACGAGTATCCGATACTTGATATTCTAACAGTAGACAGGAATTTGTTTGACAGCACTAAATGGAGAGTGCTGTCATTGCAATACATAATGGATATCAAATCCAATCATCCAAGAGGCTGTCAGGAGTATAAGTGTAAGCCAAGCAGCAAGCAAGAATGAGAAAATGCAGGCAAGGAAATACATGAGCAGACAAGTAGAGGACACACTAGAACATCCAACCCTGCATATGAAAGGAAAACAATTAAGCACAGTGCCAAACAGCAGTACCACAGCAAAAGAGTAATGTGGCTGTGCAATAAATAAGTATGTGCATGGCAAACACAGGAGAAATGGGATCTATATGTCAAAGACACATGCCATGCTACAGTTAGCACATATGGGTGTTCAGGTATGCAATGTAGATGTGTGACATGCAGTGACATCACATAAGCCAAACTGAAAGAAGATTCATCACACCTACTCACACCAATGACATGGAATATTATATAAATGGTGATACATATATGAAAAATGAGAGCTAAGGTATACAAGCCTACATGTGAGCAGGAAGCATATAAAACTCTGAGTACTGTACAACACAAAAGTATGACATAACACTGATGGAATCTACTCAATTCACACCACCTTGTGTGCATATGCCTTGCATGTATATGATACAAAGCATGGTGGTACAAGGTCATTTTGTACCAGAACACCTACATGACAATGATGATATGTTACAGGAAGGTAAGCATACACACATACATATGCCATGCACATGTGAAACATGTAGGCTAAAGCTATAAGAGGGAATGGATTTGGACAACACAGGTCCACATCAGTGAGGAAATGAGATGCAGTGCACATGCATGTGTCCACATCATAAGATGGATTGCAAATCCTCACAAAGTACTTTGAAGCAAATGGCCACTGTCTGACACATGGGCATAGTGCATTGGGGATGGCTATAAACCTGCCTGTGTACAAATGTATTTATTTATTTATTTTATTTTATTTTACATTTGTTGACCGGGATAGTCTGACTGGATATATGTCCATTTTCAGCGGAGGCCCGGGGAGCAAAGTTCCAAGATAATAATACACATTGAACATTTAGTAAATGCTAGTTTCAGGCAGATTACAGTCATAACCAGTACCAGCATTTAGCACATATAGTACTTATTATAAAACACTTTACAAAACATAACATTATTTTCAAAGTTATATATACATAACATCACATTCAGGTTTAAGACACATGGAGCAGTAGTTATACAATTGACCCTTCCTGAAATGGAGTGGTAGAAAAAAGTTAGAAGTAGTTGAAGGTAAGGCACCTAAGAAATAGAGAGGCCACTAGTTGGGGTTAGTGCAAGGACATAACCAATGAGTTTTGAAGTATTTCTTGAGTTTGTTTTTGGATTGAATTAGTGAGGGTTCTAGGGTCAAGTCAGCGGAGAGTCTGTTCCATGTTTTTCTAACAGAGTTGGCAAACAGAGATTCCCAGTTGAGTAGTTGGATTTGTATGTTTGAACTAGGAGTCTAGTGGATGATCGCATTGGCCGGGTGCTGGTGTAGGGGCTGATAATATTTTTTAGTACAAATGGCACAAAACACATGTGCAACAGTTAAACATCAAATGACATGGGTACATGACAAAAGTAGGTTTGAATCTCACATATCCATATATACTGCCAAGCAATCATAATATAACAGGTGGCACAGTCACCATTATAGATATAAATATTATCGTACATGTGTACAACTGATCAAAAGACAGTCCTGTGTACACAAGTACAACACAACAAAAAGGAATAAGTGCATTTAACCAGTTGCTTATTACAAGGGTGGTTGTGTGTTGATCATATTATGGCCATACACATGTACATCCATGTAAATTAGCGTATATGGACTATAAATGCAAACACATGAACATGTATGCTAACCTGTGTATACATGTTCTAATATAAGCTAGGGTAAAAAAAAGACTGGCTAGTGCTACAAACAAGATACAGGAAAAAAGGGAATCATGAATGATGCTAAACAAAGCATCACCTCTGTATATTCACAAAAGGGAACAGTGAATGTCAATGCAGTATGTGAAGGATACAGGCTCATATATACCTGTCACAGTACTGTACAACAGCAACATCATGGCACAAAAATTGCCAGTACATGGTATGTGCAAGGTCATTGCGTCAGTGGGACAGCATGACTCAGCAATGTTATTTTACAAAGTAAAGGTCATGTCGGGTCATGCTTTTGAACATTTGTAAGACAGCAACAATCAATACATACATGAGTGCAATAAATACACATGAATATTGTGCAAATAAGCATGCTTGACTGACCTCTCTGTGTTATGTGAGAAGAATGGGAATAATGTAGCATGTGAGCTGCTGTCATCCCTCACAGGTATTTACAGGAACAACACAAGCAGAACAATTGTTTCTCACTCACATTATGCTAACTGCAACAGTCATATCTGTCACATACAGGGTCCAGAGTGTATCAGACATAACATTTATTATACTGCACCGCATGCATAGGGTTAAACACACACACACAGACTGAATGGGCAGCACCCCTGCCCATATTGAGTAATGTATCAATAATAACAGCATGTGATAATCATTTAAATTATAATGGTAAAACGTGTAATTTGGTAATGTGTGTGTCACACTGCAACAGCAAGATAAAGCCACATATGATCTAATATGTGATGTGAATATTATGAAGTATGATAGAAAAGCATAACAGCAATATAGGCTGTCTGCATAATGTGCCTAGGCTGTAAATATTTGAATATGAAAAACACCAAGGTGGCAGCACTGCAAAATTGAATTGCACAGACAATACTTACATTCCAGAGGAACCACTGTGATGGGTCAAATGTCACAAAAGATCTCGCTGGCGACCTCCCAGTTCGAAAGTTGCACATGTCCTGCACCATGTTCTGAAAGAAATTACCTATCATGTCCCTCATCTATGTCTGGAAGATGTCTGTCATTACATCCTAAATCTGGTGCTGAAAATCATCTGGCTTGCATGGTGGTGGGCATCTTCTATGCTGAGCTACAGGAACAATGGCAAGCACAGGTCCTGTTTTGCAGTCATCAACGCCCTCCTCATGGTTATCATCCTAGTCCTCAGAGTCTGATTCAGCTGTCAGTGGTCTGGCATGCCATCACCATTATCATCCAATTCATGAGCCTGCATGGGTCCTGCATTCTGTCAGATTTCAACACAGAAACAAGATATTACCCATATATAATAGGTATTAACCTAAAAATCTATAAATAAATGAAAACACATACAAAACATAGACAATCTACATGTTGTAACTATTATATAAATGATGTTGCACTACTGCCTGACCTTATCCAACTATGTAATGTGAGGCATGCATCCATTCCCTACTAAATTACATAATGGTGTGTAACGTACATCATAGTCATATGCAAAATATCTCTGAAATAAAGCATGATCATTTATAAGGCATGCACATAAATGCATATGGTAGTTCAAATAAATTTCCATTATTTATGTATATAGGCAGACATCATTTACATGGTGTGACCCTGTACAATGTGTTGCTTGATGACGTGAGGTATTGCCAGTTATGTCAGAAGAAGTAGAGCAGTGGATGTGTAACATATGCCATCATAGCTAGCTGGAGTTTTGTAAAGAATTATATGTCATCTGTATACCAAACTGCTCTGTATAGTACTTGTGTTGAAAATGTATTTGTAAATCTGCTTGTGTTAAAAATGTACCAACAGTGGGTGCTGCTGGACAGAAAAGAAATACACCTGTATGTCAGACTGTATTGTAACTGTTGAAATTAATATATAGTAAGAGAGGATATTGTAAGGGGTTAATCTCAGTCCAGCTAACTCTGAAAAAATAGTCTGACATTAAATTAGCTGGTTTAGACAATAAAGAATGTATCTTAGAGTTCTGATTGCAGCCAGAGACAAAATATTAGTGAAAACCAGGACTAAGAATCCTACTCTATTCTCCTTTATTCCCACTCTGGAAGGGTGTAAGTTTTTGAAATGGTTTTATAACTTTCTGATGCTGTAACACATCTTAGCAAAGCTCTATGCATGTGTATGATATGTACTAGATTCTGGTTCAGCTTCTAGTAAAGTTGGTAGTGTGAGAAATAGAAGTCAGATGACCAGATGTGTATGATGTCATTCTATAAGCCAGCACTGAAATGATACTTTAATACTAGATGAGACAGAAGTCTCAGGCCAGTCTGTTTTTGAAATCTGACAAAGAAGGATCACTCACCCACTTCATCATGTCTTGCTTTACAAATATCCATTCACAAGGGAGGCAACTCTTCTGACCTTGCCAACTTTAGACCCACTGCTATTCTTTCTCTAAAATTCTAGAGAAATACATCCATAAGCAAATCTTACTTCACCTCCTACAAGGAAATCTACTCACCCCCACACAATATGGCTTTTGCCCAAAGCACAGTACCTCCACTGCTCTTCTCTCCTTCATTAACACTATATCCCAAGCTAGCGATAACAACAAACTCATTTCCACCCTATTCCTTGACCTCTGTAAAGCATTCTACACCATGTCCCACCCTCTACTTCTTACTAAACTCTCTGAACTTTATCTGTCCCCTTCAATCATCTCTTGGTTTGCCAGTTACCTCTCTCATTGGCTACAGTTAGTTAGATGGCTCTCTACTACATCTCCTCCCCTACCTATCATAATAGAGGTACCCAAGGATCTATTCAAGGCCCTCTTCTGTTTAACATTTTTACTAATTAATTAAATGCTTCCTGTCCTCATTCATCTCTTATGCAATATGATGATGGTTCCACAGTCATTTCCATGATAGACTCCATCTCTGACCTAAATACTCTCACACAAAAATCCTTCCATTCAGTCTAAAACTGTCTCACCAAGAATAAGCTGATTCTTAACCCTAGGAAAAAAAAACTCCTGCTCTTCACCCCAAAACCCCTGAACCATCTTAAATCTACCTTCTCTATCTCTTCCCTTAATAATACACCTACCTCAGTCGAGTCTCATACCAATCTTCTGGGGATTGTCATAGACGACCAACTCAAATTCAATCTACACATCGCCAATAACATTAAAAAAGCTCATAGAAAACTTGGACTTCTGTATGGGAACAAAACCTTCTTACCAACAGTTCCAAAATCTCTCTATCCCGTGCTTACCTCATTCCAAGCCTCATCTTTGGCTCTCAAATCCTCACAAACCTACAATTATTGCTCCTGTCTAAACTTGAATTTACTTACAACAAAATAGCTAGATTTGCAGCAGGTGAAACTTATCAGTCTCACCACTGTCTTGCTCTCAAAAGTCTACACTGGTTAGAATTTCCCCACCAACTTCTCATCTCTCAACTTCAGATCATATATTCTATCCTGTACCAGCCCTCCTCTTGCCCTGACCTGGCCTCACTAGTCTGCTACTATACCCCCTCAGTCTCTCTGAAGTTCTGAACAAAACATCCTTATTATATACACACCTAAAAGCAAAACTGGGCAAAACCTGTACAGCTACTCTCCTGCACAAGCTTGGAACAAACTCCCATTACATATCAGGAATAGTAATCACTGTCATAGATTCAAAAGTGCTCTAAAAATCCATCTAAACATTACATGGATCTGCTACTGTACTTACCCACCATGACACTCCCCTGGTTCACTCAGTCCATCCTCTCACCACTCCTCCTCTCTTCCACTCATGTCCACTCTTGCCTTGAAATTCAGCTCCCTTCCTACTCAAGACTAACAAGAATTATATCTCCCACTCTCTCATCTCTACTCTCTTAACCTTACATTCCTGCTCTCCTACTACTGTAGGATTACTCCTCCTATGTTTATTCTAGCTATAACTTCAGATACCATTAGGCTTATGTAATTGTATCTGTACTGTTCAAAGTGCCTGTGGTATATGCTTGAATATAACTTCTGATGTACAAATGTGTTTGCTCCTGTACATATCTTTGCTACTTCTATACATTTATTTGTTACTTGTTTTTACTACTGTGCCACTCATAGTATCATGATTTATATTTGTATATAACTTCTGATGTACAACTGTTGCACCGTGCATTTGTTATACTATATGAGTGTTTGCCTTTGGACTTGCTATAGTACCTATTTCTGTTTGTCTATACACTTTGGATTTTTTACTTAAACTATTTGTCTGTATTACTTGTGAAGTTTTTCGCCCTGGGCCTCAGCTGAAAAAGGGCTTTTGCCCAGTCAAACCAACCTGATCAACAAATATCAAATAAAATATAAACAAATACATTTAGTAAGTAACCAGGTCATTGTAAGTATTTAGATCAGTCAGGAAAATATAGTGAGATTAGTTATGTACTGTTTTTTGTATCTGTGTGAATCTATCCCTCTGTGTTATTTTTAATATTTCCTGTGATTGAAAATCTGGTGTTTATTGTTAATAGATATTTAGTATTTTCATATTCTTTTGTTATTTGTTATTAAACATCTTTAAATTTTTCATTGTGGCTGGTCTTTTAGAGAATATTTTAAACTTTAAGAGTACTTATATTTATTTGGTGACTATGTGGCCACTCCCGAAAGCCTTGCTGCATTGGTCAAACATTGCCATTTGTATTAATATTAATTTTACTCAGTATAATTGGGTACCCATGTAAGTCTTAGTGAAAAATTATATGGTGCTGCTTATTGTGATGGATTTGAAGTCTTCTTAAGACACTCAGTCTTGCTGGCTGGATTCTGCTAAAATTAAAGTCTGGTTATATTTGTATTCACAGTCTGCTGCATACAGAAACTTGCAGAATATACACTGATGAGAGAATATACTTTGCATCATCAACTTAGAGCAGTAACAAATAACTTTTTATAATAAATGAAATGGACTAACGTTGCAGCTTAAAGTACTGTTCCACTTTACTTCTCATATAGTACAGATGATGTGAGAGATATAACATTTACCTTGAGACAAATGTGTCTCTACAAATACCCCTAACATAACTGGATTCATACAGATCTTTATATACAATTTTAGTCATGCACATACATATATATTTCCTCTTGGTATTCTATTTTGGAGAATTGCTCATCCTGTAGAAACAGTACTAATTGTTGCAGATTCTGATGCAAATGCTGACTTGATAATATTATTTTTAACAATGTCTTGTCACATTTTTGCTGAATTTATAAGAGGCCAGCTTTTCTGACAGTGTGAACATCCTGTTTTTTGTCTTTTGTATAATAACATCTGTTCTTGTGCCAAGGAAACAGATTGTAACAGTGTTATAAACATGTCCTGTTGTTTAAGGAAACATTGTGTCCATTATGTAGAAACATGTCCTGTTGTTTAAGGAAACATATTGTGTTGTTTATATATGGAAAAAAATGTCTTTGTTCTTTAAAAGCAGATTTTGCATTTTTGCTCTTGCATACATCCTGTTTTTAAGTCTGTAAGGGAAAAATGTCCATTCAGCAGATTCCTTATTTTCCAAGCCATAGTAATTTAGTATGGATGCTGATCACATATTACTAAACTCTATTTCTACATTTAAGCAAGCTTTATCTTATACCTTATTTATGTTGCATATTCGTAGCAAAGTTACTTTCAACCTTAGTATATTGTTGAGCACACTCTAACAATTCCCTCTTTTTATTTTAAACTAGGGAAATAAATTCAGCATTATTTGATAATACTTTTTCATTATGACAATTAACAACAGTAGCTTGACTAGCTTTTGCTAAGCAGACTTTAATACATGTAAATAATATGCAACCAAGCATTACAATAACAATAAAAGAAATTAAAAATACAGTGATTTTCCTGTCCATCCTGTAAATAGATTACTAAACCATTCACTCCAATCATCATTCCAGTTTTTTTAGTATGTTGAGACACCTGTGCAATCACTTCTAAATGTGCTTTTACAGATTCTGTTTTATCTGGAATAAATGTACAACATTGTTCTCCTATTAAAGCACATGTACCCCCTTAGGATGCTAATATGTAATCTAATACCATTCAATTTTGCAAAACCATAGTTCGTATTGCTGTCATTTCGACAGTAATGTCAAGGACTGCATTGAAAGTGGCATTTGCCAATACCTAAACTAGTTTAGTTTTCTCAGCTCCCAGATGGCTTTTGCAGCCCTGTACCAAGGGTAAATACCTGCTCCAGAGATTATATCATCTCCTAAATCCATATATTTTAATTTAATATAATCAAGATTTTGATGATATATACGTGATGTGTCTAAGGTGTCTACTGGATTTTCTGGACTTTCAATCACAGGTAATATATCCCTTTTCTTTTTTGCATTTCTAATGCTTCCTTTTGGTAACTCTTTTACATGATGCATTGCTGGTACCACTAACCCTATATAACAGGTGCCATCCCATCCCTTTGGTAACCATTTATAAGCATATTTACCACAAATGTAATATAACCCATCTGATAGAGCAACACTATTATTTACCAGACTGCCATTTACTTGCCCCATAATAGGAGTTTTATCATGTACAACTGTAAAGTTTTTATCTGTTTTACTTCGCCAACATGTAATATTGGTTTTACACTCATTTTTATCATTTTGGGAAAAATGAAATACTGCTGTGTCACTTAATATTAATTGACCCTTAATTGGTATTAAAATAGGAAAACCATGAGAAAATACTCCACATACTGGTATGTGGTTGTGAAAATTTATCATTTCAATTGTTTGAATACAATTGCTATTACCCACTGGAGCAGTTCCATTTTGTTGAAAACATGTGATCCCCTGCACTATAGCAGATAACTGTACTCTTGCTTTACGTAATTGTACATTTATGACTTGATCTCCTGTTTTATTTATTAATACCCTTCAACTACTAAGAGAATTTAGTGGAATAGGTATTAGAGGCATTACCCCTGTTATTTTTGGTATTAAACTGCATACCCAACAATTAGAAACATTCATGCTTTTTACATACCAACATTGTCTTGCTAAAAAAGTGTTAAAAGATGGTGACCAATCTTGTTCATTTTTCCACATTTCTTTACTCTCTCTCTTATGTAACTTTACAGTTTGATTAACAAGTTGTAAGTATAATTTAATACTAAGCAATACAATAATAGTTAGTATGATAGCTATTATCAATTTAAAAAACATCCTTTAAATAGAAATTCCATTGTTGAATCATTTTGCCTTTGGTCATCCGAAACTGGATTCCCAAAAGGATGCACTTTAAACCATGTTAATTTCATTATGGTTTTCTCTTTTGGAAACCTACAAGAGAATACAAAGGCTCATAGGTTCATAGGTTGGTACTAGGCTATCAGCCCTAGGGCCTATGCAAGACTAGCCATAACAATTCCCTGGATATTTCTTCCCACAATATTTACTTCTCCAGGCCCCTGTCTAGCTAACTGACATGATCCCCTTGGTGAATTTCCTATCTCCCATCCAATCATCAAGGCTCCTTTTGACATTTAACCAGATTTACATTGCTCACTATTTTTGATCATTCTTAGTTGATCTTTATGTACCAACATTGTTCTGTTTTTCTTTTTTCCTTTGATTTTGTACACTAATGGTCCAATTTGTGCCACTACTTCCAAAGGGCCTTGTCAATTGCTAGCCCATGGTCCTTCCATTTGGAATGTTTTTTACCAATACTTTGGTTCCACAGGGAAGGTTTTCTTCAGCTAGTAATATTGGCACCTTTTTCCATAGATGAAACACTTGCTTCCTTACATTATAGTCACATATACTAGTAAGTTGTTTTAGACATTCCTGATGTTTGCTGATTTCTAGCATGGGCCTACCATTAGGTATATCTGGGTCAAATGGTAATTGTATGGGCATTTTGTGGCCTGTCATTATTTCATACAGGAAAATACCTGTTTTGCTGTTTGGTGTTGCTCGAATACCCATTAATATACCAGGCAGATGATGTACCCATGTATTGCCCTTTTCCAAGCATGCCTTTTTTAGACGTTCTTTTAACATCTGATTCATACATTCTACAATGCTATTAGATTGTGGATGGTATGATACATGAAACCTTTGCTGTATGCCTAACAAATTATACATTTGTTTAATGAGATCACTAACAAACTGTGGGCCATTGTCTGACTCTATGACCCGTGGCCATCCCCAATGACAGAAAATATTTTTCCATAAGTCTTCTGCTGTTGCCTTTGCTGTCATGGTTTTGGTAGGAATCGCTTCTACCCATTTTGAAAAGACGTCCACTACTACTAGTAGATACCTGTAACCTCCCTTTGTTGTTGGTAATGGACCTGCATAATCTATTTGAACTGCATACCACGGACCATCCGCTGGCTGTACTCAATGTAACTGAGGCCTTTTGCTTTTAGCATTTATCTGCAGACAGATTAAACATTCTTCTATAATCAGTTTGCAGACCTTTATTAAATTTGGGTTCCAATACTTTTCTTTTACAACTGCCCATAACTTATCAGTTCCTATATGGCCCAGTATTTGGTGATTTAACTTGACCAACTGGCGTGCCAACTGAAATGGTACATATGGCAACTGTAACCCTTTGGAGGTGGTGTATGCATAGTACTCCTTTGGTGGTATACCTGCTAATCTGCATTGATCGGTTTCTTCTTTTAAGCCCTGTTGTTTTTGTATATTTACAAGGTCTTTCTCTATTGACTCTTTATCTAACTCTTTTAAGACACTAACTTCTATTCTGGCATACTCATATTCTGGAAATTCTTTTCCATTTTGTGCTGCTTGTTTTGCCAAAGTATCAGCTAACACATTTAACCTGTAAGTTTCACTGGTTGGCTTTTGATGTGCTTCTACTTTTAAGATGCTATACTGTCCTTGTTATTTTGACATTATTATAACTTTATATATGTCTTTTAATACTTCAGCATGCTGTAATGGTTTACCTAGACTATCCACAAATCCTAGTCTTACCCAGGTTTCCATATGCAGTCTTAAAGAATTTACTACGTAAGCACTATCTGAAAAAATGTTAATAGGATTGTAATACTTTAGCACATACAGTACTGCCTCCAGTTCAGCTCTTTGAGCTGACATATGCCCTGGTAACTTGATTAGTTCAGGAGAACCCAGCTGTGGATTCTCTGGAACTATGGCAAATCCTGTCCAGTATCTGCCTTGTCCCCAATATCGTGCTCCATCCACAAAGATGGATGGCTTAAAGTGATCAAAATCAGATGCTAAAAATTGCACCTCAGGTGACATTAACTTTTCTAAACAGCTATGCTGTTTTCCTTCATATCCCATGTGGTTTGACAAATAGTATTTGTCCCCTGTCTGTATAGTAACAGTTTTCATTCCAAAAAGTGCCATCCATTTTGCAAAGACTGCCTGACTAATACCATCTGTAATTTTATTCATTTCAAAACTGTCTGCCATCCATTTTGCAAAGACTGCCTGACTAATACCATCTGTAATTTTATTCATTTCAAAACTGTCTATCAGAGCTTTTACAGCTTGATGTGGTGTTTGTACTATAATGCTGGAAAATACGGTCAAATATTCAGTTTGTTTAATACCCCAGTAAATGGCTAATAACTGCTGTATACATGGATGGTAGTCCTGTTCCACTGGAGTCATCTTCCTGCTAAAGAAAGTGACTGGGTGTAATGTTTTTTTTCCATTCTGTTGTCGCTACCATGTGGCCATTCCTGTAGTAGTACCACAGACAGTGTTTTTTTCCTGCTGCTGCTTGTAACACAAATGGTAACCTTGGTGTGGGTGCTATTAATTCTGTAGCTTGTGCTAGTTTTATTTTTATCTGTGAAAATGCCTCCTCTTCATGAGATCCCCACTCTAAAAAGGAGGAGTTCTTTTGTTCCTGTAACATTTTGTATAGGGGAGCAGCCATGGCTGCATAATCCTTTATAAATTCCCTATTGTAATTCATGATTCCCATGAATTTATGTAAGTCTGCTATAATCAGTGGCTTTTCCATTTGTAAAATGCCTTGTACACATATAGGGCAAGGAGACCTTCCTGTTGGTTTTATAATAGTACCTAGAAACTTAACTTTTTGTGTCATAAACTGAATTTTTTCACTTTTAACCTTAAATCCTGCTTGCTGTAGAGTATGAAAAACTCTCTTAAGAAGCCGTACATGCTCCTCTACTGTTTCTGACTGAATTAAAATATCATCAGTGTAATGTATTACTGAATCATCCTTTTCCAAATGTTGTAGAATGGATCCTACTGTCTGATGAAAAATAACTGGACTATTTTGAAACCCTTGTGGTAACCTTGTCATGACATATTGCTGGTTTTTAAATGTAAAGGCAAATCTTGGCCAATCTTTTTTCCTGAGTGGTACTGCAAAAAAGCCATTTGCTAAATCTATTACTGTAAACCACTTACTTTGTGGCTTAATATGTGCAGCCAACTCTGGGACTCCTGGAATCAAATGTGCTCTAGGAGTAGTATATTGATTAACTTTCTGTAAATCAATAACAAGACGATAACTACCATCCTTTTTCTTAACTGGCCAGACTGGTGAATTTGTAGGACTGCTGCCCTTTTGTATAATCCCTTCTTTTTCCCATTCTGCAATACATTTTTCCATATGTTCTTCTGCTTCCCTAGGAATAGGATATTGTTTTTGAAAAGGTGGTATATAGTCCTGATCACTTCCTACCCCTACTGGGCTTTCTAGTTTCCCACAATCACTGGGATCCTTGGACCACAGATTTGGGAATTGCTGTTGTAAATGCTTCCATACATCCTCACTGTCTGTATTTACATAGCCTGTAGGCTTTTCAGGTTTGTCAGGTAGAGAGATTGCATAGCAACCTGTATTTTGCTCTTCCTCTCTTTGTTGTTTGTCTCCCATCCACAGAATGTCATTAGGCAAATCAATTACTATGCCTAAAGGCCCTAGAATGTCCATACCAATAATGGTATTTGTGCAAGATGGATACATTAAAAATGCACCCTTCCATATCTGTCCCTCTTGACTAAACTTTATGTCCACATTTTGGCTACTCACTGCATAGCATCCTGTGCCATTAAATACTGAAATGCAAACCTTTTTTATAAGATTTGCTGGTAAATGTCTGTTTGTGACAGATACTGCTGCTCCTGTGTCTATTAAGACATTTTTCCACAGTGACCCCTCTACCCAAATATCAGTCAGTGGTCGTTCATCTCGATCCTTTTTAAAGGTAGTCAAGAAAGATACCAGAGTAGGGGGGGGCACTTCCCTATTGTAAGGAAATCCACTCATCCTCTCCTTTATTATCAAATGCAATATGACACATCTCATGTTTTTGCTTGTCATCTTCCTCTGTGTCTGAATGATCTACATATTTAGGTTTTCAATCTCTTTTTTTAACTGTTGCCTAGCTATTCCTTCTGCGTGTTCTATCAAATGTTTCGGATTTACAGGTGAAACTGTTTGAAAATCTACTGGACATACTTCCCCTTTTCCTGTATATTGATGGCTCTTATAACTGTTTTTACCAATACTGTAAGGTTTTTGTACATAATCCTGCTTTTCTGACTTTTCTTGTAAATTTGTTTGCTCTCTTTTTGGAAACACCCCCTGTTCTTCCTTCTTTTTGTGCCAGGCTTTGTAATGATCACAATTTTGCTTAACGTGTCCTATTTTTTTTTTTTTTTACAAAAGAAGCATGTTGGTGCCTTTTGCTCATTACTTGTGCTTGATCCTGGTACTACAGACATAGAGGTAGGAGCTGGTGGTGCTGACACAGCTCTTTCTGCTGGTGGTTGGTCACACCACCTTTGCCTTCCCCTGTTTTTTACCTCACCAATTACTTCAAATGGCTCACTATTATCTTCAAATGCAAAAATATGGTGTGAGTGTAATGTCCCATCATTGACCATAGTCCGTCCCCTTATTAGTTTTTGTACCAAATCAGTGAGGGTATCAGAATTTTCTTCATAGATACATTTAATATCCCCTGGAACCCCTTTGACTTGTTCTAAGAAGCAATGTATTAACTGTTTTTGTATGTCTCTTTTTCCCATGTCTCTGTCTGTTTTTTGATATATGATTTGAAATGCAATTCAAAATGTTCACTTTGTTCCATTAATTTATCTGTGATAGTAATTTTTAAATTATCTAATAATTTGGCTGTGAGAGGCTGCCCTTGTGTAAATGCCATTAAAACAGTTGTCATACATCCTACTTTAGTGTTTAACTGATAATCATCTTGTTTTAATTCAATGAAAGTTTTAAAACATTTGGGAATGAAAATCCAGAAACATCTAAGTAATGCATATGTCCATATATCAGACCCTGCTGTATATGCCACCCATTATTCAAATGTAAACATGTTATAAAATATGCCTTTTTATCATTCCACTGTGGTAAACTCTGTAATAATCTAGACTGTGTATATAAATCTGTAGTGGTTCCCTATCCCTGTTCTATAATTTGGACTGGTTTTGTGTTTTTTAACTCTTCCTTAAGCTGGGATATCAAAATAGTATTTTGGAGGTTAGTCTCTGTTAATTCATCTAATTCATCTTCCATTTCCTTCAGACACTGTTTAAGGTCTGTCATTTCTACCTGTAAGTGTTTAAGCGATGTATGATACCTGTTATTGGATTCCTCTGTGGACTGCAGGGCTCCTATGTACTTTTGACAGAGATCTTGGATGTCATTTCTGAACATTTGAAACTCACTTTGTTTCTCTTTTAAAAACTTATTAAATTCTTCTGTCAATGTATCATAAGCTTTGTCTCTGTCCTCATCTGTATGTGTAGCCGTGGCATCATTCCATGCTTGTACATAATTTTTAAAGGGAGTTACAAGATCTACAGGGAACTCTGTCAATAACAGATTCGACTGCTGTTGTAATTCAGAGATTAATGTACTGACAGGACATAACTGCTTTACATCTGGATATAATGAAAACTGTGTACCCTTAATTAATTCTTTATCATGAACAGATCTGTCTGCACAGTCTATTTTTTTAGCAATATTATGCAAGACTTTTTTATGGCATATTACACAAAATGCAGTTTCTCTTGAATCACACAATAAACATTTACTATGATATACTTCATTTTTTTGTTGCAAATATCAAATGTTACAATCCACCTACATAATGCCTGTATGTCAACTTGCCCTAACAAGGTTTTACACTTACTAATGAGTTGTGTATACCAACATTGCAATTTACTCCATATTTTATCTGGTTGTTCTGGTACATTAAGAGTAAAACTTGGCTTACATTTGCTAGAATTTTGCATGATAGCATCCATACTAAAAAAAATGTGACGCAGAAAAAAGTCTTACCAGTGAGCAAGAAAACAGGTGATCAGGCTGTTGTTGCAGATGGTTGGAAATTTTTCAAAGTCACTCGAGAAGCTGGGAAAGCACAACAGGCAGCGGACTGCTGTGCTAGTAGATATCCACCTTTTCTTAGAGAAGTTTTGGCACTGCGACTTGAACTTCAGTCTCACTCCAGATGTAGACGTCTAAAAACTTTACTACTACAAGCTGCATAAACTGGAATACTTCTGTTTAGGATTTACACATACGTACAAATGTTAGTTATTGCAATTTAACTGAAGTGACCCTCTGCAGGGCTTACCACTCCTGCTGTGTTTGAATGTAGGCTAGCTTGCCTTTGAAAAATTATATGGTGCTGCTTACTGTGATGGATTTGAAGTCTTCTTAAGACACTCAGTCTTGCTGGCTGGATTCTGCTAAAATCAAAGTATGGTTATATTTGCATTCACAGTCTATTGCATACAGAAACTTGCAGAATATACACTGATGAGAGAATATACTCTGCAGCTTCAACTTAGAGCAGTAACAAATAACTTTTTATAATAAACCAAATGGACTAACGTTGCAGCTTAAAGTACTGTTCCACTTTACTTCTTATATAGTACAGATGATGTGAGAGATATAACATTTACCTTGAGACAAATGTGTCTCTACAAATACCCCTAACATAATTGGATTCATACAGATCTTTATATACAATTTTAGTCATGCACATACATATACATTTCCTCTTGGTATTCTATTTTGGAGAATTGATCATCCTGTAGAAACAGTACTAATTGTTGCAGATGCTGACGCAAATGCTGACTTGATAATATTATTTTTAACAATGTCTTGTCACATTTTTGCTGAATTTATAAGAGGCCAGCTTTTCTGACAGTGTGAACATCCTGTTTTTTGTCTTTTGTATAAGAACATCTGTTCTTGTGCCAAGGAAACAGACTGTACCAGTGTCATAAACATGTCCTGTTGTTTAAGGAAACATTGTGTCCATTATGCAGAAACATGTCCTGTTGTTTAAGGAAACATATTGTGTTATTTTTATATGCAGAAAGACATGTCTTTGTTCTTTAAAAGCAGATTTTGCATTTTTGCTCTTGCATGTGCATACATCCTGTTTTTAAGTCTGTAAGGGAAAAATGTCCATTCAGCAGATTCCTTATTTTCCAAGCCATGGTAATTTAGTATGGATGCTGATCACATATTCCTAAATTCTATTTCTACATTTGTAGCAAAGTTACTTTCAACCTTAGTATATTGTTGAGCACATGCTAACACTTAGAGTAGTTGGCTTTGGAGTGTTCTAGTGGCTGTGGATCTACCTTATAGTTTGGGCAT
Organism: Protopterus annectens; assembly: GCF_019279795.1. Lineage (NCBI taxonomy): Eukaryota > Metazoa > Chordata > Ceratodontiformes > Protopteridae > Protopterus > Protopterus annectens. The sequence goes on along the minus strand of NC_056728.1, from coordinate 770,598,180 downwards.
AGCTGGTAAATCTGTGCCATCCTTTCCCAGGTGTGTGTGTGTGTGTGTGTGTGTGTGTGTGTGTGTGTGTGTGTGTGTGTGTGTGTGTGAGTGTCTGTGTGAAAATCAAATATCATAGAGAGTGTGTGTGGCAGCTACTTGGAGCAGGACATAGAGCACTGTTTCACAGAGAGGGTGGTGGAGGATTTGCCTTGAAACACTTGGCTGAGGATTCAACTCTACAACTGTGTCAGTGGGGAGTTTTATTTTGGGCCTGGAGAGAGAAAGAGAGAAACCCAGCCCCAAGACTGAGTGTGTTCCCTATGTGCTCTTAAGGGAAATTGGTTTTGGTGCAGAAAGCTGCATCTGTAAATACTGTGTATATCTATTTTTGTTCCAAGTGAACATCCTTCACTGGTGTCTGTGGTGAGGACTGAGACTCCTTGAGCACTGACCCAGAGGAGGGAAGTCACAGTTGCTATGACATGTCTATTAAAAACATGACAGTAGTCATATGTGCATGTATAGTATAATAAAGCAGAGATTACACAATGCACAATAAATGTTACTGAAGCATTTGAAGGTATGGAAAGGATATACAAAACATGTCTGAAATAAAACACAATCATTTATAGTCATTCATATAAATGCATATGCCAGTTAAAATACATTTCCATTACATTTCTATATAGGCAGACATCATATACGTGCTGTGACTCTGTACATACAATGTATTGTTATGACAGGTCTATTAAAAATCATGACAGTAGTCATATGTGCACGTATATTATAATAAACCAGAGATTACACAGTACACAATAAATTTTATTGAGGCATTATGAAGGCCAGAAAAGGATGTCACTCGCACAATACGTCTACACACTGAGCTGAGCGGAGGAGGGGCACTGACCATAACTCTGATCTGTGATATATAACAATAAGCATCCTGTTTTTTTTTTTGCTTATTTTTTCCTAGTTATTGCTTATTCTAGCCATTTACAGCACTTTTTATTGTCTGCTGCATATTTTTGACTGTATTTTATTGCTATAAATAATCTGCATGGTTGCACTAAAATTGTTTGCGTTACAGGGCCTGATAAATGAGGTTTTCACTATCACACTGTTTGTAAAGCTTTTTAGCTAGTTTCACTGTGTGAAAGGTATTAACTGGAAATTTTCTCCATTTGTCAAGCATCTGTTTGTGTCTTCTGATTTCCTGCCAAGGAGTGTATCATGTAACTGATTTGTTTGCAGTTACAAGCATTCCCTAGAGTCTGCTTGCTCCATTATCTGTTTAGAACTTCCATTTAGTGGCTCACTGCTGTTTTTCTGCTTTGATAATATTTTCTGCCTAAAATAGTATAGATAGTAGCTGTAGCACAGACAGCCCAGATCAGATTTGCTGTCTCTGTGGCCTGTATGTTTGTTTGCAGTGTTTGTTTGTTCTGAACACATGTTCCAGGCCATATTTTGCTTAGCAGAAGCCTTTCATCACTTTAGTGAGAGTTCTGTTGTTGATCAGCTGCTGGCTGGTACAGGCTGGCTGATCTAGGGCTTGGATTAAGCACTCACTGGTTCTTTTGAGCTTTTTTTTAAGTTGTTTCAGGTTGTACCTTCTGGTATTTAAGCCTAATTTTGAGAAAATTTCTGTCTATACACACTGAACTTGGAGGAGAGGCACCGAACACAACTCTGATCTGTGATATATAACAATAAGTATCCTGTTTATTTGCTTATTTTTACTAGTTATTGCTTATTCTAACCACTTATAGCAGTTTTTATTTTCTGCTGCATACTTTTTACTGTATTTTATTACTATAAACTAATATGCATGGTTGTACTAAAATTGTCTGTCTTATAGGGCCTGATAAATAACATTTTTACTGTAACACTGTTTGTAAAGCTTTTGTAGCTAGTTTCACTGAACGGTATTAACTGGAAATTGTCTCCATTTGTTAAGCATCTGTTTGTTCTGATTTCCTGCCAAGGAGTGTGTCATATAACTGATTTGTTTGTAGTTAAAAGCATTCTCTAGAGTCTCATTGCTCCTTTATCTGTTTAAAACTTTAATTTAGTGGCTCACTGCTGTTTTTCTGTTGTAATAAACATTTCTGTAGTGTTTTCTGCCTACAATACTGTAGCTGTAGATTTGCAGTTGCCCACCCCTACTTGAAATTTGATCTGAGATACTCCTCCCAGTCTAGTGTCATTAGCACATTCTACCTACTACAGAGAGAACATTTGAGAAGGCCAACTCACTTAGTTTCTTAACCTTGAATTATCTTCTGTTCCTCCTTTCTCCCTTTCCACTTTACTAAAAAAAAAAACACTTTGCTAGAATCTACCATTGCTAAAATGTCCTTGTGTTTTGACTGAGTGTGTTTCTCAAACAATCTGGAAATGTAGAGCTGATGAGTATATTTGTTGGCACATTTTAACTGTTCAGAGTTCTGCATTGTCTTAACTTTTGCTTGACTGAATTATTTATATATTTGCTGGCATTGTTTTCTGATACTCTAAATGCCTATATCTTGATTGTTTTACTAATTTACTGCTTTTTGCACTTGTTTTTAGTCATTTTTAATTTAATTGCATTTATTTAAACTGTATTTTCTTTAATACTGCTACACACTAAAGTGTGCTAGCTTGCACTGATTTTGAATTGTTTTAATGCTGTTTTGGCTGCTTTTCTGTAAAAAAAACAAACAAAACAAAAAAAAAAAAGTTGTAAGCTTGTTTCCTGCCTTTCCTGTAACTAATCTAGTCTAGATACAGGTTTGCTGTAGCCAGGACTCTTTGTAAGCATATGAGTCCCCCTCCCCAAGCCTTTCTGTGTAGGAGGGAAGCCTTCTAGCTTATCAGTAGGAGTGGTAAGCACTAGGTAGCCTATCTATCACACGCAGAGTTGTTTCTGGCCCAGAAATTGTACTTTATTGGCTGATTGGGTAGTTTTTCCACCCCTTTCAAATTTCTGGTTTAAAAGCCCACATTTGCAGTTGTTTCTCACCTTTCCTTTAACTAGTCTAGTCCACATACAGATTTGCTGTATCCAGGACTGTTTGCAAGCTTCTGTGCCCCCCAAGCCTTTCTGTGTTGGATGGAAGCCTTCTAGCTTATCAGTGGGAGTGGTAAGCACTAGGTAGTCTATCTACCACAAGAGGAGGGGTTTCTGGTTCAGAAATTGTAGTTTATTTGTGATTTGGGCATTTTTTCCATCTGTTTCAACTTTCTGGTTTAAAAGCCCATGTTTGCACGGGTTTGCAATTGTTTAAGCTCCGCACAATGGTGCTGAGCTGAGATAAACTATTACTAGTGCCAGAAAGTCTGCTCTTCAGTTTCTCCCTTAGATCTTGCTCGTTATTTCTCTCTTGCACTTCAGATAGCCTAATTGTTTTGCACTTCAACAGGTTTTTATAGAAATTATTGTAGCACACCTAAATGCCATTAGTACTAGTCGTTCTTCACAGAAATAGCTCCAATACTTAGTAGTTATGACCACTCCTCCTGGCATGATTAAAGAGCAGTTGCATGTGCTTTCTCCTATTAACCTGATGCACTTGGACATTCTGAGGAAGTGTAGCAACTGCCTCATGTACACAGACAACCCTCTCCTCTTTCCTCCCAACACTTAGATGTGTGAGAAATGCACTTATGTCACCAAATTGTAAGCTATGCACTCTCCAGTCAAGACCGGACTAGCTGGTCAAGAGAAGGTCAACACCTGTGCCACACCACATGGAACACATAGCCCTCCAGAACACCCACTATCACAACTCTCACATAAAAACACAAACCACACACCGACCTTTGCGGATGCTTTCTGTAGAAATTTACCCAAACAGCAGAGACCTCCAAGACAGAACTGCACTCAAATACTACAACACAGCACATACCACAGGACACATAGCTCACCTCCACAGTATGCCCCTCATCCTAAGCCCTTAAGGCTAAACACCTTGCCCAATACACTAATCATAGGTGACTCAATAGTGAGGCACACAGATGTCCCACTCACTAGGTTGAATAAGGAGAAGGTAACAGTCAGCTGTCTATCAGGTGCCAGAATCCGACACATAACACATGCACTCAGGGTACTCCGCAACAAGTACAAGTATGACTCTGACATTGTCCATGTGGGTGTGAATGACCTGAGATGCACCTCCCTGGACAACATGAAAAGAGACAATGTGGAGCTCTCAGATTATGTGACCCAGGCAGGTATGACACTACCCCTGAGCAGTATCCTACTGTCACCCAGAATGATACCACAATACAAACAAAAAATGATTAACTTCAGCAATTGGCTAAGTTTCTGGTGACATTCTAAGGAAATCAAATATCTGTCTGCTTGGGATGACATGATTGACAGACCTTGATGCTTTGCCAGAGATGGCCTGCATCTGTCACCCCTGGGTTTCCGGGTACTGGCTAAGGCTCTCACCACCCCTATAGTGCCTTTTTTAGGTGGTGTTCCAAAGACCAAATTCCCACTGCAACAGCTATAAATAAATGCAATCTGTGGGTCATGCTGCTCAACGCTAGAAGTCTCAATCTCAAGATGCACACACTCTAAGCACGCCTCAAAATGGAGAACATCGACATTTGTGCTGTAACGGAGACCTGGTTTAAAGTGGTAGAAAGCACACCTGTGCTACCAGGCTATAACTCATTCCACACATTTCGGCCCCAAAACATGGACTGAAGCTACAAAGGCAGTGGTGTCTCCATATTCATAAAGGATATGCACACCACCACCATACTAGTAGCCCAACATATTGCGTCTGAGATACTTCAGGTACAACTAAAATTGGGTAAGACAGTGATCCAGGTCATAGCCTACTATAGGTCCCTAACCACTCTCACTCCATATTCCTAAACACCCTGAAATCTATGAAGGTCCAACTCAACACTCTCTTACTAGGAGACTTAAATTACCCTTCCATCAACTGGGAAAACTACTTAAGCACCAATACACTGGCCCAGCGCTTCCTGGAATTCATCCATTCCAATGCCCTGGACCAGCTCATTCTGACCTCCACTAGAGGAAGCAACATCCTTGACCTGGTTATTACTAACATGGGTGACTGTTGCTCTACACCAGTAGTCAATCCCTCCCCGGCCACATCCAACCATAAACTAATCACCATGGAAATCCACATCTCACCCACACTCCCTGCAAAGGTAACCACCTTGAAAAACTTCTCCAAAGCTGACTTTGGACTCCTAAAAACAGAAATGGCTAACTTCACGGCACCCATGCCAATAGAAAATAGCTGCATGATTGCTGAATTTTACTACAATACACTGTACGAATATGTACATAAATGCATGGAACTAGCCATAGCCAACAGAACCAAGATGCTCTCCTCCAAAAAAAGAAAGCCAATCTGGTGGTCCTCTGCCATTAACGAATTCTACAACAGAAGTAAGAAACTGTTGCAGAAAAAGGTGAAGTCCCAAGACTTGAAAAACTCCCTTATTACCCTCAACATAAAGTTAAGATCCCTCATCAAATCCTCTAAAGCCAGCTATGAAGGCAGAATTGCAGCAAACACTAAAAACAATCACAAAGCCTTCTATAGCTATATCAAGAACCTCCCCAGCAATACCCAGATTTGCTCTAAGTTACTGCACAATGGGACCTACTATACTGAGCTAACAGATATTGCCAACATACTGGCTGACAGATTCCATGCCAACTTTACCCCTCTCCCCCAAAAGGACCAATCACAGTACCGGAAGAATGCCAGGCACCCAGCATTACTGTAGCACAGGTTAAAGATGCATTGTCCAAGGCCAAGAATACAGCTTCCATGGGACCCGATAATATACCTGTCTGTGTTCTACATGAACTACAAAGCAAAATGGCACCACATCTGTGTGCCCTGTTCAGTCACAACCTCACCTCAGACTCTGTCCCTACTAAATGGTGCAATGCTGTAGTTATACCTGTCCATAAAGGGGGTATGAGTACAGACCCTGGGAATTATTGCCCCATTAGCCTGATGAGTCTGATATTTAAAGCTATGGAGCACATCATCATGGACCTGATTAACAAAGATATAGGAAATCTCCAAACTATAGACCCCACACAATTTGGCTTTGTGAAAGGGAGATCATGCCTGCTCAACCTGGTTAACTTCTTTGAGTCAGTCACCAGGGCTGTGGATGAAGGTAAGGCAGTGCATACAGCCTACCTCGATCTGGCCAAGGCCTTTGATACCATTCTTTACTCAGGAATTATTGATAAACTCAACAAACTAGGCATAAACCCCTATATCACTCAGTGGGTTGCAAATTGGCTCACAGATAGAACACACAGTGTGAAACTAGCGGACTCCAAGTCAGACTGCCGACCAGTCATGAGTGGAGTCCCACAGGGATCGGTCCTGGGTCCACTCCTGTTTGGCATCTACTTCTCAGAAGTCCAAGCCAACACAAAGGGACTCTGGCTGACCATGTTCACAGATGACTGCAAGCTGGGACCCATTATTAACTTCCCAAGTGATGCAGACATCCTACAGAAAGGCCTCACTGAGACCAATGACTGGTGTTGAAACCATGGCTTTAAGATTAACACCAAAAAATGTGTTGTTGTCCCCATTGGTAAAATCTCAGTTCCCACTAATTACCACATCAATGGGAGCCCACTGAACACTGAAGGCATTATAAGAGTTCTGGTAATGCAGGTTGACAGCAACCTCTCCTTTGACCACCACATTGCCACTGTGGTCAGAAAGTCCTTCTATGTGGCACATCTCATTACCAAGGGATTTGTATCCAGAAAGAAAGAGGTCATCATCTCTCTCTATTCTTCCCTCATTATACCAATCATCGAGTATAATGCTCCATTTGGCATGTACCTCACTAGACAACTGCAACAGCTGGAGAGATCACAGAAGTACCTCATGAAGAGGATCCTAGGCATTAAACACATGTCCTACATGGACAGACTCAAAAGAATCCAGCTATTCTCTGTCTCATTTCGCCTACATAGAGGCGATCTCTGCTTGACTTACAAAGCCATGTCTGACCCAGCTCTGTTAGAAATGCTACATCTAAAGAAAGCCCAATACCTCCACACCACACACTCCAGAGACCTCGACCTCATTACCACAATCAACAGAACATGCTGGAGGGACAGGTTTCTCACCCAGAGACTGCCCATGGTCTGCAATAGACTTCCCATACATGTCAAGCAGAGCACCTCGCTATCTCTCTTCAAGATAAATCTTGTTGAGTGGATGGGTAATATAAAGCTCATCCTAGGGATCACTCCAGTGGCTCTACTTGATAGACACACTGGGAAGTAACGTCGGGTGGCACAATGTCAGGGCACTTCTATGGGCTAGGCTTGTAAAGGCTCCAGGGCCATTAGCCTAGTACGCACCTATGAACCTATGAACCCATATGCATGTGAATGTAATACACATAGCAAGTTGTCCTATATTGCCACATCTATCTACTGTGTACACAGTATGTATTGACAGGTTTCATATATCACAACCAGCCTTAAAGTCAGACATCTGAAACAACTATGTATTACTGTAATGTCAGATGTGCACCAACGTAACTGTAAAGATATTATATGATATGCAATCAACAACATCAAAACATATGAAACATGACTTATGCAATGTTTGCTCAATTTAATCACAGTATGGTACATTTGTTGTGACACCATAATGGCCACCAGATCTGGTCCATAAGTTTTATTTACATGTTACATAACAAAAAGACAGAAAAGTGTAATAATAACATGTGTAATATCATGATTATGAAACATTTTAAATGTCATAACATTCATATATTGATCATATAAATAGGCCATGAATGGGCCAGTGTGACCATCATAAATTGTCATTAAATTACTACAGTAATCAGGTTTGCAGACATGCTTGTATTATTAGTTGCACATTTACTGATGTTGTAACCTTCAGTATGCATACAAAACACAACACACAAACTTATCTATCACTATTTTCAAGAGAGGTATGCTACATTACTATGGCATACAATACTGCTCTAAGGCTTGATTCTAAAAGACTTGGTCCAGTGCAAGCTAAAACTGACAGCAGACCTGTAGGAATGGTGGTACTGTGTAAGCATACTACCAGACAATCCTTAAACTAACATCAACCATAGCCTCTAAAAGCAATTCCATAGAACAATGGCCCCTATTCTTTACTCAATATGTGCCTCACACATTTATATTGAGGTGTTAATATAATGTTTAAATTTCCACTATAACTCATCATTATGTGTAAGTAATGTGTCATGTTCATATATCATGGTTAAAATATGTGTGCAAAAATATATTGTAAGATTAGCTATCAATGGTACATTTAAAATATATATGAAAATTAGATGAACAATGCAACAGAGAGGTTCTCTGGTTCGATCTTCAGCTGGGGTGCCTTCTGTGCGGAGTCTGCATGTCCTCCCTGTGGTCGCGTGGGTTTCCTCTGGGTGCTCCAGTTTCCTCCCACATCCCAAAGACACTCTAAATTGGCCCTAGGTGTGAGTGTGTGCATGTGTGTGCCTTCGGTGGTAGGTTGGGCACCGGGCTGGCAACTCGACACTGTAAAACTCCACTGCCAATCATGAGCGGACAGGTGATCCGCTGTGGCAACCCCTAACAGGGAAAAAGCTGAAAGAAGAAAAAGATGAACAATTCAACAGGGTTAATAGGTGACATCACAATATTATACAACTACAATCAAATTTGAAAGCTTATAAACACCTAAACACAGACACGAGGAAAGTGACAGCATGTAATATCAAGAAAATTATATGTGACACACATATATACATAACTGTCTCTCAACAAAAGTATAACTTTCACTGCCTACATTTGTGTTATGCTTACATTGCATACTTAGAAACAATATAATAATGATTTTGAATATGCTATGCAACACTTCAGACATATAATAAAACTAAGACTATCTTGTGCCACACCAATAACAGAAAATGGTATGCATTATTGTGCTTAACAAACCCTCATGGTGCAATGACACAGAACTGAGACAGAAGTACAGCTCAAGAAGAATATGTCAGTAAAGGTCTGCCAACAGCATTAAGAACATTGTATTAGGAAGCACCCACCCAATAAAAAAAACAAGCAATACAAAACTCATTGAGATCTACAACCATCAGCAGAAGTTTGCCAGTAGCTGCAGAGCAAACAACGCTCCAGTCAAACATCAATATACTAGTTGAATACAGATGTCTTTCACTTAAATTGTGTCAATAAACAGTGCATAAGCTGAATGTAATACAAAACACTTGATAACACGTGAGACTACATTTCACTTAAAATTATGCAATCATTAATGTTATTCAGAATAAATCCCTATGTATTATACATTCCTTGCAGATGGGTTATAGGAAGTTTGACATAACATTAGCATGCCTAAATGTCATAAGATCACAGATCTAAACTTGAAGATTTAAATATGTTAATACTGTTTCTGGAGACGTACAGGAGGAAAGTCATAACACATGACCTTTCTCCCTCCACTGCTCCCTAAGCCTGTGCATATGGTCCATGCAGGAAGCTCTTTTTCTGGCATGATCTTTGGTAGTTGCAAAAAAGAAAAATATTAAGTTCAGTGCATAATGACTGTTATGGACAACAAAAGAACAGTGAACATTATTTATTATTACATGACAGTCAACAGTGTCATGCCATACAATATCATATTTTGCATATTTAGCCATTGATGTTGTGACATCCCTCCTCTGGGCCAGTGATCCAGGAGCCTCAATCCTCACTACTGACACCAGTGGGGAAAATTCACTGAGAAAAAAAAATGACACAAACAATATTTTCAGATGTAGCTCTCTGCACCAAGTACAATTTCCCTTAAGAGGACACAGGGAATGCACACTTCAGTCCTGGGGGGGTGGACTTTCTATCCAGGCCCCAAATTAGCCTCCCGACTGACACAGCTATAGGGTTACGTCTTTAGCTGGGTGTTCTAAGCCAAGTCTTCCATCACCCTCTCTGTGAAATCAGTGTTCTCATCCCCATTCAAAGTAGCTGAGACACACACTCTCTCTGAGATTTGATTTACACAAACACAGGCACACACATGTGCACACACACACACACACACACACACACACACACACACACACACACACACACACACACACACACCTGGGAAAGGCTGGCACATCTTACACATCTTACACGCTTTTCCACCTCCACCCAGACTATAAGTATTGCCACCAGCCAGTTACTTTAAGGTTGTTACCAGGGTACCCAATTACTCTTAGTAAAATTAATACTTATACAAATGGTAGCATTTCCAAGCCAAGCAGCAAGACTTTCAGGAATGTGGAGCCACAGTGCCACTAAATAAATGCAATTACTCTCAAAGGACCAATATTTTCTAAAAGACCAGCCACAATGAAAGGTATAGATATATTTAATAATAAATAATAAAATAGAAAACATGAAAATACTGAATATATATTTACAATAAACACCAGAGTTTCATTTCACAGGAAATATAAAAATCAACACAGATGGAAAGACTTAGACAGATACAAAATAAACAACATTTAACTAATCTTACTATATTTTCCTAACTGACTGAAGAATTACTGTTCCCTACTTACTTGCTAGGGCAAGGCCAGATGAAGGTGGATGAGTGTGACTTGTCAGGTCCAAGAAAACAGTGTGCTGAGTGCTTCTATCACATCTCTCACTAGTATCTAAATACAATGTCAGTGCTGGCTACAGAATGGTATCACATCTGGTCACCTGACTCTGTGGTTCCCACACTACCCCCTCACTAGCAACTGAGCCACAATTTGGCACAGATGTGTCACAATACATGCATAGACCATTCCTAATGCTTAATACAGCATCTGAAATCTAAAAAAAAAACACTTCTACCCTTTCTGCAGAAAGGCATTTCATAGATACTGCATGTCTGGCTGCATTCAGACCTGTGAGATAGAATCTTTATGGCCTAAGCCAAGTCATTTAATTTCAGGCTATTTTTCTTAAGGTTAGCTGGTCTGAGCTTAACCCCTTCCCTTTCAGTATCCTCTGTTAAAATATATATATTTCAGAAGTTACAACGATACAGTATGACATACATGTATATTTCTTTTCTGTCCAGCAGGACCCACGTTTGATACATTTTTAACACAAGCAGGTTTATAAATACATTTTTAGCACAAGCATCTGTACAAATCATTTTGATATTCAAATGACATACAATTCTTTGCAAAACTCCAGCTGGCTATGCTGGCATGTGTTATTTGTACATGACAGCAGTATACATGACATGGATTGTGTTGATTTTGTGTTGGTACACGAATAAACAAGTCTTTGTGGGTTCTGTTTAAGCAGCTTTATTCTATGCAAACACATTACTGTAAAGCTTATTTGACTATGACTAAGTAACTTATATACAAACTAACTGCTGTGATCATACATGGTTACACACTGACTGCTTCTTCAAAATGGCACTAGGGATTGCACGTCTGGAATATATATATATATATATATATATATATATATATATATATATATATATATACGTACAAGTATGGCCTTGCATGCTCCTTATAGCACACACACGCTACACTCTGATCTATATCCTCCTTCTTTGAGAAATAGATCATGCAATTTGTCATGAGATATTTAGCATGCAGAAATCACAAATAATCTAGAGACATGCATTATACAATACTAAGTACACATCTATATACAATCAAGTCCATGCTGCTGGGTATTTCACACTGGGTTTAGAAACTCATCCATATCACATGACATAAAATTGAGAATCACTTTTAGCAACTGGAACAGTCTCTGCAAAATGGCTGACCTGTGGAATGTTTGAATTACTATCTGGAACAGACTCAGACCTTTGAACACAAATTGGTCTGGAAACAATGTATGATTCAGTCTTTGATTTAGAATCTGCATCACAGATACAATGTTGTGATTGCAACAGTGAGGATTCTGGTACAGGAAGAAGATGTCTGTGATTCCTCCTATACTCTACACCATCAGACCTTACCCAATAAGATCTCGGCTTGGCACAGATGCCTGTTATCTGTCCAATTTGATCAAAAACTTTCATTGTCTGGATTCGCACCATCTCTCCTTCCCTCAATGAATGAAGAAATCTACTTGATCTGTCATTACTAGATTTCTGGATATTACGCTTCTTCAACAATTGAGCCTTGATGGTTTTATTGTTCTTAGAGTTAGGCTGCAACAAACTTGATGAAATAGGTAGCATAGTTCTACTTTGTCAGAAAAGTAGTCTTTGAGCAGGTGAGACAAGAATATTGTCACATGGTATGTCTCTGAGATTAAGTAAATTCAAGAATATATTGGTATTGTCACTCTTTTAACTTTTCAAGTAAGTGCTTTGCACTCTGTACTGCATGTTCAGCTAGACCATTGGATTGAGGATATTCAGGACTACTAGTGACATGTACAAAGTTCAATTCTCTCGCAAGCTTCTGAAACAACTGGCTAGTAAATTGAGTACCATTGTCAGAATATAGCTTGCGAGGACCACCATGAACTGAAAAATGACGTTTAAGCTTAGTGATAACAGCTGTATGGTTAAGTTTGGTAGCAGATCAATTTCAAACCAGTCTGAGTAAGAGTCTACCAAAACCAAATAGTGTTGATTGTTCCATTGCAACAGCAGATCAAGGTAGTTCAGCTACTGGATTTAGCTGAAGTGGTTCCTTTTGCAAATGTGCTCTGGTACTATTTCATATCAAACAAGAAGAAAGAACACTATCAATGTCTTTGGATAATGAAGGCCAAAATACTAGTTCTCTTAACCTTCTCTTAGTAGATAATAACCCTGGGAGGACATGATGCAAAATATAAATATATTCATGCTGTAATGAAGCAGGAACAACAATTTTAGGGCCTTTGAAAATGATACCATTTTCCATCAATAATTCATCTCTGTAGGGAAAGTATGATTGCAACTCAGGTGATACACTAGATTGTTTTGACAGCCATCTGACAGTGACGTAGTGATTGAGCTTTTGTGAAATTCGATCAGCAATAGTGTGATCTCTCAACTCATCAAGTCTAATGGTGGAAAAATTATGCACTGACATTACATCAAAGCCAAAATTTTCAGCATCAAGCAGTTATGTTGTACTTCTAGGCAAGGTGGATAAAGTATCAGCCAGATAAAGCAATTTACCATTAGTGTAGACCATTTTGAAATTGTACTTTTGCAGTTTGAGCATCATTCTTTGTAATCTCGCTGGAGCAGAATGCATAGGTTTCCTGAGAATAGTAACTAGAGGCTGATGATCAGTTTCAGTCTGAATAGCTCGACCATAGATATAATCGTAATACTTATAACATGCAAAAACTATGGCTAGAAGTTCTTTCTCAATTTGAGCATAATGCATCTCAGTTTGAGTAAGTGTCCTAGATGCATAGGCTACTGGTCTGCCCTCTTGTAGGATAACTGCACCAAGACCAAAATTAGAAGCATCACAGGATAGGACAACTGGTTTATTCACATCATAGTACCTTAACGTGGGGAGTCACAGTTTTCTGCTTCAGTTCATCAAATGCCTTCTGATGATGTAACCATGACCATATGACATTCTTTCACATTAGCTATCTTAAAGGTGCTGTCAACTCACTGAAATCTAATATAAACTTGCCCAAATAGTTCACCATGCCCAGAAAACACTGTAGACTGCACATTCTCAGGTGCTGTCATCTCTAAAATAGCTGTTTGTTTGGGCCAGGATTTAAACCTGTACTTATAAACAAATGCCCTATGTAGGTCATTTCTGGAAGTCTGAATTTGCACTTCAGAGGACTGAGCTTCAAATTTACTTCACATGCTCTATCTAGAACTTTCTTGAGGTTTCTGTCATGCTCTTCTTCACCATTGCCTCCAACTAGTAGATCATCTACTATTATGACACAAGGATAACCTGAAAAAAAATGTTCATTGCACGTTTAAAAACTTCACTTGCAGAATTTATTCAAAAGGACAGCCATAGAAATCTGTATCTGCCAAATGGGGTACAAAAAGTAGTTAGAAATGAGGACTTGTGATCAAGCATCACTTGCCAAAATGAACTCTTTGCATCCAAAACAGAAAATACAGCAGCATTTGGCATTAGAGCTGTGACTTCCTCTACTGTGCGCATTGGATGATATGGCCTCTTTAACACATTGTTCAAATCTCTAGGGTCAATGCATATTCTGATTTCATCTTGGCCTTTCTTGTGAGTGGCTACCATGGATGACACCCATTCAGTTTGTTCTGTGACAGGACAAATCACACCTTGCTGCACCATCTTGTCCAACTGAGCTTTGACTTTATCTTGTATAGCTATCGGAATTCTTCTTGCTGGTCTGAACACTGGAGTGACTTTGAGGTCTTATTTCATAGAATACACAACTGGAAGCTTGTCCAACTTGTCATCAAAAACATCAGCATACTCTGAGAAAATGACTTCTGCAAAACTTGAACTTGAAACTGCACTCTCATGATGAACTTCTTTAGCAAAGAAAGTAGATTCATTCTCAAACTATCTTTGAGACCTAATAAAGATCGCACTGGTTGTCAGACTACATAGAATAATAAGTTGTAACAGTTCTAAGCCAAATAACATGGAAGTATTACTGAACCTTCGGTTTGAATTTCTTCACCTCCATTCGCAACAAGTCTCACACTGCTGGTTACATGGAGTTGTTCATTGATTCTTACTGTTGCAACTGTATCTGCTAATATAACATTGCACTTTGATCCAGTGCCCACTTTGAGTTGTGTGGATTTCTCATTGATCTGAACTGTGCAAAATATTTCACTCCTTGTTAATAAGTTTACTGCGTCAACTCTTTCTCCCAGAACTGATATATTATCTACATAGAAAGCTGATGTTTTGGCTCTGCTTGATCAACTTGTTTCTTCTATGACCTTTCCTTACAATTGTATGAGACTTTCTTGATTTGCAAAACTTTTGAAAGTGGTTCCATTTTTTTACACTTATGGTACTGCTGACCATGTTCTAAGCATTTTTCTCTTATAGATTCATGATTTGCACTACAGTTTTGACAGTTAAAAATAAAGCTAGACTTGGGTTTTGCTGACTCACAGTTATATGGTACTGAGATGGTGGTGGAGCTTGCATTTCTCCTGGAACATTCTGGAATACTCAGCACCTTCTTTGGAATTCCTATGGCTGCTCTTTGCTTAAGACTATTTTTGCTTGCCACGTGTTGCATACTGTCTATGTTTGCTCTGGAGCTTGCTGAAACCATGCTTTTGTCATTCATAAGCATGTTCATGTGCCTTTCTGTCACCTCATGGATCTGACAAATTTCTGTTGCCTTACTTAATGTCAAATCACTGTCATGAAGCAAAATCTTTCTCACAGCAGCACTATTAATACCACATACAAGTCTGTCCTTTATCAGCTGATATTTCAAATTACCAAACTGACACATTTTGGCCTTGTTCCTCAAGTCAGTTATATAAGCTGCAAATGTTTCCCCTGGCTTCTGATTCCTTGTGTAAAACAAATGCCTCTTTAATGTAATGTCCACCTGTGGGTTGCACATTTCTCTGAACTTACGCTTTAAACAATCTGGGTCTTCTATGGATATAGCTTGCACAACAATATGATGGTCTGCACCTTCACTTTTATACACTGCTGGTGTATATACAAATGATCACTGTCTTTCTATAGCCTAAGATTCTGCTAGATTCAACAAAATAAGTGCCCCTGTGCATGCATCTCTATCTGCATAAGCTGCTTGTATAAAAATATTGTACTCCTGTGCAAATATTTGGGTGGCTGCGGTGGTGCAGCGGTTAGCATTGCCGCCTCACAGCAAGAGGTTCTCCGGTTCAATCCTCGGCTGGGGTGCCTTCTGTGCAGAGTCTGCATATCCTCCCTGTGGTCGTGTGGGTTTCCTCTGGGTGCTCCGGTTTCATCCCAAAGACATGCTGTAGGTGGATTGGACACTCTAAATGGGCCCTAGGTGTGAGTGTGTGCATGTGTGTGCCTTCTGTGGAAGGTTGGATGCCAGGCGGCAAGTTGACACCGTAAAGCTCCACTGCCAATCATGAGTGGACAGGTGATCTGCTCTGGTGACCCCTAACCAGGAAATACTGGAAGAAGAAGAAAGAAGACTCCTGTGCAAATATTCTCCAGTTCTCTGCAATATTCTGGTCAAACACAAGTGGTTGTGGTTTTCTAAATCTGTCTGCCATATTAACCCATACCAGTGAAGGGTCTTGCAAATACACACACACACACACACACACACATATATATATGTGTGTGTGTGTGTGTGTGTGTGCATAAGTAATTGGTATGAACATTCAATTTTTCTTTACAACTGCACTTTCTTTCTTTGCGTTTATCAGTATTGTGTGAATAAATAACCACATAGTTCTTTCAATTGACTGGACTTTGCAAAACAAACCTCTACGGCTTCTCGATGTTGTATTGCACTTTGCAAAATACTTTTACAAATTTCTTAATGCTTCACTGTGCTTTATGAAATAGCTTTTTACGTTTCTCGATGCTTTATTGTACTTTGTGAAATAACTTTTAGATTTCTTAATGCTTCACTGTGCTTTACAAAATAACTTTCTAGCTTTCTCAATGCCTTACAAAACTCAACGGAATAGCCTTTCAACTTATTTATTGCTTTAGGGAGCTTAATGAACTACTTTCTCGGACTTTGTGATGCTTTATGAACTTTGATAAGTTTGTCAGACATTGCAATGCTTTTATGAATTTCGATAAGTTTCTCAGACTTTGCAATGCTTTTATGACTTTTGATAGGTAAAGGCAACAATGCTGAATCATTGGCTATTGGTAAAGACAAAAATGTTAAAGTAGTTGCTTGGAAATTTATTGATAGAGGCAGGCATGGAACAGTCATGCATTATCACTTTATCAGAATTGGTAAAGGCAAAAATGGGAAAGTAATTGCTTGGAAATTTCCTTTCTTTAATACAAGAAACTTATTAAGCAATTGCACAATGTGAGCAATCTGAATTTGATAGCCCAAATTCAATGCCTCTTGAGATATATGCACTTTGTAAATAACTAGGTGTAATACAGTGAAATGTTCCCAAAATGGCGGCACCTTACCAGGCAGCTCCTTACAATACAAGAAGCACTCTATAATGACAGCACTCTAAAACAGCCACACCCAGCACAAGAACTTTCCTTCAAACAACCAAGCTTCAATTGAATGATATGAGATAGTTGCACTATATACACAGTGAACTCTTTGAAATACATGCACAGTAATAAGCACACACTGTAAGCACTTTTACACACTCTGAAATACTTCAAATGACTTTACTTACTTTTTTCATATTATATGAAGTCGTAGCTATGCCCAAACACAGCACTTTGCCCAACATAGCAGTCACCTTGTTTTATATTTATTTTTTCTACTGTGCCCCTTTTCTTTCTCATGTATTTATTATTCTTTGTGCTCATTTAAACCCTTTTCTTTTTTCATGCCGAGTACTTTCTTTGTGCCTGTTTTACTCTAAACATACCCAGTTATGTTTTAAACACACTCTGCCTCAAAAACATGCTCATTTTGTACTTTAACCACGTTTGTTTCATCAAACACTTTTATCTTAAACATTTTCTTTAGTTAAACTTTTTGAGCTTTCTGCTTGCCACATAATGTGGTTTATGCCCTTGTAATGCCTTTTCTTGCCTCTTTTCATCAAGTAAATAATTTGTGTTGCATTTCATTACCTTTTATTCCTTCTGGTTATGTTCTCACTGTTTTCTCTTGGTTTTGCCTTTGCTGTTGCCTTTACATCTCATGGCTCCAAATGTTTTGTTCTTTTCCATCCCAGTTCTGACACCATGTCCCTTTTCTGTTGGTACACGAATAAATGAGTCTTCATGTGTTCTGTTTAAGCAGCTTTATTCTATACAAACACATTATTGTAAAGCTTATTTGACTATGACTAAGTAACTTAAATACAAACTAACTGCTGTAATCATACATGCTTACACACTGGCTGCTTCTTCATAATGGCAACAGGGATTGCACTTGTCTGGAATATATATGTGCACAAACAGCCTTGCATGTTCCTTAAAGACATAGTGCACGCACACTAAACTCTGATCTACAGATTGTTTCACACAACTATGCCGAGGTGAGGAATTCATTTGATATATGCTTTTAACACTGTCACGTCAATATGTCAGCTTCTATAGAAACTCTAAGATGTGCCTATCACCCTGTCTTCCAGATGTCAAACAGCAATAGGAGAGACAATTTCTCCCACATAGAACATGAGATAACAATAACAATAATAGGAGCTCTGCATCAGCATGGCCACATCCTGCTTGGATGGATGGGTAATGCTGTGTGGAGGAATCAAGTGTGGACAGATCTGACACACATGATAAATGATGTAGGTGGTCACAGTAGATCTAGGGAAGTCTGCCGGCAATGGCATGATCCTTTTTGCAGCCAACAGACTCCGCCACTTTGAGAGGGTGAGGAATGCCACTGCAGGTGGCCTAACATTGCCCCCACAGATGAGATAATGATATTCCTGGCCTCCCATCATACCACCTACCAGGATTATCAGATACCTGGGGGAGGTATTGGGACAGGTGTTCTAGGAGAAACAGGTATGTCCAATATTCACAAATACTGCAGCATATACCAATTCTCACTGAAGCCCATTATTCCACAATTATTACCATATTGTTATAGCTGTGTTACATCAACACAACTACTCTATGGACATGGCACCACACCTGATGTGGATGCACAATATAAGCACTGTAGCATGTTATCATACCAACATAATACATACATAATACAGTCAGCAACATGTATGATGTTGTGTTTTTCAGTTGCATAGGCCCTTCAACATCTGAACAGTAGCAGCATATAGCAAATACGTGTCTCCATATCCTGTTAGTGTAATCTAAGGTTATTGTGTGCCTCTGCCTCCTCTTATGACTATGGAGTATACTCACATGTTGTTTGTGTGACATTTTAACATAGAAATACATCATCGCAAGACATCAGCCATGAAGCATTGAGCATAGTTGGGCATAGTAAGGTTGTTCATACTGTTGCTATTGTGCAGCACTGCTTAGCACACCTGTGTGATCTATATTAATGTTGCCTTGTTCCCTACACAGGTACATCTGTAAAACATGTGCACTGTTTGTCAAGCAAATCTCTCCATACCCTGTTATTGTGATCCATAGTTGTGCACCTCTACCTCCTGTTATGACTGGGGTGTATAGTCACATGGTTGTTTGCCATTTTGTAATGCATGATGTGCTTTATGTCAGATGATACACTCCCCAGCCATGTAGGGAATACTTGGCAGGACAGTCTATATGGTTGCTACAGTTCACTGTTGATAATTACATCTGTGCCCTTTATAACTAATGTGGTCTTGTTCACCTGCACAGGACGCCTGCAGACAAAATGTCCCTGTCTCCCATCCAGTATGTGTGTATATTATTTGCTGATGGTTGATCCAGTATGTGTCCTGCTGTGTCATTCTGTCCCTGTACAATGATGCCCACTGTGCTCACCACTGACTAATCAATCTGTAGGTGTTTTTCGAATGTCTGATGTCACAAGGTTTTTCTGATTATTTATCTGACTTAGATGACTAGCTTCCAGTTGTGATGTGTACTGCTTCCTTATCATTAGTACAGGTCTGTACACATGTTGACAACAGTAATGCTCTTTGTGAACACTCTTCATGCTTTTATGTTTGAACCACTTGCTAGTTCACATATAGCACATATTTACATGGTTAACAGCATATCATCTTTTTCATCCAACACTGATTGCTACATTACACATTTCCTTGTTGTTTGCCATTCCAACATGCACAGGTATGCCTCTGTATACTTACCTGTATTACTTATGACATTTTAATATGGTACTGCACATACCTCAGCCTCAGCACTCACTGCACTTCTATGGACCTGCTTCCATTTTGTACTCCCATGTTGACATGTAGTTCTCATGTGTGCCTTCCCATATCTCACTGATTACACACACACACACACACACACACACACACAGATATATATATATATATATATATATATATATATATATATATATATATGTGTGTGTGTGTGTGTGTGTGTGTGTGTGAGTGTGTGTGTGTGTGTGTGTGTGTCTATATATATATATATATATATATATATATATATATACATAGGTAAGATACACTTTTGTTGCTGTATCCCCAGCATTGCTGCATGTTCCATGGTTGCTGTGTAGTCACTCCCATTGATGTTGTGCCTGATTAAACATATTCTTACCATTAACTGAGTCATGTTGCAGCAATAACCATTGCATTAAAGCATTGCCTTATGTGTGACATTCTATGTCAGACATGGGATGTGAGGCTTTTTGTGGCCACTTCTTGGGATGTTTGTAATTACTCATGCTGCTGCATACTGTTTACTGTGTTGTGACACACATTTACACATCACACAGTGCTATGTGTGATGCATCAATGTTAGTGTACAACCCCTCTGTTTTGGCTATGTTTGTGTTGATATATTCCCATACACTGTATGGCCTAGATTATTTGTGATACTGACTATTTTACAGCTACCTTTCCATGCTAGTTATCTGAATGATTATATCATACCTGTACAACAACACCTTCCATTGTGCACACCTCCTGCATGCTATACATTTGCCTGTGCTTGTAATGTTTCCTCTTTATACAACTAGATGTGTTCTTTGCTGAATGTTTTGTGCATGTTCTTACAGGAATATCATATGCTTCTGTTATGTATGATGTTCAATATGGACAACTAATGGTTTCTTTCTATTAGTTGTGTTCTGTGCTGCTGTTGTGGGGCAACATGTGAACATCACTCAAGGGTGTGTGTCAGACATTGCCATGTTGCCTGAGCCAAGACATATGGCTGCATTCCCTGTTACCCATGATTATTTGTTCTCACTCCTGTGCCTCCTAATCATCCTGTTACAGCTCTCTGATCACTCAGCATCAGAAATCTGGTGTTCTTGGAGTAGGTCCCCATGTCTGCAGCTGGCAGTCCACCATGCCTGATGTTATCATGTTGTGAATCATGTCATACATAGTGACCATCTGGGATGCCTTTTCTGGTGTGTATTGTAGTGCACCCCCAAATGTGTCCAGACATCTGAATCTTGCTTTCCTCATGCCAAGCACATGCTCAGTGGTGTTACATGTCATGGTTTGTGCTCTGTCACCTGTTTTTAAGGGGACAAGAAGGAATAAATGTTCATCTTGCTTCCTGTGGCAATGTCTAGCTGCTGTTTACTGTATAGTGGTGGTCATGCACTTACCACATAGAAGACTCTCCAGTATTTTACTATGTTGGAAAGGCAATCTCAGGGCACTTTCCCTCCATATTGCTGTATCATACACACTACCAGGGTGTTTTGTCATGATATTAGTAATGAGGCCACCTATGAACCACATCAATTGACAATTGAGCAATGGTCATCACCTCCTACTGATGAACCATTCAGCATCAGGTACAGACAAGGTTGTGATTGGGACATGGGCGAAGTCTATTACACTAAGGACATGGGGTTAGCTGGCCATGTCATAGAAGTGTTGCATGACATTTCAGATCTCCATGGTTGTTGTTGGGAAGTGAATATATTCATCCACCCTGGTGTGCATTGCTGCCATGAACAATGCAATAATGCAAATGGAAGTTGTCTGCAACACTCCTAGGGCAACTCCTATATGCCACTGAAATGTACCAGATGCCAGTATTCTCAGACTCTGGCACATTTGGTTTCTACCAGAAATGGATTACCCCCACTGACTATGAGCATACATGTGGGGTGGCACATATCCTGCACACAGCTTGCATCAGCTCTCTTTCTAATCTGTATTTGTCTATTATTTCCTGTTCAAAGGCTTAACTGTAGCCTGGCTCTTCATCTGGCTGTCTGCTTTCTGGATGCCTTTGCAGATTGCCCTTTATTAGGGGTCGCAATACTCGAGCCTGCTGTAGTGCAATAAATGCTGGATGCATTTTTTTTTAAAGTTAAGTTTGCAGAATCTGCAGGATTCCTTAGGAATATGCAGGATATCTTAGCATTAAAATGAAGCACATATTGCCTCTGTTGAGTGATTTCAGAAAATTTTTGTTGAAGTACTGTGTCGCATTTAAAATTGAACTTGGTGCACAGATTGCATTTTGGAATCTGGTGGGCATGCACAGAGTCTGCGATGCTCTTATACTCGATAGGTAATTACTTGGTCTTGTTTTAGCACACATTGTGAAAATGCTTCTGCCACTAATGCTCTGATGTCTTCGTTCAGCATGCTGTGCTGTCTACACTTTCTTTTAGAATACAGCCCATTGTCTCACATTAATTTTTAATTCCTCTAAGTGTATTAATATAAACACAATGCTGTCATTGTCTGAAGAATCAAGTGGATGAACTTTGGTACCAACCCTTCATTATCACTAACAAAATACCTAATATGTTATGACTTCTAGTAGGTATATTTATTTTTTAAATAAAATTATATCCACTCAAAATATCCAAAAATGGAAGGTCATAAGATTATTGGAGTAACAGAGTTGTCATCTCACAGCAAGAGGTTTTCTGGTTTAATTCTCTGCTGGGGTGCCTTCTGTGTGGAGTCTACATGTCCTGCCTGTGTTTGCATGGGTTTCTTCTTAGTGCTCCAGTTTCCTCCTACATTCCAAAGACATACAGTAGAAAACTGGATACTATAAATTGGTCATAGGTATGAGGATGCGTACTAGTGTGTGGTGTGAAAGAACTACCATGGCAGGGCTAACCACCCGGCCGTATAACCCTTGGCTCTAGATGACTATCACTGTTGAAGTGATACCCCAACCCCATGTGTGCAAAGAATGGAAAAAAGGGGGTTGTGGATGGGTGGATTTACTCAGTTTAATTTTAGGGAAGTTAAAATTATAGTTGGCATATCATCCATAAGATCTTCCAATTTGAAAAATGTGATGCTTGTCAATCTTTATATCTGGACTTTTGTATGTAACAATGAATCTGTAATCTTTGGTTTTTAACTACTTTTTAATATAACCAACACAATGTTATCTATGTTTCCTTGATATTCTACATAACTTGGTTTTCAGAGTCATGGGAGGTCTCTTCTTTCAGTGGACTTAGCCTTCTGGTGGTTTCCTTTTATTGGCTGCATGATAAGAATCAGATCAGATTTACAGGGTTATTATATTGCAGGATGGCTTCACCTGAGTGATATATGTGCAAGGTCCTGTGGAGATACCCTGCTTGGTACTCTATAATTCATCCTATGATGAACAACACCACACCTTAATTACTTTTTAAGACATCACTGTGCTCAGAACACCCCAATTAGCAGATGACCTTTTGGCAAATTTTGCCCATGTAATTCCTCACAAGGTAGGCACTGGACTACTAGGCCATTTGACGTTTGACATCTTTAGTCAGCCCTCTTGTACCAGAATGCCAGTCAAACTCAGGTTACTGGTGTCACTGAGATACACCCTGCCACAGCATCAAGCAACTTCACTTTTTAACAAGCAGATCCAACCTGGGCTCTTCCTGGTGTGTGCTTTATGAAAAAACAAGCAATTACATTTTTTCCAATGCATCCATTTTTCCTCTTCTGCTTTGGTGCTTACATTTAAAACACATTTAACTCTTTCTGTGGCATTCAACAAGATAAAATAAACATGGCACATTGACCCAAAGTTCAAACCTTTTCTAAGGGTCTGATTGTGTGCACATTACAATATATTTTTTAATATAAGCATTATAGACCCATTTCATGAGTAATATCCTTGTTTTCCTGTTTGATGACCATGTATCTGAACCTTCACAATGCTGCACTATCTTTCCAGATTTTTGGTTCTAATATGTTGCACATTACAATTTACTCTGTTGAATCTCAGTTGCCATCTATGTGTCAAGTCTAATAGTTTATGTGTCTCTCAAGACACTCCATCTTCTACTTTTGTGCTCCATCTTTCCATAAAGAAATGTATTAGGTTCTTCACCTCAGTACAAGATACATGAAAACACACTGATGAACATGGTTCCTAAGACCAATATCTATGGAATATGACTGCACACCATCCATTCTTTGGATATGTACTCTTCACAAGAAAACATCTGTCTTCTGCTTTCCTCCTTTTTTATACTCATGGATATCTTTGGCCCAACTCCCAACCACTTGAGTTAGCTTGACAGTCTCCTGTCAGGGAAAGGACAAAAGCCTTATAGAGGCCTGGTACATTAGGCATACTGGATACCCTCTATCTGCTACTATTGGGTCTTAAAACAAACTCTTTTACATAGATCTTGTTATAGCCACAAGCCTGTGCTAACTGTTGTCATAGAAATGAGTATAATAGTTAAAAAAATCTCGTTCATATAGGACAGTCCTGTTAATAGAAATGTGTGTCACTATTCTTTAAAGGAGCAGTCACGTACCACATCATACTGTGAGTATTGAGCTATGGGCAGGTGAGTCTGACATGCTGAAATGTTAACATTGTTTATGCTGTGCTGCCCTGTTGTATATAACAAAATCATTTGTTTACCAAAACCTATGCCAAATCTTGACATTTCTGAGATGATCTTCACTAAAAGCAAAATATATTTTGTACCACCATCTGACAGGCACCTTCTGGAAACTAATCAGACTTTCCCTCAGTATCTTTATCATAACCTTCTCCAGGACTGAGGCTGGACTACCCAGTCTATAGTTCTCTAGACTGCTACTAGCTTCCTTTTATGGAATGGCACCACTATTCCTTCTCCAATCCTCTGCTGTCTTTTCACAGGTGAGTTTTGAAAGAGACACCGTAAAGACTCTAATTATTTTTTGAGAAAATTCAAAGATAAGACCATCAGAATGTGTACCTCATCCTGTTTTGAAGACTTTCTGTTACTACTCATCTTAGGCATTTCATCAACTCACTAATGGGATGGATTCCAAAAGGTTTAGACTAGTAGTGTAGTGGAAGGCCTCAACCATCCTACTTTACTACTGTGGGCCTGAGGTACATCCTTACATCCAGGCATGACATCATCCTGGGGTGGTGCAGCATGCTGAAATCAGTACCTAGCAACACTGAGGTACTGAATGTATGAGAAACCTGTTACACCAGGACTGGACAGTGAGATCTTATCATACTCTATGCTAATGAATCTCATTACCTATTCCTGGTATAGCATGAGCCTAACCAAGGACTCAGTGCACCTCATGAGTCTGTCTGAAGTAGTCTGGTGCTATAGCTCTAACTGTAGGGCAGCACATGTGTTGCAGGCAGGAGACATGAGCTGCCATACATGTGGAGCTCCCCAGCCATAAGACTATATCAAACAATAGCTTCCCCTGCTGGATACATGGGATAATGCATGCATAACATGTATCATGTCTGTCCTGCATGCATTCACATTGGCCTTAGACTAGGATAAGCTTGGGGGAAACTAGTTCACCAAAGAATATCTTTGACTTTACGAGATCCGTGTGACACATCCCTACTCTATTCAGGGACATCTCACACACAACTGTACCACGCAAGTGCATAGTTTAACACCTCTGTTATTTTGCTTTAGTTGTAAACAATTCTAAGCCATCTGATCTGATGTCTGCTTTATGAGTGTTACTGTATACATTCTTTTTTATTACCTTTACTACATCACATATTGCAGAGTGCCATAAGTATACATACAGTAATAGAAATGAAAGTAAACAATTAGGAAACTTTTGTCTTTTTATGTGTTATACAAATATGTTTCTTTCTTAATAATAAGCATTCACCTCAACATTACACACATTGCTCAATGTCTGCCTTCCCTACAATTTCACTCTGTCTCCTGAACAGTACTCTACAAATTCTTTTCATTTATATGAAGTTTTCTCCTTTCCTTTTCTAAAGATCTCACCTCCAATTCGTTTGTCTTCTTTACAACATTCAATAACTCAGTTACAGTTGGTTAAGATTTTCATTTTCTAGTTATTTCTTTTTTGGCAGCCAAAAGCATTCAATTTATTATGTCTAGGCAATTCATTTTTCTGTATCATAGCTCAATAGAATAATTTCCTCAGGGTAACCATTTGAAATGGTATGTCATGCTTTAGCAAATCCTGCAATGATGAGACTCAGCAAATGAAAAAATATACTTACATATACTAAGTCTGACATGAGCACTTCTTGGAATATTCCCCTCTTCTCAAGGCTATGGCAATCTTGGGGTTTAAACATATATATATATATATATATATATATATATATATATATATATATACACACACACACACACACACACACACACATATATATATATATATATATATATATATATATATATACACACACACACACACACATATATATATATATATATATATATATATATATATATATATTGTATATAGATAGATATAGATATAGCAAGTATTTCCTTATACAATAATTTTCTCTCGTAACATTTTTGGCAACATACCCAGTAGGGAAGTTTTAACATCTTCAAAGTCATTGCAGTCCCAAAAAAACATGTTCTCAAGTATACCTATCTTCCCAATCATGCCTCCAATATTTGCAGTCTAGAGAAAAATTCTGGAAGTCTGTTTGGGGTATAAAAATAGCTATGCAAACACTTCCAAAGAAAAGTCCCAAACCTTCTCAATTTGTTTACATATATACAAGTAATCTAACACTCTCCCATTTTTCCTTTTTTCGTACCTTTCCATTTTCATTTTCCAGTCTTTTCTAACATCCTCTGATTGACTCTTGCAGTCATTGTGCATTATTTTATGTGCCCTATTAATTATACCTTTTGTCCTGCAGCTTTTGTTCCAGACTCAACTGAAAACTCAGCTACAGCTTTCCTTTCATGTAACACTCTCCTATCCCTTTCCCTTTGCCTACAGCATTATCAATCCCTGGGAGGGAAGGCACTCTCCAATCCACAGTCCAAACTTCTGCTTGGCCTCATCTCACTTTGTGACTTTTCCTGTCACTTGTTATTTGCTCCCAATACCTCGGTTCATTTGTTAATGTTCTCAAATAAAGTCCAGCTCCATCTTACCTGTTGCTATAGCCCTACATTTAGTTATCCCTATGGGAGAAATCTGTTTCTCCATTCAGATTTTGGCTTACTTTTCTAATAACTTTCTGTAGTTTTATAGATATATAGGAAATAAGTACCTCTAAGTCAGAGGCCATGGTTCTTTCCCAGAAGTGAGGTACAGGTGAGAGGGAGCAGCTACATCATGTGGAGATGTTTTAAATATCTTGTTGTCTTTTTCATGAGTGAGAGAAGAAGGGATTAGAAGATGGAAAATTAGATGGATCCAGTGTACGAATACTACAGGCATTTTACCGCACTGAGGGGATGAAGTGAGAGGTGTGTCCAAGAATGAAATTCTCAATTTGCTGGTCTTTCCACATCTCTGTCCTCACCTAGGGTCATAAACTTTAAGGAACAACTGAATAACAAGATGTCAGACCTAAGTGGCAGAAATAAGGATCCTTCAAAGAGTACAGTGGCTCAGTCTCCATGGCAGAGTGAGCAGCTCGGCAGTCTGGGAGAATCTGAGTATAGAGGTGGTGCATCTTTAGATCACGAGGAGCCAGTTGAGCAGGTTTGGATACCTACAAAGAGTGAAAGAGAGAGACTGTCCCTTGATTACTTCACAGGGGAGGTGTACCAAGCACAGTCCACCTGGAGGAAACCTTAAGGTAGATTTGGGACATGCTGGAGAGATTATGTCTGGCCTTGGAATGCCTAGGAATCCACCATGATGAGTTGCAGAGCATTACGAGGGATAAAGAAGTTATGTTTATCCTACTCAGTTTGCAAATACTGTAGACCTCAACAAAGTAAGTGGTTTAGAAACTGGATAGAAAAAGGGTGGATGGATGGTTGAATGGGTGGATGGATGGATGGATGGATGGATGGATGGATGGATGGATGGATGGATGGATGGATGGATAGGTGGACAGGTGAATATCATCCATACTGTTTAGTTTCCTGTCCTATAATCTCTTGGTTGCCTAGATGCAGATTCCATATCATTGGCTTACATTGCACACAGCTATTTGTTATGCATTTAGTTAAAGTGCAATGGCCATGTTTGAAAGTGCCTTTGCTTTATAAATAATTTTATTTCCACTTGTAATCCTATTGATAATTTGCAAGTGATTTGCAATATATATATATATATATATATATAGAGAGAGAGAGAGGTTATAGTGTGTTGTTTAGTTTCTTTTTTTTAGTTTCATATTTAATCAATTTTTCCTCTCTACTCACACCCACAAAATGATGTCATGGCAGGCACTGAGTAATAATTAACATATACCTGCAAGGCATTGTGGGAAAGTAAAATTAAAATAACTTATTTCTATTTAGGAGCTGCTACTACATCATCATGTTAATTTTCAGTGTGTGCAAGTAGTTGGAAACTTGTCTTTCTATGAAGTATCTACTTCTGATGCATTTAATATTGAAATACAATAAACTATACTCTACTTTAGGTGGTGAGGCATTAAGGTTTCAGTTCTTCATAACGTTATGGCAGGAATTTTCAGCTCTGGGAAAAATGTTTAGGGGCTATCCTTAGCAATAAAATAAAACACAAAAATTGTATAATATTTACATCAAAAACTGTAATTTGGTTCATAGGTTTATAAGTTATTACTGGGGAAACAACCATCATGCCTTTATAAGCCTAGCCATATAACCCAACCCAATTTTTTCAAGTACTTAAGGTGTCTTTTCAGAGGGGTATGTTTGGAAGGAGGTAGCTAAGAGTTTTTGGGTGGCATGTTAGTAGGGGAATATTTGACTTATTGTCAGCCAGCCTCTGTCCATCAGAGACATGAGGGCCAGACCGGGGGGGGTGGGGGGTTTACAATTTCCATCTAATGGTCAAGGTTTCTATTTGAACAGGCTCAGGGATGAATTCCACTTCACATGGATGGGGAGCCTATTCCATAGCGCTGGGATCTTTTAAGACACATATCATTCTGTGCCCAGTATGTTCTATTTATGTTGCAAACAAAGTTTAAAGTTTGGTTCTAGTGTTTCTGGTGCTATTCATTTTGTGAATATGTAAAAGATCCATCAGGTATGGGTCAGAGGATACCTTATATACCAGACATAGATTGCCTGTCAGTAACCTGTAAGGAGACTGGGTATAGAGATATGGTCTTAAAGTGATCTGAGTATGACAGAGTGTTCATACCATGGATTATTCTGGTGAGGAATCTTTGTAGTCATTTCAGCTGTTGCAAGTTCCAGGTTACGTACACACTGAAGGGGTCATTGTACTCAATGATGGGTCTGTTAAGGGACAAGTAATGTGGTACTACAATTTCCTTTGATCTGGATGCCATGCCTTTATTTATAAGTTGGGCGACAAAAAACAATTTTCCTTCACTCTTTGTCAAAGGTGAAATTACTGTCTATATATGTTCCTAAATCCCTGACTACCACATCAACTTGTAGGGGTGTTTTATCTATGGAGTAATTGATTTGGGTGGGCAGTTTCACAAAGGGCACTATAATGTAAAAGAACTGGTGTTTAGTTTTAATCCTTGGCTTTGGCACTAGTTATTTGTCAGTGTTAGGCCCTCTTGCAGGATGTTAGTATTGTGGGGCGAATCCTTAATACCTCCCAATTTACAGTCATCTGTAAACTTGGTGAGCAAGAGGCCCTTGATGTTGGCTTTGACTTCTGAGAAGTAGATACAAGACAGGAGTGGGCCCAGCATGGAGCCCTGAGGTACTCTGCAGGTGATCAGTCTCTTTGAGGAGGTGGCCTCACCAATCCTGATTTCTTGGGTCATATCTATAAGCTAGCCTGAAATCCAGAAAGCTAAGAATGGATTTATGCCTAGTTCAGTGAGTTTGTGAAGAATTCCTGAGTGGGGTTATTGTATTGAATTGTACTGAATGCCTTAATCAGGTCATGGTAGGCAGCATGTCATGTTTTCACCTCATCCTTAGGCTTGATGACCCACTTGAAGAATTCGACCAGGTTGAGTAGGCAAGACAAAGCCAAACTGGGATGGGTCCAGTGTCTGAAGGTTACAAATTCGTTGTTGATCATTTTATTGCTTTGCATATTAGACTAGTCAGACTAATGAGTCTGTAGTTTCTTGCATCGGCTGATGGACAACCCTTATGAAGAGGGATGACTGTTGCAGTCCTTCATTTACTTAATGCATAACCTGTTTGAGATTGTAGTTGAAAAGTGCCTCAAGTGGTCCTGATAGTTCATGTTTTAAATTACTTGGGAAGCAGCCCAGGATATTCTTGAAGTCCATACAGGCAGTATTTTGGCCTTAATCACTGCTACTGTGACCTGTTTCCTGCTGATAGTTGGGGGTCATGCTAGAAGGGATTTTACAAGGGGGAAAGAGTGTGGGGGGGTGAAATTAGAGCTGACTTTGTCAGCCAGCAGATTTCCTACATCTCACCTGTCAGTGAAGGTGGTGCTATTTACCACCAGTTCAGCATACTGGTGTGTGCTATCTTTAAGGTCTCAGACATAGCTAAGAAGGCTTTGTGATTGTCCTTAGCATCAGTGGCTATCCTGACTTCATAATATGCTTTGCTGGACTTAATTAATCTTTTTAGTTTCTTGTTTAGTTTAATCAGTGAAGTCTTGTATTTAGAAGAGTTAATCTTTCTGATGCGGGCCATGACTTTTTTTCCATTTATTATATGCCCTATTAAGGTGAATATTCCAACAGTGTGGTTTATTTTTGGCATTTGTTATGGACTTACTTCTGGTAAGTACGTAAGCCTCTATGCAACTATTTACATGTTTCTGTGAATAATTCTGCACTGGTTACTGTGATCTCAGGATTTAGGGGGCGGAGAATTTTGAAAAAACTGTCTCTTAATAGGATGAAGTTTGCTTTAGAATAGATCCTAACAGTTACAGTTTTTTTTTTTCCAAGTTGCTTTTTATCTGAAAAGAGACATCGTTGTGATTCAACTTCACCAGTGAGGACATGACACAGGGGGAGGTGCATCACTCTCCCATGTAGGTGAGTACTAGGTGCAGTATGTTTGAACCCCTGGTTGTCACGTGTGCTATCTGGCCCAAGGAGTTTGTGTTAATAAAGTCCATGAAACATTGTGCCTGTGAATTTGAGGTAGTGTTTGTTTCCCAGTCTATAGAGGGGTAGTTAAAGTCCCACATGAATAGGATATTTGGTTGGATGGAAATAGCTTCTAGCAGGTCTAGGTAAAAATTGTGAGATTTGTGAGGCATAGATGGTGACCTATAGCTGGCTAGGATATGGTAAGGGACCATGTCTATGGTGAGTTGCACATGGATGAACTCTAGGGCATCATCCTGGTTAACCAGTCTGGAGGTATATTTGTTGCTAATGTAACTCAAGCAACCTCCATCTTTAGTCCTTATCTGTACTATTGTTGGACTAAATGTGAGGAAGGCACTGTAGTCTTGCATTGCAGAAGTACTTTCTGTGGCTTTAAGCCAAGTCTTGGTAATGGAATAGATGTCTATGCTCTCCAGAGTGAGGAAAGCTTGTAGAGTGTGGAGTTTCTTCTTGAGGCTCCTAGCATTGAGCAGCAACCCCTTAAGGTTGTTTTGAGTTTATTTATTTATTTATTTATTTTTTACTATGTTGGCAGTTTTATCATTTTTGGCATTGCCTTAAAAAGGTTCTAAATGAGTGGATAAAGTTCTAGCCAATATCCGAAAGCCCAGGGAGGACAGATGTAGGCCATCCTTGACAAAGCAACATGGGCTCTTAAAATGTCCTATACTGACAGATATTGGATCCACCTAGAATGACACCAGAAACCAAACCATTGTTAAAATCAATCATTTTTTGTTCACAGTGAGGCATCATCCTTGGTGAAGGTAGAATGCTGCTCGGTAAAAGGCACATACCTGTTTGTGGCATATATTCTGAGAGGTCCACAGTGTCTCTTTTCATATAGCCCAGTGGTGTATGTCTCAGGTCATTTCACCTACATGGTCTATGATAGAATTATTAGTATCTGTGGTGCAGTAAATTGGGTTTGTGTGTGATACTTCGGATCCTGGATCTAGATAAGTAAATAACCATTATCTTCTCCTTGTCCAGCTTGGTGAGTGGAGTGTCTATGTGTTTTACAATGGAATCCCCCTATGACAAGAGTACTAGGTAAAGTGTTCACTTAATTTAGGGGGATCATTGGGTGTAGGCCTATGTCTGATGTATGGCGTTGCTTTTTCTGCATGCTTCAGATATTGCTGAGAATAGGCATTGCTGTTTGTAGGCTTTAGGATGCCTTTGAGGTTTGGTAAGATTTCTTTTAAGTGTCTCAGCATAAGATGGTCTATGTGTGTGTGTGTTTAGCAGTATGTGTGGAGAATGTAATATGTGTGTGAGTGCATGTGTGTATGTGTGTTCTTGACCACCTTATTTGTAAGTGAGAATTTTCTCTCCAAGGAGGTTGTGTATGTATATCTCTCACATACTGTATATGTTTCTTTAAGGATTAAATGGTTGTCCAGAATATGAGACAATTGCTATATTGTCTCAGGATGCCAATATCTATCAAGGTATCCACAGAGACATTAGAAAATTGTATATCCATGTTGTCCAGACCTGTATTAAGGTGCATTATTATGGTTTAGGGACTGGGTTTTACAGAGGTTTCCTGGGGTGCTGTGTAGGGTAAAGGGCAAGATGTTAGTGCTAGGATTTGGTATTAGTATTGTTCAATGTGCTAGCTAGCTGTTGTAAGCTTAACGCTATGCAATACCTCTCTGAGTTATAGGTTAAAGTCCTAAATGCTAGTTTTTAGGTACATTTTTACTCTCTAAGCATCTACATCTGTACAGGTCACTGCAAACTGCTGCTGTGTAAAAAATTGTATTCAGCTGATCTTACTGTAACTGTCTTTTCCCTTCTTTATTACCTTAGTTTGCTGTTCTGTGTGCTCTTAAGTGCTCAAGTGATCTTATTCTGCACTTATTACTTCTTGGTAGTAGCCTGGTTAAATTTGGCTGGTATTCTAAGCATCTTAATTTTGGTTTTAGAACTTGTGCTTCAGATCAGCTATTTTACATTTAAGGCTTTTTGTGGACAAACCCTTATCAAACCCTGCTCTCCATAAGTCCACCAAGTATTCAGAACACTATGTCTGGACAACTCCCATCAGTTTCCCCAGCCAGCCTGGTCGACATGGTATACTGAGACAGTGTAGCAACTGCCTAGTGTTCACAGACAGTCCACTTCTCTTAGCACATAATTCATCTACTTGCAAGAAATGCATCTACATCAGTAAGCTGGAATCCATGCTCTCTAACACCACAGTCAGTATTCCTGACAAAGAGGAGATTGTCAGCACAAACACCACACCACCCACATCACAGAGTCACACACCTACCTATGCAGGGATCCTCAACAAAAACTTCCCCAAACAACAGAGACCCCCCAAAATACACTCACAAACATTCCACACACAACACCAATCACATCACACACAGTAGTCAACACACCAGTGTCTTACAAACACAGCCCATTAGGCATAACGCTAAAGCAATGCAGCCCATAAGGCAACCTCATAAACCAAACACACTAGTCATTGGCGACTCATTAGTGAGACACACTGATATCCATGCACTTAAGTCTCTCCACAACAGGTACAAGTATTACTCTGTCATTCAAAAATAAGAAAAAATAAAAAAAACCCTCAGAGTAGCAGTAGCACACCACTTTAATGTAAAAAAACAATAAAAAATGTTACATAAACTAAGTGCTTTCGCCGTCTGCAGGGCTTCATCAGAGTTAATGTAAACCTTGTAAACTCCATTTTTATATAACATTAAAATGTACACGTTGATCAATAATTTCCAAATGTGGGTTTTGCAGATGTTGTAAATATATAAATGATGGACCCCAACACCCTGATCCCTGGTGACTTCAACTACCCCACCATAGACTGGGTGAACTATTCCTGCACTAATGCACTCACCCAACGATTCCTTGACTTCATCAGTTCGAATGCACTAGAGCAGCTGGTCTCATCCCCTAAAAGGGGAGATAACATTCTGGACTTGGTTCACACCTACATGGGTGACTGCTGCACCATTCCCATAGTATGTTCTTCCCTGGTGAGATCAGATCATCTGTCTGTCTCATTCGAAGTTTCTATCCCACCCAACCCCTCGCCAGCCGTAACCAGGCTAAAAAATTTCTCAAAAGCTGACTACAACCTCCTAAGGGAGGGTATCTGCAGCTTTATACCACCGCCCCCCTCAGAGAATGATTACACTTATGCTGAACAGTACGCCAGTGCAGTATACACATTACCTACTTTCACATCTAACTTCTCTAGTGCACACTGCAGTGTGCATTTTTTTTTTCATCTTACCTTTAAGCATCCGTGTGACTAGCACTTGCTCTAATACCTGCTGGAAAGCACTAGGAAGCCTTAAACTGATACAAGCACTCAACACTCCTTGTTAATAAGGAGAAATTAATAGTAGGCTCTAAACAGCCTATAATTGCAAAGTACCTTGCTAAGGTAAGGGAAAACAGCTCCTGTACTTTACAAAAAAAAAAAAAAAAAGCACCAAACCAGGCATGTCCAAGGGTCAGCTTCTGGTGATTTCTCCCGTCCACCTGGTGAATCTGGGCATACTGGGGCAATGAAGCAATTGCCTCATGTACACAGACAACCTTCTCCTCCTACCACCCAACACTACAACCTGTGAGAGATGCACTTACATAGCCAAAATGGAAGCAAAGCTCTCTCCACCCAAGATTGTGCTAGACATTCAAGAGGAGAAGGTTACCACCCACATTGCACCTCAAGGAACACATAGCCCTTCTAAATTCACACTACCAACACCCACATATAGCAACACTAAATCCACATATGCAGAGGCCCTTAACTGTAACCTGCCCAAGCAACAAGGACCTCTGAAGCTGAAATGCAAACAAACACCAGTCACAACCAAAGCGTCACATAGTTCATAACACCAGTGTGCCATCCAGCAACAACCCCTAAGGCAAGACAACGTACCTAACACTTTAGTCATAGGTGACTCTATAGTCCAGCACACTGATATCCCTCTCACCAGGTTGAACAAGGAGAAAATTACAATCAGCTGCCTGTCGGGTGCCAGGATCCGCCACATAACGCATGCACTGAAGTCACTCCACAACAAGTACAAATATGACTCTGTCATTGTCCATGTTGGAGTGAATTACTTGAGACATACCTCTCTGGACTACATGAAAAGAGACATGGAAGATCTCTCGGATCATGTGGCCCAGGCAGGTATGACCCTAGCCCTGAGTAGCATCCTGCCTTTGCCCAGAATGATACCACAATATAAGGACAAAATGATTGACTTCAACAATTGGCTAAGCTTCTGGTGTCATTCAAAGGGGATCCAGTATCTGTCTGCCTGGGACGACATGATGGACAGACTATGATGCTTTGCCAGAGATGGTCTGCACCTGTCGCCCCTGGGATTTAGGTTACTGGCTAAGGCTCTTGCCACCCCTATAGTGCCTTTTTTGGCAAAGTTCAAAGGAAAAAAACCACCACCGTAACAGTTACAAGCATGCAAAATCTGAAGGTAATGCTACTCAATGCTAGAAGTCTAAACCTCAAAATTGCACTCTCTCGAGGCACTCCTAAAAATGGAGAACATTGATATCTGTGCAGTAACTGAGACCTGGTTCAAGGCTCCAGAGAGCACTCCTACAATACCAGGCTACAACTCTTACCACACTTTTCGGCCACCAAACCAGGACCGAAACACTAAAGGTGGAGGAGTGTCAGTATTCACCAAGGATATTTATACCACCAGGCTAGTTGCCCAACACAATGCATCTGAAATTCTCCAGGTGCAACTAACACTAGGTAAGACTACAATCCAAACTGTAGCTTGCTACAGATCCCCCGCCATACCCCAAGATTCTCACTACACCTTTCTAAACATACTGGAAAATATTAAGATAGAAGCAAACACCCTAATACTGGGTGATTTTAACTACCCTGCCATTAACTGGGAAAACTACTCATGTAACAACACCTTTGCCCAATGGTTCTTGGAATTCATAAATTCCAATGCCCTGGATCAACTAATCCATAGTCCCACCAGGAGCTCCAATATCCTAGACCTGGTCATTACCAACATGGGAAATCGATGTTCCACACCTATGGTCACCCCCTCATTAGTCAGGTCTGACCATAAGCTAATCACCCTTAACATCCACATCCCACCTCCACCCCCCAGTAAGGAAACCTTCATAAAAAAACTTCTCCAAAGCCAACTTCATGCTACTCAAGTCAGAAGTGACAAACTTCATGACACCCATGCAGATGGGAACTGAAAGTTCAACTGCTGAATCCTTCACTAAGGCATTGTATGAGCACATCAACTCACGCATGAATCGTGCCATCCCAAATAGAACCAAGATGCTCTCATCCAAAAAAAGGAAGCCAATCTGGTGGTCCCCTGCCATAAACAAACTTTACAACAAAAGGAAGAAACTGTTGCAGAAAAGAGGAAAATCCCAGGATGCAAAATACTCCCTTACCGGCCTCATTAAAAAACTGAGATCCCTCATAAAATCCTCCAAAGCTAGTTACGAAAATAAAATTGCCAAAGATTCCAAAGACAACCACAAGGCATTCTATAACTATGTCAAGAATCTAAATGGCAATGCTCAGATCTGCTCTGAGCTAAAACAGAATGGCATTAAATATACTGATCCCAAGAATATTGCCAATATCCTGGCAGATTGATTCAGTGCCAACTCCACCCCCCTCTCACCCCCTAAATGGCCCATCTCAATACCGGAAAATTGCCAAATTCCGGTAATAACGGCCACACAGGTAAAAAATGCACTCTCCAAAACTAAGAATACAGCATCCATGGGACCAGATGACATTCTGGGCTGTGTACTACATGAACTACAATATGAACTGGTACCTCACCTAAGTGCCATGTTTAATCATAGCCTTACCTCAGGTTTCATGCCCACTGAGTGGTGCAGAGCTACAGTTATCCCACTCCACAAGGGGGGATCCACCTTGGATCCCGGAAACTACCGTCCCATCAGTCTGACAAGCCTTATCTGCAAGGCCATGGAGCGTATTATCATAGAATTTATAAACAAAGACATTGGCAACCTTCAAACACTGGACCCCACCCAGTTTGGGTTTGTGAAGGACCGATCTTGTCTCCTGAACCTGATTGACTTCTTTGAATCAGTCTCCAGAGCCATAGACAAGGGTAAGGTGGTCCACACAGCCTATCTAGACCTTGCCAAGGCCTTTGACACCATCCCCCACTCTGGAATCATAGATAAACTTACTAAGCTGGGCATTAATCCCTACATCACCCAATGGGTTGCTAATTGGCTTACTGATAGAAACCACACTGTAAAAGTAGCTGACTCCAAATCCAGCTCCAGACAAGTGACAAGTGGAATACCTCAGGGTTCAGTCCTGGGACCGCTCTTGTTTGGCATCTACTTCTCTGAAATACAGGCCAACACTAAGGGACTCTGGCGAACAAAGTTTGCAGATGACTGCAAACTGGGAGTCATTATTGAATCCACAAATGATGTGGATACTCTACAAAAAAGCCTTACAGAAACAGATGCTTGGTGCCAGAGCCATGGGCTCAAGCTCAATGACAAGAAATGTATAGTTATCCCCTTTGGGAAAAAACATGGACCCATGAATTACCATATAGGTGGCAATACACTAAACACCGAAAGTGTGATAAGAGACTTAGGGACACAGGTGGACAGTGGTCTCACCTTCGATAACCACATCACCGCAACAGTCAGGAAATCCTTCTATGTGGCAAACCTCATCACTAAGGGCTTTTCATCCAGAAAAAAGCAGGTCATTGTCCCACTGTACTCATCCCTCATTAGACCCATTATAGAATACAATGCCCCGTTTGGTATGTACGTCTCAAGACATCTGCAACAACTGGAAAGGCCGCAGAAATGCCTCACTAAAAGAATCACAGGCCTAAAGCAGATGCCCTATGCTGACCGCCTTAAAAAACTCCAGCTATACTCTGTCACATATCGCCTACTCAGAGGCGATCTCTGCTTAACATACAAGGCCATGTCAAACTCAGAGCTGTTGGACATGCTACACTTAAAGAAATCCCAATCCTTCAGAACCACACACTCCAGGGATCTAAACCTTGTCATCACAATAAACAAAACATGCTAGAGGGATAGGTTCCTGACCCAGAGACTCCCCAGACTCTGGAATAGATTGCCCATACATGTCAAGCAGAGTGCCTCTTTGACCCTCTTCAAAAGGAACCTTGACGATTGGATGGGAGAAAGGAAATTCACCCTGGGAATCATGTCTGTCACCCTGCTAGACAGGGGTTCAGGGAAGTAAATAGTGTGGGAAGAAATAGCCAGGGAATTGTTATGGCTAGGCTTGTAAAGGCCCTAGGGCTGATAGCCTAGTACCAACCTATGAACCTATAACACTGCATGGGCTCAGCCATACCCAACAGAACTAAAACCTGCTCCTCAAGGAAACACAAACCTGTTTGGTGGACATTCTCTAGCAAGAGGCTTTACAACAAAAAGAATAAACTGTTGTTCAAGGGTAAAAAGGAACAAATTGCAAATTGGAAAAAACTCCCTCCTCCGCCTCAACAACGAAATTAGATCAGTAGTGAAAACCTCCAAATCCAAATATGAGTCAAACCTAGCCTCTGAACAAAAAGCAACCACAGGTTCTTCTTCCGTTATGTTAGGAACCTCCATGGCAAAGTCCAGGTTTGTTCCGAATTAGTACTTAATGGTACTACTTACACTGATCCTGTTGACTTAGCCAACCTGCTAGCTGACAGGTTCAGTGCAAACTTCACCCCCACTATCACCCCCCCCAAAGGCCCAGTCAACATCCCTGATACTTGTTCCACACCTCACATCTCCATAGATCAAATATTAAAGGCCCTATCCAAAGCAAAAAGCACAGCTTTCATGGGACCTGATAGTATCTTCATTAGCTTGACAAGTCTGATCTGTAAAGCCATGGAACTTATTATTATGGATTTCATAAACGAGGACATAGACGATCTACAAGCACTTGACCCCACCTAGTTCGGATTTGTTTGGGACAGATCTTGCCTATTGAACCTAGTTGACTTCTTTGAGACTGTCACCAAGGCCCTGGATGAGGGAAAGTCAGTACATACAGCTAACCTTGACCTGGTCAAGGCTGTTGACACAATCCTCCACTCAGGCATTATCAAAAAGCTAACACAACTTGGTGTTAATACCTATCTCATCAGATGGGTGGTGAACTGGCTGACAGATAGGACCCACAAGGTCAAAGTAGGCACCACCATCTCTGATAGCAGACCTGTCACTAGTGGTATTCCCCAGGGATCTGTCCTGGGACCCTTACTGTTTGGCATCTACTTCTCAGTGGTCCAAGACAAGACAAAAGGCTTGTGGCTGACAGGTTTTGTGGATGACTGTAAGTTGGGTGCTGTCATTGACTCCCCAAATGATGTTAACATACTGCAGGAGGGTGTCACAGTTACAAATAACTGGTGCCAAAGTCATGGCCTAAAGTTAAATGCAAAAAAATATATTATCATACCTTTTGGCAAAATCATGGCCCCTGCTGATTACCACATCAATGGCAGCCCCCTAAGCACTCAACCTGTGGTGTGAGATCTGGGTACTCAGGTTGACAACACTCTCACATTTGACCATCATGTGGTGGCAGTAGTCAGAAACGCCTTTTACTTGGTTCGTCTCATAAGTAAAGAGATTGTATTCAGAAAAAAGGAGGTTATTACCTCTCTGTACTCCTATGTGGAGAGACTGAAATCACTATCACTCTACTTGGCATCATACAGATTGGTCAGAGGTGACCTGTGTCTCGCCTACAAGGCAATATCAGACCCTGCCCTACTAGAGATGCTCCATAATCCATAAGTCTAACTCCTCACGCATTACCCGCTTGATAGGCCTAAATCTAATATGTGACATCAACAAAACCTGCTAGAGAGACAGGTTTGTCTCCCATAGGCTGCCCCACCTGTGGAATAGACTTCCCATGCATGTCAAACAGAGAACCTTGCTGACCCTCTTCAAGCGCAATATAAAAATAAGCCATAGCAACATCACTATGCCATTTGCCAATATAAAGCTGAACATTGTCTGAGCATCCCTGTTATTTTGTCTGCTGAGTTTACCTCCCTGAATTTTTATCGTGTGTCACTAGTTCTTAATACATATGAGAACACCCAATAAAAATATGGGAGCAAATCAAACATGACTGCAATCAAAGATTGGGCTACAATGTATTGGTGATGTTTGGAAGCATGCTTGGTTTACAAAAAATGCAGTTTCCAGTATACTCCTCATAATAAAGTTGCAAGTCTCTGTGCAAAACAATAAATGAAAAAGTTACATTATTCAGTTTGGACAATTATTTTCTTTGTTGATTTCCATAACTATGTCTACAAAATGGTATAATTCCAAACACTGAACATTTTACAAACAGCAATAAGGATAACAACCCATAACTTAAACAGGAACAAACCAGTAAGGAGAACAATCCACAATGTATCGCTTTAGTGGAGCTGTGTCTTATTTACATTGTGGTTTAACTATTACATCCTTGTGTGTTGATTTTCAATATGTGGTGTTCCAGCTGTGAAAACTGTGTGACAACTCATCTTTCTAGGAAATAAGAAATTACTTTTAATGCATTTAACATGGAAATCTAGTAGTCTATACATTCATTTAGGTAGTAAGGCATTGTGGGTTTAATCTTTCATTGTGTCATGGCAGGGATTTTCAGGGGGCTGCTCTGACCAACAAAATAAAATGCAAAAACAACACACTTTTGTATTATAAACAGTATGATTTGAAATTGTATATGCTAAGGAGGTTATAAACAACTACAAAGATTTGTTACTTATTCTTAATGTAGAACATGACCAATACACTTTATATATTGTCAAAGCTTCAGTACCAGACAACATAAAAACTTTGCAAACACACACAAAATTCATAAAGTCATGTTACTTTTATTACACAAAAAATATCAAGAAAACATTAAAGAAAAAAAATAAATAAATAAAACAGAGAGATCTAACAAGCTATTACTATCATTTCCAGGAATGTTCATAAACACATCGTTACTAAACTTTTTGTTAAAAAACTGCATGTTGAAAACATTTTATATTACCTACATATCTCACTGTTACAGATATTTATTTTATTTATTTTAACATTTGTTTACCGGGAAAGTCCAACTTGGAACAAAGCCAATTTTCAGCGGAGGCTCAGGGAGAAATGCTCCAGACGCATGTCTTTGAAACGTGGGAGGAAACTGGAGATATGCTGTGTGTCACATTTTGTCATGGTATGCAAACTTGTAACCTTTCATAGTGGTATGTAACAAGTACTAAGGGCTAATCACCACTTTTGTTCCCTATACATATAATTACATTTTACCAGTATGACAATGCCTATTATAATAGCACACAATATTGATTAGTATAAATGCTAGCAATGTTTTGGAAGGAAATGTGACTATATCATTACAAATAATGCCAATATTCAGTACACTGCATGTACGAATAAATATTTACTTGCAGTTACACATTCATTACACTGTGTATTACACCATAGTATGTACACACATCTGCTCATACTGCTCAGACTACCACATATTAGCAGACAACAGCTTTATGTATATCCAGGCATGACTGTAGTGTGTTCTAACAATGCCAGGAGCCCTTTAGTCGTGTCCATATACAAGAGTTGATATGACGTAGTACACAAGTGGACATACCTTGGTATCAGGAAGCTATGCTATCTCACTATGTGGTGGCAATAATCCCATATCTGTGAGTAGCTCAGAATACTGTACACTTGTTTGACCATAATATTTAGTTTAGTTTTCTAATGCGATATATCACTGATGGTCCATGCTTCAAAAGCTTATTCTTAACAAAATATGTAGCACACACAGAGATCCAATATTCACAAACACTGAGTGATCAAAAATTATATACCAAAGTCTACAAGTTCAGAAGACAAAGCCAGCACCACAGCTCTAGAGAGATGAAGTACTGACAATGACCCGGTTGGTGTAGGTTCAGTTGTATAGCCCAGACACCATGCCTGGTGTGGGAAACTACGAATGATGAGGCTATGTCTGCTAAACTCTCTTTGATGGGTAGGAGAGGGACAATATGCTGCTGTGAGGAAGGTGGTCCTGCCCTGAACCATGGTCAAGACTG
The DNA here is from genome assembly GCF_019279795.1 of Protopterus annectens. Classification (NCBI taxonomy): domain Eukaryota; kingdom Metazoa; phylum Chordata; order Ceratodontiformes; family Protopteridae; genus Protopterus; species Protopterus annectens. Next base: position 770,555,863 of record NC_056728.1, on the reverse strand, counting down.
AAGACAAGAGAAGCAGCTGAGCTAGGTGAAGAGGAAGGGCATGGGGGGGTACTGACACTTCCATAAAAGGCTGGGGAAACACTTAAAGTGAGACTGATGCCAACATGTGGCCTGCAGTCTTACAGTACTGCTGTAAGCCATCCTTTGTGTGCATCAGTGATAGTTCCCAGGCCTACTGTCCTCCTGTTCCCAGTAGGTAACCTCAGCACAGATGGGCTCAGTGAATAGTTGTGCTATGGGCTTAGAGAAGACATTGCCCAACCATGAATGAGTGTGTTGAAGTCCGTGTGATTCTAGGTGTTGAAATCTGTGGGTAACAAATGTGGTGACTACACTGTATAATTATACAGCAAGTAAAAGGTATAATGCATCTAATGTAGGGTAGAGAAAAAGCATGGAAAGAATGACAAAAATATAAAACACCGTAATATCTTGAAAACTTTAGAATGCTTCGCAATTGTACTAAAAAGCAAACAAACAAAGACAAAAAAACTGTACTATAATGACTTTCAAAATAATACTAAACACAACCCTAAAATGTTTTGGACAGCAAGAAGGTAGAAAAGAACTGAGTGAACAAACAGGCAATCAATAATCTACACAAAACACCCAGTCCGGCACACTGATCTCAATAAAGGCAAGGATATCGCACCAACAGTTCCAAAAGAGATAAAATTTTAATACATACAACAAAAACACACTGGGTTAACCGCTTTCATTCTGCACAGGGAACTTCATCAGAATGTTTAACCTAAAGTAACAACCACTTAAATAGTACCATCAATTAACAACTAATTACAAAATCTAAAAAATCTATTGGTTCCTAAATACTATTCAATTAATCATTCCTTCCCTAAGAAACATCCATTAATGTAATGAAAAGTACTAAATGCATTTTTCATTGTACTCCAAACGTATAAAACATTAAAATATAATACAAAAGTAATAAATAGTACATAAGTAGGACTACATCCAATCCATTATTTCAAAACATTATTTTAAAGCATTATTTTAAAGCTCTTCTCTTAAGGGCTGGTACAATGGGGTAATGTTAATTTAAAATGGGGTGGGGGGGCAAGCCTCCATTCTCAAATGACACATAAGCTCACTGTATTCTAGACTGGTTTCCCAATCACCACCTCTGTCAAATTTTTTAACCTGTTCCAGAACCCAAAACTTGAAACTAAATCCAGGAGACACTAATGAATGTTTATACAAGGCATTAGTATCTTTTCCTTTACTAATGTCATATGTGTGTTCATAAATACTTTGTTTCAGTTTCCTTTCTGTTTTTCCCACATAATATGCAAAACAAGCTGTGCTGTAGGCCAGGTATACCACCCCTTTTGTGCAACAGCTGTAATAACCTTTAGCCTTTAACTTTCCTACAGTACTCCAGTAACTCAATTCCTTGGTGTTCACTCTGTAGGGACACTGGGGGCACATTCCACACCTAAAAGTGCCAAGCCTATTGACCCCAACATTATTATTTTTAATCCCTTCAAAACAATTTTTCAAACTGGGACCCCTTCTTAATCCAAATTTCAGATTCCTTGAAAAAACATCTAAACTGTTAGGCATACTGGAAAATATATCCCAATAACCCTGAACAATATTTTTCATTTCCTGGGTGCTCCTATGAAAATCAATCACAAAATACTGTTCTCTATACCTGAAGGTCGGTCATTATCATGGCTCGTACCTACCAATACACTCTGTGGTGATCCATCATCTAATGCTCTCCTGTTATCAAGATCTTCTCTACTAGGCAAAAGGGGAAGAAAATATCTGCTACCCCAACTATCTAAAATATCATTCTTAGTGGACATCACCAGATTCTTGGGGTACCCTCTTTCCATAAAGATTTCTCCTATATAGCATAATTCCTTAGCTAAATCTTCCTTCAGGGAAGTCATATGGGCTGCCCTCATCATTTGCCCTTTAATGTTGTTTCTTTTTTGGAAAAAAAGGATGTTCACTTTTAAAATGTAAGTAAGAGTTGGAGAAATGTTCTTTTCTATACAAAGTAGAAATAGATCTTCTGTTATCAACATCCTTCTTAATTTTAACATCCAAAAAGTGCATCTCAGTCTGTCCTATATTGTGACTATATTCCAAAAAACTAGTAGTGTGATTGATATAATCAATAAATGATTCTATTGCATTCATAGGGCCTAACCATACAATAAATGTATCATCCAGGTATCAAAAATAAGCTCTTATATTTTCATATAGGGCAGAAGAAAACACAAAATGTTGTTCCCAATATAGAAACACTATATTAGCAAACACCGGGGTGCAAGTGGCCCCAATAGCTACCCTGTCAATTTGTTTATAGTACTCACCCTGGAAAAACAAAAAATTGTTTTTAAGTACCAACTCAATATTTTCCAAAACCAATCTGAATTCTTGAGGGGACAGAAAACCAAATTCAACAAGGGCTTCCTCAAACCAGGTTAGGCCTATATCATGAGGAATAATACTAAATATGTATTTAATGTCTATAGTTATAAACACATAATTGGGGTTAAATTCAATCCCCCCCTATTATAGTCAAAAAATCCCATGAGTCAATAAGAATGTGTTCATATAAACAATGAAAAGGTTTAAGTTTAGTATCTACATAAATAGCCATGGGTTGTGTTTTAGACCCAGAAGATGAAACAATGGGCCTTAAAGGGGAATTAGAAGCATCTTTGTGTACTTTGAGGATACCAAAAATACCCGGAATAAACGGTTTAGGTACCCTCAAAAATTCAAACAATTGCTTGTCAATTGCCCCCTATAATAAATTATCCTCAAGACTCATATCCACATTTTGGTATGCCAGATTTATTTCATTTTAGGCACTTCCCGATATTTCTCATCACTATGTAGAATATCTAGCATTGTACTAGTATACACCCATTCTTCCATTAATACCACCCCACCCCCCCCTTGTCAGGTTTCGTAACATCCTGGTATATCTTGTATCCTGGTCAAAAATTCAACCCAAACCTCTCTGTCGATAACTCCTCACTCGAAACTGCAATACAGTCCAACTCTTATTTTATACAGCATCTCTAACCAAGGATTCCTCAACATCTAATCCCAACCCTGCCCAACAGTCACATTTCACCACATCCACTTCCATCTTCAAAGCTGTGCCAACATCCTATATAAAACTACTCTTAAACAAACTCAAACCATGCTCTTCTTTAGCTGATGACCTTCCAAGCAAGTACCTAAAAACAGCAGCTAACAACATTGTCTGTCCTGTCTCAATCCTTATAAATAGGTTAGTCCAGGAATCTCATGTTTTTTCTCTCAGGAAAAAGTCACACATTATCCCTCTGCACAAAGGAGGAAACTCAACAGACATTAATAACGTTAGACCTATACCAATGTTATCTCCCCTTACCAAAACACTTGAAAAATGTATTCAAAAACAATGACTGGACTAATTCCTGCAGGCAGACCTCCTATCCTTTTCACATAGTACTACCACTGCTTTTCTAATTTATATAGATATTGTTAATAAAGCTGGAGATAATTGTAAACTAGTTGTTTCCTTATTTCTAGACCTGCCTAAAGCCTTTACTACAGTTTGTCCTAGCAAACTTCTACTTCAAATTTCCTCACTATGTCAATGACAGCCCACCCTTCTGTGGTTCAAAAACTACCTGTCTAATAGGTATCAGTCAGTAAAATGGCACTCCATGCTCTCTCCTGACCTCCCAGTCACCACAGGTGTACCACAAGGCTCAATTCTTGATACCCTCCTCTTTTTTTTTTTTTTTTTTTTTTTGTAATATGATTTTTATTACAATTTTCAATATACAAATACAGATACAAATATAAGAAAATCAGACAGTTAATAAAAGAAAAAAAGATAAAAGTAATTGCATTCACTAGCATTGTTTGCTTGTTGTTAGATACAATCAACACAGACTGCAAGAAGAATTATTAACATTTGCTAAGCAATTGCTTATAGTTTAACAATGGACCATAAGAGGGAGTATTTGCAATTGCACATAATGAGTTAACACTTATATGAATATGCACCAGTATAATTAAAACTGATTTTAACTAACTATATACAATATATACACTCAATTGTCACTAAAGAGAGTTTATCAACATAAAGAAAGTTGGGTATTACTACTGCCAATAGAGGTAGGTTTGTGATGATTAGATTGTTACCATAACCTTAAGTGGAATGGTTGGAGATTGACAACCTCGACTTGTAAGTTAAAAACAATTTGTGTTACAAACTAAGAGGGAAACGGTTTAAGTGAGGGGAAGATAAAGGCGAACGTAAGAATTAAAGGTAAGGGAGAATCTAGTTTAGAACTTCTATAAGGTTACTCCAGTATTTTTGGAAGTATTTTCTTTTCTTTCTGCTTATTGTACTTAGTTTGCTTGCCATAACGAACTTGGTAGCCATAGATTTAAACTCCTTCCAAGATGTTTGGAATGTATCAAGCCAGTTGAGTGTAATATAGGTTTTGAGTAATGCACAAAGTGTTACAATTATATGTTTAGACTCAAAGTTATAGGAACTAGGAAATATATTCAAGATTGTCAATTCCCAGGAGAGGGTTGACTTCATACATCCCATTTTCTCAAGTTGTGCTCTCAATGAGCACCATAATTTGTAGACGTTTTTACAGGACCAAAATATATGGATGGTGTCAGCTATTGAATTAGAACAAGTTGGGCAGAGAGGTGAAATGTCTGGATTAATTTTACTCAGGAATAGGGGCATTATTGTTTATCATAAGCTGAGTATATATTAATTTTTTGAAGGGGGTTAGTTTTATTGTTATGTCAATCGCCTCAAGTTTTTTGTCAAGTGTTATTTCCTTGTTTTGGCTTTCCCAGTACTTGGAGTATAGAATTTTGTCTTGATATTTTATTTTTGTTATTATTCTATAGGAGTTTGAAAGCATTTTGGACCTTAATAGAAGCTGAGTTATTAATTGCTGATAGATCTGAAACTCTAAAGGCGTGACTGTGAACTTATCTGTAATCAACGTTATTAGGTATAATATCTGTTTGACAATTGTATAGTATTTTTTGTTGACTGCCAATGATGCTCTAATAGATTCAAAAGGAAGATCTTTGATTTTATAGAAGTCCCAGACTATACAATTCTTGATAAGAGGGAATTCATCTAGATTTATCATTTTATTGTTTAATTTAAAGTTAGGATTTAAGTGAATAGGTTGAGCCATCGTTAAGGAATTTTTCAAATCAAGAGATGTTATAAGCTTTTGAAATCCTATAATATTTTTATTAATGTAGGGTGAATCTTAAAATCTTTGAGAGGTTTGAAATTAAGGAAAATGGTTGCTTTAGGATTGAGTTTGGAAGCTATTAGGTGTGAATGTTAGATTTTTATCCATAGGGGATTCCAATCTTTGTTTAAAGGATGGTAGTTGGTTATGTGTATAATATGACTGGCATTTATTATATGGTAGTATGTTAGAAAATCAGGCAGGGAAAGGCCTCCTTTTTCTTTGGGAAGGGTTAGTTTAGTATAGCTAATTCTAGTGTTTTTGGGGAACCATATAAATTTTCCTAGTGTAGTATTCAATTTCGAGAAAAAACTGTTTGGAATGTTCTGGTTAAGGGCGTAGAAATGGAATAGAATTTTGGGGAGAATATTCATTTTTATAATAGATGTCTTTGAGAGGAGAGAGAGATTCAGCTTTTTCCATCTTGAGAGGTCTTCCACGACTTTAGACCACGTTTTATACAAATTATTTTTAATTAGTTCCTTTTGGGGATAAGTAAATGTTATGCCCAAATATTTGAGTGAATAATTAACTTTGATCTTTGTTTCAGGTATGAAAAATTCCTTATGTCTGAGGGGATTTAGCGGATAAATTATTGATTTATTTGGGTTGATGGCATAATTTGAAATTTGTGAGAACTTATCGATGGCACTTAGGATTTTTTCTAGGTCAGTTGAGGGAAATTCAAAGTAAATATTTAAATCATCTGCAAAGGCAGTATGTTTCACTAGAACTTTGGAGATGTAAACCGAATGATGAAATGTTTTTTGACTTAGTTTTAACAGGATGACTTCGAGATAGAGATTAAATAAGTAAGGTGAAAGCGGACAACCCTGCCTTGTACCATTAGTTATTTGAATTGGAGTTGAATTCTTTTTGTTTATGTTTAGTGTAGTGGATGCCTTATTATAAAGAACTGCAACCATATTGATGTATTCATCAGGGATTGCAAAACATTTCATAATTTTGAAAAGAAAATGTAAATTTACCTTGTCAAATGCTTTTTGAGCATCTACAGAGAGTGCATATTTGGGTGACTTGCCATTCATTGTCATACTGGATATGGCTTCAATGGTCAGAGTATTGTCCCATACATGTCTATTATTCATGAATCCTAATTGGTCATGTGATATGATGTGTGGTAGTATATTTTTTAATCTATGTGCCAGAACTGAAGATAGAATTTTTATGTCAAGATTAATTAAAGCAATTGGACGGTAGTCATTTGGGTTGAAGATAATGTCATTGGATTTTTGTATAAATATAGTCTTGGAATTATTAATGTATAAGTCAGATATGCCAAATTGAATTATATAATTGTAGACTTTGAGAAGGAGGGCAGCAAAGAGTTGCTTGAAGGACTTATAAAATTCTGAAACATAACCATCTGGGCCTGGAGCTTTGCCTGGTTCCAGTTTGTTTATGACTAAGAGAATTTCATCAATGGATATAGGTGCCTTTAGTGATTGCTTATGAGCATCATTTATTGTTAGGAATTGTAAGTCATCTAAGAAAAGATTAGTAAAATTCTCCCCATCGAGTGAGTGGGGTCCATAAATTTCTTCATACAACCCTTCAAAAATCTGTATAATTTCCTTGTCTGTGAAAAAGGACTTACCATTATGGTTAATTTGTTTTATTCTAGTAGGTGGGGGTTTGATATTTATTATCCTGGCCACGAGTCTAGAGGGAGTTTGAGCCCATTCAGCATATCTATGAATAAGTCTGATCTCCGTAAGAGAGCATTGTTTTAGGTGTACTTCGTGTAGTTGTTTTCGCAGGGAGATCATCTTTTTTTCAACATCTATAGAGAACTTAGTTTGCAGTTCTGATTCTAGTCTTTTAAGTTTGAGTTCTATTGTCGAAGTATGCGATTTGAGTTGTTTTTTAATTAGAGATGATTTTTGGATAAGGATACCTCTGAGGGTGGCTTTAGCTGCATCCCACTGGATGTCAAGGGGTATATCTGAATTGTCAAAAGAATTTGCTGCGTGTGATAGGAATTCTTGGATTTCTTGATAGACAATCTTGTTATTTAGGAGATTAGAGTTGAAGGTCCAGTTTGAAAGTATGTATTTATCAGGGTTAGGTCTTTAATTATTTATGTTAAGATTAATTTTGGCATGGTCAGAAAGAGTTCTAGGATCACTACTATATACTATTTCATAAGCTGAAAAAAAGTGTTGAGATTAAAAAAAAATCTATCCTAGACCAGAATTTATGATATGCTGAGAAAAATGTATATTTACTGACTGAAGGGTCTTTTCTAAAAGATTCAAAAGGATCAAACAGATTAAAATCATCTATTATATCAGCTAGGAGGTTGGTAAGAACTATAGGTTGTTTGTTAGCTTTACATGTCCTGTCCAGTTCAGGTCTGTTAGTCATGTTCCAGTCCCCACCTAGAATCAGTAGATGGTTATGGAATTTTTCAACGAATTAGTAGATTTCATATAAGAAAAAGGACTGGTATAAGCTAGGTCCATAGACATTTAATATAAGGATTTCTTTATTGCAGAATGGAATAGAGCATGTTAGGTAACACCACCTTCCGTTAGGGTCTCAACCACTAGCTATTAAAGAGCCTTTAAAAGAATTTTTAAGAATTATGGCTACCCCTTTGGAATCCATGCAGTTCCCTGCAGCTATTATCAGTTTGATCAATTTCTTTTTGGTATCCTTTTCCCAATGACCCTTTGTCATGTGAGTTTCTTGAATAAGAGTTATTTCGAAAGTAGATTTGTGAATTAGATGTAGTACCAGGTTTTTTTTTCTTATTATTTTGTAAACCTTTAATATTCCATGAATCTATCGAGACCATAAGGAAGTTATTTTGGTGGTTTGACAGACAATACTGACGTTAGATAGCATGAAGTGAGAAGGGGTGACTGAGTTATATAGGGATACATAGCAAAGGTGGCAGTAGCTAGAATTGCTTTTAGATAGATCAAATATGTAGTAACAATAAGATATAGAGACAACCCCCTCTTTCAGACCTCCCCCCATGCTTAACCACACCCTACTACTATCTGAAAGAGATACAAGAAAACTATTTACAAATTTAACTATTATACAAAAATTTTCTATCGTTCCAAAATCCAACTGACTACACACACAAAACTTCCTGCTCTAAAATATCATTAACTAATTCACTCATTAACATAAATTATGAGCCATCACGTGAATAAGCTCAACAGGAGGAAATAACAAAAACCTCTTTATACTGATAATGTATTTTAAAGAGAATTTTAAAGGCAGTCATACCAAGTAGTATAATATTAATTATTTCCAATATCCAGTAGATGAGGTCTGAAATGAAGGCATTCATTAGACAAGTGTAGCATTCTGATTCCAGATTATACCTTTAATCATTTTACTTGCATTAGTTGCTGGATACTGTTATAACTTGATGGTTTTAGATACCAGTAGGTACTAAGTGAAGATGAGACCATGAGTTAAATATATACTGATGTTATGTTGAACAAATTTGGAATAGCTTTGAGATTTGTAACATACATTATGACCTTTCTGCTAACACCAGCTATTGTAACAAGTCCCATTGTGTGGTTTCTAGGGACAGAAAGAACAACATAGACAGTCTATAGTGATTGTGGAGGTTCCAATGGCACTCTTTGCCCAACATTTCGTAACCTTTACCCATTATAATTTGGCTTTTCTTGTGATCCACATAAAGGTTGTACAGTGTCACCTAAAGCAGAAGGACAGCCCATTTTTTTTTATACTTTCATGTAGCTATCTTTTAAGTTTGAGTGGAGATTGACACAAATATACTGTTCCCTTATAAATGTACCTAGGCTAGGATGGGAATGTGTGAATCCGTCTGAAAGCAAGTACATCCGAGTGGACGCACTTGCGCAAATGTGTAGCTAAGTCTCTGAACTCGTGTATGTGTATGTATATATATGTAAACAGCTAGTTGTAAAACCAAATATACATACCTAAATAGAACCACAACATTAAAATAGCATAAGTATGTAGGTAAGATAGGATGATTGAGGACTATGGATGTGTCACTGCTAACCATGGTATAGGGACAAAATCATTAAGTTTATTACACACCATTTATTTGAAATTGGAGTTGCGTCAGACCTAACAGTTTTAAATAGCAGAAACAGGTATCCTATTGAAGACAATTATTAGATCAGTTACAGCAGGAGAAAAGACTATCGCAACCTCCAGCTTGATGAATAAGAAGTATTTGGTTTGTACAGTCTGTCTGATAGAATGTTAGTCCGACTAATAAAGTTTTTTTATTGTTCTGCCCCGTATAAAGGTAAATTGACATACAACATTAAGTGCAAGCAAAACTCCCTTATTTGTGGGGAAGATAAATCAAATAGGTTGGAAATGAAGATACCTCACTACAGAAATACATTGCAGCACTAGAGTAATGTATGTATATATATTTTCACACCTTATCTTATTCTCCTTCCCTTCATCTCCCCTCCCTCCTCCCCTCCCCTCCCCAGATACCATTTGTGTGTATAACAAGTAGGCATCTGTGTCAAAGTGTAAGACAACACAGGTACTAGCTCCATATATCTAACAGCTTAGGTGTAATGAGATAAAATGTAAACACAAGAAGTGGAGATTTTTTTCTTTTTTTTGCCCAGCTTTCCTCTGACCTCCCACTTCCTCTATTCTCCCCGCATCCTCTTCTCCACCTTCTTCTTGTCTTTATATATTTTTTCTTCCTTCCCTTGTACTTACATATGAAGGTATTGCAGACAGGCGTTGACAGAGAGGGGACAAAAAGGCTCATAAACTACACATATTACTTCACAGTAATGGAAGATCTGCAGGTCAGTTCGATACCAGAAGAGAGCATCCACTACTTATTACAAGAAGTAAATAACTAAAGTATATATTAAGAGGTAGAGAAGGTAAATCTTAAGCAACATACATACTATACATTTACAAGAACATGAGCAAGCACCTAAGCAACTTACATAAAGAACATTAACAAGTACAAAGGGAAGAAATAGAGAGAGAGAGAGAGAGAGAGAGAGAGAGAGAGAGAAAACCCTTATAAAGTCAATTCCTTGACAATGATGGTAAATAATTATCTTCTTCTAGATAGGCAGTTTGTAAGTCTATCTATAAAGCTTGGTGGAAACGGTCGTTGATTTCTACTTACAGTAGTTGATTCAGGAGTTCAATTGACGGAACTGGAGGCATGCATAAACTCCTTAGTCTTGTGCTGAATGTTGATGCTGAGATTCGTCGTCGGGGATGCATCAGAGTGACTTAATACGTGCAACCATCCATTTTCCTCTTTCTGTCTTCCCATTATCCCTCTTTTCCTCTGTTTTAAGTTGAGATCTCCTCTATTTCTTGTTCGAGGGACCCAGGAAGGAAGAACTTTGATGATGTTGCGCACATAGCGCATTTTTGAACTATGATCACAGTTGGCAGTACTTCTTCCTGGAGGAGAGGCCAGCAGGTTATTCTTGCAGGTCAGAGGTCACTAAACAGCCAGTTGTAATGGTTTTCTGGCCTGTCCATCGAACGTTGAGATGGAAGGGAGAAAGGAAAAAAGAAGGAAGGGAGAGAAAAAGAGAAAAAAAAAATGAAAGAGGATTTTATCTAAGTCTCTAGGCTGAAGGAATGCTTATATCTCCGTATTCTATCCATTTGGGGTTAAACCAGAATCTGTAAATTTGAAGAATGTAAGTATATTTTTGCCTGTATATAGTGATATGTTAGTCATTTTAAACTATGTTTAACCGGAGGTCGTTGGCACATCACCAAAAGCTGTAAGGAATGTAGATTTCACATCTTGAAGGTTTTTAATAGAGTATGTGGCACTTTATGCTGAAAACAAAGAGTTGCTGGGTATTTCATCTGGAATTTTATGTTTTTGTTTATTAAGAACTTGCAGAAAGTTGAGAGAGTTTGTCTAGCTTGCTTTATGGGAAGTGGTAGAGCCTGAGCAATTGTGATTTTATTTTGTCTCCATGTTATAGACTTCTTCTTTTTTGCAGATAGTAAAATTGATTGAGCATGTGAAGCATTCAATAATCTTGCATAGACTTGTCTAGGTGTATCTGGAGTTTGTGACTTTCTCAGAGCTCGATGTATTCTCCCAATTGTGAATGCCTGTGGGAGATCTTTATTATCTGTGAAAAGTTCAAATATTTCATTTGCAATGTTGAGGAGTTGTGGTTGTTCCAACTTCTCCGGTATACCTCTAATCAGCACATTGTTACATCTTGCCCTTTCCTCAAGTTCTGTTATTTTTTGTTGCATGACTTTTATAGATGCTTCATTTGTAGAAATGATTTTTTGTATTTCTTGTATTTTTAACTCGTTACCCATGACCTTCGCTTCATTCTGGTCCAGTCTAGAAATAATTTGTTCCAGATTGTTTCCAAATTAAGTTAGCTTTGAGGAAAATGCCTGAATTTCAGACTGAAGTGGAGATAATGCTGCTTTGAGATCTTCCATATAAAATGGTTGCTCAGCTTTATTTTTCTGGGTTTGCTTAGGAGCTTCAGGCTGAATTTTAGTTGTTTTTTTGTCTTTTCGTAGATATTTCTTTTTCTGGAGATGATATTAATGACAGTCTATTCTTCGAGGATTGCGAATCCATTTGTTCCATCTTGATAGGATTTTTTGTTTATTTGCTTATGTAGAATCCTTGCAATGCTGTCAGGCCTGAGCACATGTGGCTGAGTATGCCACAACACCACTGCTGGAAAAAGAGGTCAGTTAACCTTACAGTACACTTATTCCAGGAAAGTTTTTGAAGGGTAAGTACAATTTAGTTAACTCTGTTTTGTAAGAAACTTTTTTGCAGTTTTGCGTGCAGCAACAGCAGATGATTTAAGTAGATTGACTTTTAGTAGTCAGAGCACATAGAAGTTAGTGTTTCCTAGTTAGCAGCCATCTTGGAAGTCTCTGTACCCTCCTCTTTAACATTTTCACCAACACCCTCTTACATCCATACAACAGGCCACCCTAATGAAATATGCACATAATTCCACTCTCACTTTCACATCTGACAACATCATACACCTCCAAAAAAAATTACTCAGGAAGCTTTAACAGCCACTGAAACATAGCTTCACAAATCACAACTAATGCTCAACCCAAAAAAGACCAAACTACTACTTTTTTCCTCAAATCCCACTTTCATGAAAAAGCAAAATTTAATGTCCTCTCTCTTGATAATACAATCATTGAAGTCAGTTCTCATAACAAATTATTAGGGGTGATACTGGATAATAATCTTACATTCAACCTGCATATATAAAATTGCATAAGGAAAACTCATCATAAACTAGGAATGCCAAAAACTTTCTCACCAACACAACTAAAACTACACTTGCCACTACTTATCTCCTACCCACACATCATTATGATGCTTCTATTCTTACTAACCTCCAGGCTTCACAAAAATTAAAACCTGAACAATGCTATAACAAAGTTGCTAAATTTGCTTTATATGCCCCTTTCAGATCTCACCACTGTATAGCATTAAAACACTTAAATTGGTTAGAACTATCTCATCAACTAACATATACACAGCTTCTTACCACCTATAAAATCATCTAGCATTCATCCTCCTGTTCAGCACTAAAAACCATTCTACACAACTATGTTCCTAGTCCGTCACTGTGATCCAGTGAACAAAAACTCCTGTCTGATTACAGACCTGTCAAATCTGCTCAGCATTGTCTGTACTCGTACAAGGTTGATAAGGCCTGGAACTCCTTACCTGTATCCAAGGTCAATACCCTCTCTCCTATGTTTCAAAATCACTCTGAAACACTTCCTAGCTAAAATCTCTCTCTCTTCTTGCTCAAAACCAGGATAAAGTATATGCCTAAATATGAGCAAGTACCTTTTCATTTCTTATACATTTTTACTCTCCCTTCTTCACTTATAGGTTCATAGGTAGGTACTAGGCTATTGCCCCTAGGGCCTATATTAGCCTAGCCAAACAGTACTCTGGCTTTTGCCACCCAATAAAATTATTTTCCTGTGCCCCTGTCAAGCAGAGTCACAGAGGTGATCCCCGGGATGAATTTCTTATTTCCCATCCAATCATCAAGATTTTTCTTGAATAGTGCTAATGAGGAGCTTTGTTTGATATAGATAGGTAGTTTGTTCCAGAGTATGGGAAGTCTCTGGGACAGGAATCTATCCCTCCAGCATGTTCTGTTTATTGTGGTGACAAGGTTTAGGTCCCTAAAGCATGTAGCTCATAGGGATTGGGATTTCTTTAAGTGGAGCATGTCCAACAGCTCTGGGTTTGACATAGCTTTGTATGTTAGGCAGAGCTCACCTCTGAGTAGGTGATATACGATAGAGTAAAGCTGGAGTTTTTTGAGACGGTCTGCGTGGGGCATCTGTTTGAAGCCGGTAATCCTCTTTGTGAGGTATTTCTGTGGCCTTTCCAGTTGTTGTAGATGTCTTGTGAGGTACATACCAAAAGGGGCATTGTACTCTATAATGGGTTTAATGAGTGATGAGTAGAGGGGAACAATGACCTCTTTTTTCCTGGATGAGAAACCTTTTGTGATGAGGTGTGCCATGGAGAAGGATTTCCTGACTACTGTGGTGATGTGATTATCAAAGGAGAGACTACTGTCCACCTGTGTGCCAAGGTCTCTTATCACACTTTTAGTGTTAAGTAGACTACCGCCTATGTGATAGTTCATGGGTACAGAGTTTTTACCAAAAGGGATGACAATGCACTTTTTGGCACTGAGCTTGAGGCCATGGCTTTGACACCAGGCATCTGTCTTAGTGAGGCCCTTTTGTAAGATGTCCACATTGTTAGGAGTTTTGATTATGGCTCCTAGTTTGCAGTCATCTGTGAACTTTGTTAGCCAAAGACCTTCTGTGTTAGCCTGTACTTCAGAGAAGTAGATACCAAACAGGAAAGGACCTAGGACTGAACCCTGTGGTACTCCACTTGTCACTGTTCTGAAGTTGGATTTAGAGTCTGCTACTTTAACAGTGTGAGTTCTGTCAGTGAGCCAGTTGGCAACCCATCTTATGACATAGGGATTTATACCTAGTTCAGTGAGTTTATTTATAATTCCAGAGTGGGGGATGATGTCGAAAGCCTTGGCGAGATCTAGATAGGCTGTGTGAACCACCTTACCCTCATCGACAGCTTTGCTGACCGCTTCAAAGAAGTCTATAAGGATTAGAAGACATGCTCTGCCTTTTACAAACCCGAACTGGGTAGGGTCCAGAGTTGGGAGATTACCAATGTCATTGTTTATATGTTCCATGATGATATGTTCCATAGCCTTGCAGACCAGGCTCATCAGGCTAATGGGGCGGTAGTTCCCGGGGTCCGTGGGGGCTCCCCCTTTGTGAAGTGGGATAACAGTTGCTGTGCACCATTCAGTGGGCACAAAGCCTGAGGTGAGGCTATGACTGAACATGGTATTTAGTGGGGTGCCAATTCGTTCTGTAGTTCATGTAGAACGCAGCCTGGGATGTTGTCAGGTCCCATGGATGCTGTGTTCTTGACTTTGGAGAGTGTGTTTTTTTACCTGTGCAGCTGTGATTACAGGAACTTTGCATTCTTCCGGTATAGAGATGGGCCCTTTAGGGGATGAGAGAGGGGTAAAGTTAGCACTAACCCTATCTGCCAGGATGTTGGCAATATCAGTTGATTCTGTGTATTTAGTGCTATTGCACTGTAACTCAGAGCAGATCTGAGTGTTGCCATTGAGATTCGTGACATAGCTATAGAATGCTTTGTAGTTGCCTTTAGAAGCAGTGGCAATTTTGTTTTTGTAACTAGCTTTGGAGGATTTTATGAGGGATCCCAGCTTCTTACTGAGGCTGACCACTGAGTTCCTCCAATCATGGGATTTTACTCTTTTTTGCAACAGTTTCTTTCTTCTGTTGTAGAGTTTGTTTCGGGCAGGGGACCACCAGATTAGCTTCCTTTTTTTGGTGGATAGCATCTTGGTTCTGTTAGGGATTGCATGATCCATGCACTCGTGTAAGTGCTTATAATGTGCAATTGTATAGGATTCAGCCGTCGTACCTCTATTGTCCGTCAGCATGGGTGTCGTGAAGTTTGCCACTTCTGTCTTAAGAAGCGTGAAGTTGGCTTTGGAGAAATTTTTTACGGTGGTTTCCCTAATTGGGGGTGGGATGTGGATGTCTAGGGTGATTTGCTTGTGGTCGGATCTGACCAACAAGGAATTGACCTCTGGTGTGGAACACCAGTTACCCATGTTGGTAATGACCAGGTCTAGGATATTGCTGCCCCTGGTGGGGGTGTGGATAAGTTGATCCAAGGCGTTGGAATTTATGAATTCCAGAAAACATTGAGCACAAGAGTTGGTACATGAGTAGTTTTCCCAGTTAATGGTGGGGTAGTTGAAATCGCCCATTATTAGGGTGTTAGGTTGTACCCTAATATTTTCCAGTGTATCAAAAAATGAGGAGTGGGAATCCTGGGGCATGGTGGGGGATCTGTAGGAAGGTACAATTTGGATTGTGGTCTTGCTCAAAGTTAGTTGCACTTGGATAATCTCGGATGCATTATGCTGAGAAACTAGCCTGGAGGTGTGCATATCCTTAATGAATATGACATGCCTCCACCTTTAGTGCTTCGGTCAAAGTTAGGTGGCCGAAAGATGTGGTATGAATTATAGCCTAGTAATGCAGGAGTGCTCTCTGGAGCCTTGAACCAGGTCTCCGTCACTGCACAGATGTCGATGTTCTCCATTTTAAGGAGTGCCTCGAGTGAGTGCATTTTGAGGTTTAGACTTCTAGCATTAAGTAGCATTACCCTCAGATTTTGCTTGCTTGTACCTGTTACGGTGGTGAATTTGTCATTTGAATCTTGCCTAAAAAAGGCACTATAGGGGTGGCAAGAGCCTGAGCCAGTATCCAGAATCCCAAGGGCGACAGGTGCAGGCCATCTCTGGCAAAGCATCGTGGTTTGTCGATCATGTCATCCCAGGCAGACAGATACTGGATCCCCTTAGAATGACACCAGAAGCTTAGCCAATTGTTGAAGTCAATCATTTTGTCCTTGTACTGTGGTATCAATATGGGTGATGGCAGGATGCTACTCAGGGCTAGGGTCATACCTGCCTGGGCTACAAGATTGGACAGCTCCTCCATGTCTCTTTTCATGCAGTCCAGGGAGGTACGTCTCAGGTCATTCACACCAACATGGACAATGACAGAGTCATATTTGTACTTGTTGTGAAGTGACCTGAGTGCATGCGTTATGTGGCAGATCCTGGCACCTGACAGGCAGCTGACAGTAACTTTCTCCTTGCTTAGCCTGGTAAGTGGAACATCAGTGTGCCTGACTATAGAGTCACCTATGAATAGAGTATTGGGTACATTGTTATGTCTTATGGGCTGTGGTTGAGTAGCACACTGAGTTTGTGGGCTATGTGTCATTTGAGTTGTGTTGGGGTGTGGAGGTTGCTTGTGTTTCTGCTTTGGAGGTCCCTGTTGCTTGGGTAGATTTTTTTTGAGAACCTCCGCAAATATAGGTGTGTGTTTTGTGTTTCTATGTGTGTGTTTTGGTGGTGTAGGTTTTGAGGGACTATGTGATGAATGTGGTGTGTTGTGGTGCAAGTGTTTACCTTCTCCTCTTGACTATCTAGTCCGGTCTTGGGTGAAGAGAGCTTTGCTTCCAGTTTGGCTATCTAAGTGCATCTCTCACAGATTGTAGTGTTGGGTGGTAGGAGGAGAGGGTTGTCTGTGTACATGAGGCAATTGCTGCATTGCCCCAAGATGCCCAGATTCATCAGGTAGACAGGATAAAACACCAGGAGCTGACCCTTAGACATGCCTGGATAGGTGCTTATTTATTAAGTACTAAAAACTGTTTTCCACTAGACAAGTGAGGAAAGTTGAGCGCTGTAGTAATTTGTAGCTTATTTAGTGCTTACAATGAGTTCTGAACAAGTGCTGAGCTCGAAGAAACAGATTTGAGTGCTGAAACTAAAAAATTGGCTAGTTCTAAGAAACAAAATTAAGCTAGACGGCTTCCCTCCAACACAGAAAGGCTTGGGGGCTCAGAAGCTTACAAACAGTCCTGGATACAGCAAATCTGTATCTGGACTAGACGTCTTACAGGAAAAGCAGGAAACTAGCTTACTTCCTTAATTCTATCAAATTCTCTTCCCTGACTTTCTCACTAAATATACCATGTCTGTTTTTCCCCCACTTTATATTGCAACTTGTGTTTGTATTAGACTAACTTACCTTTAATTTCTCTTCAAACTGTCTAAAATTTCTATAAAAATTAAATGATTGTCATATAACTTGAATCGATGCTTAACCAATGTTTTTATATTAATTTGTTATAATAATTTAAACTGTAGAAGTATTTGTTTTATTTTTCAAGATTGTAAAATTATTGTTCTTAAAATGTTTTTATAATAATTTGGAGCCTTTCTCCTCGGGCTTCTGCTAAAAATGGGCTTCTACACAGTTGGACTTTCCTGGTAATCAAATGTCAATAAATAAATAAATAAATAACTAAATGACATATGCAATTGTGTCCCAAGTTAAGAATTCATACTGCTAACTTAGATAAGTGATATTATAAGCATATTATACATAAGAGCTTAAATATGGCTATGCTGGGAATGGTCATGGGCAATATGCAAACCAATGACAGTAACATCACTACATCTTGTACAAATACACGTCAGTACGTAACTTTTTAGAATCCCACCAAATGTATCACATTGCTTCCATCTATTTGAATTTTTGCTTTTAGTTGCACAAAAAACGGCCGCGGTGGTGCAGCGGTTAGCATTGGCACCTCACAGCAACAGGTTCTCTAGTTCGATCCTTGATTGGGGTGCCTTCTGTGCGGAGTCCGCATGCCCGCCCTGTGGTCGTGTGGGTTTTCTCCAGGTGCTCTGGTTTCCTCCCACATCCCAAAGACATGCTGTTAGTGGATTGGATAGTCTAAATTGGCCCTAGGCATGAGTGCATGCGTGTGTGTGTGTGCCTTCCGTGGAAGGTTGGGTGCCGGGCTGGCAACTTGACACTGTAACACTCCACTGCCAATCATGAGCAGACAGGTGATCTACTGTGGCAATCCCTAAATGGGAAAAAGCCAAAAGAAGAAGAAGTCGCACAAGAACGCATCCATTCATAATGTGACTTCTTGGGATTGCTATGTCCTTCCTTTTAAAGTTCTTTTATGTGAGAACATCACTTTCCATTGAAATGTTAAGTCGTCGACATCTGGCAGAGCCGGTTCAGTTGACTGAAATATAAAAGCTTTGCCAGTACAAGATCACTGTACCAAACACTCAACAGTGTGCTGTGCTAATAGTAAATGGAACTTCTTACACCAATTTGGGTGATATCGCAAATTTACTGGCCAACAAATTTAGTTCTAATTTCACCCCCCATCACTCTCAGTTTCCCCCCAGGAAATACCCTCTACCATTTCTCCTCCGTAACTATCATTAAAGAAGAGATCCTCAATGTACTCTCCAGAGCTAAAAAACTCTGCATCAATGAGTCTTCATAATATGCCAGTTGTTATTTGTCTTTCGGCTTTTCCCGGTAAGGGGTCGCCACAGTGGAACTCCAGTCCACTAATGATTGGCAGTAGATTTTTATGAAATGCTGAGGTGCCAGCTCGACACTCAACCTTCAACGAATATGCCAGTATGCCTTCTAAATAGCTTGAAACATGATCTGCCAGGCACACTAGAATCTCTATGCAGCCACAGCCTCCCGTCTGGCTTTGTCCCTAGGAAATGGAGGAGTACAATGGTCCACCTCTACACAAAGGCAGACCATCAACAAACCCAAGGAACTACAGACCCATAAGTTTGACTAGTCTTATATGCAAGGCCATGGAAAGAAATATCGTTGACCTGATTAACAAAGACAGAAAATCTTCAAACTGTGGACCCATCCGAGTTTGGTTTCTTGAAGTGCAGGTCATGCCTACTAAACTTGGTGAACTTCTTTGAGAAAGTCACTAGAGCCATAGACAAGACCAAAATAATACATATTGCCCACTTTGACCTGGCAAAGGCATATGACACAATACATAACTCAGGTATTACAGATAAAATCACACATTTAGGCATAAACCCCTATGTCACCCAAATGATGGCTAAATGGCTCACAGATAGGCCACATGAAGTTAGAGTGTGGGAGTCCACCTCCACCAAGAGGCCT